>NC_059477.1:35100167-35408834 GCF_018139145.2 Gymnogyps californianus
GTCTCCCTCTTTCATGGACATCGCTATGGTAACCAAAATAGTAACCTTAATATGTGCACTACACTCAGGAGACTTTTGCTTCAACAAACAGGGAGAACTAAGATTTATTAAGTGTCTGGTCCACTTTCCTAGGGGTTCACATACAGAATTACTGTATTTAACCCTTCAACATTAGGTTGCTATGTATAAATATTGCTTGGAAAATGTAAACCATTCTGCTAACCTCTTTCAAAATACAACACCTTATACAACAGATACACTCTGCCTGTGTAAATATTTTCTAAGTAAGTATATTGATCTCTGTTAAATTCTTAATGCTTTGGGTTGTGGAATAAGTAAAAAAAAAAAATCAATAGGGACATAAATTTTAAGGAGGATTGCAATGATTAGCTGTATTTTTGGCTAAAGGTGGCAAAAGGTACTTTGATATTCCACTAGTTGGAATACTTGATTTCATTTTTCCTAATTTATATCCCAATCTGTGGGTTTTGTCCCATACCCATAGATTTCAACGAGCATGGAATCAGTCTACATCTTAATGAATACAACTAGAAGTAAGTTGTTACAAGAAGTAGAGAGTCTTCAGGAAAATAAATTTCAGGTACTCTGTGGAGGAAGTATAACACGTCTACTGAGAAAAACAAAAACCAAAACTAAAACAAACAGTCAGAAAACAAATGCCCAGGAAAAAACTTTTGCAACCAATAATGGCAATGCTCAAGTGAAGAAGAGAGCTACAAGACAGTGTAGAGGTCACAACTAATACACTGTTGTATTAGTGTACAAAGAATATTGGTGAAGGAAGGGAGATTTCTAAAGAGGTGCGCTAAGAAGTCACTTACAAAATACAATGGTGACACAAGTTAATGGCCCTGAATACATAGCACTATTTAATGCTTGTTAACGATCATTAACACTGGCACCAGCATCGATGTAGCAATGGGGCTTAACATAGTTGATCTGAGCAGAAATTACCCAAGATCTACTTCTAAGCAAGCAAGTCATGTGGCACCTTAGAGACATCAATAATACAAGAGCAGAAAGAAGTATAGTGCATGCAGCAGATCCTAATAATGTGGTCAGGCAGGGAAGATCAGTTAAAATTTGCCACTAAGTAACATTATTTAAAGACTAGACTGCATATAGTCTCCAGGAAAAAATAACTGAGGGAAAAACTATTGTGTTACAACTGGTGAAACAAAGAATTTTAATGAGGAGGACAAAGCACCTTCCTGAGCAATAGGCTATACAACTGCTCATCCTCAGGGTGGAGAATCAGAGGATGAAAGGAACAGTAATCCTCTGGCCTTCTGCCCACAGAGGAGAGCTGTGCTGCCACCCTGGTGAGTGTCCCACAGCTGCAGAGCCACAGCATCTAAACAGGTGAGATCCACTCACAAGGACAAGTCTCTGAATCTGAGGCACAAAAGCATCTCTGCTTCATGAAAGAAAATTAATATTTGCTTTGTGATAATGATTATTGATGAAAAAGACCATCTTCTTTCTGATAAACCCCTACAGAAATGAGATGAAACCTCCACTTCCATGCAGAAAAAAGTCCAGGATTTTCCCCATCCTGGTTTTTAAGGGTGCGTGTTACATTCACGCACAGCTGCAACGCAAATTACTTCATGCTTTCTTATTTGCAATCCTACTTACAATACTGCATAAAATAATTTGTTTCAGTTCCTATTTCCTTTTCACATTAACACTTTTGTAGCTTTATGCACCTCACATTATTTATCTTCTGCTTTAAATGCATTCTTCAAGTGCAATATTTAAGAATAAATTCATTTTCTAACAAGAGAAATGCAGAGAAAACCAAATGAAAGAACTACTGCACCTAAACTTAAAAAACCACCAAAAACAACCACCCCCCAAAAACCAAACAAACAAGAAAATCAAAATTCTTCCTAAACCAAGACTGGCCATTGTTTGAGAAGCCACAATTCCTGCATCAAGGGACACGACAAGGCACTTTGTGCCTGGTACCAGGGGTGGTTACCTCCACAACCTAAGCCTGAATGACCAATTACCCATCTACAGCTGGCTTGTAGGGAAGTGTTCAGCATCAGCACAAATACAGCCCAAACTCCTCCATCCAATTCCCTAATGAGAGAATTGAAATATTCAATCCATTTCACAACAACACTGTTTAAATTCTTTTCTTTAACAAGTTATTTTAATAAATCAGTGGAACAATATCCATCAAAACTTTTATTCCCCTTTTTAGCAGTTTCTGAGAGAAACTTCAGCCAACCTGGAGACACTCTATGTATCTTTTCAGCTTTTCTGGGGATTTTCCAAAACTTAGTCTTCAGACTTGGCAAAAACTGGGTGTGTAATTCACACCACTGCTAGGGTTTTATGAAAGAAGAATTTTAGCTAAAAGCCTCCAAAGATTGGAGCACTATTTACTTGCTTTTCTACGTTCTGCTTTTCCCTGCACGGGGAATCAAAGTCCAACCACCCTCTGCTGCCTTTCAGAAATAAACCCTTCACACTGAACCACAGGCAACAAAACAACTCCCTGGCCTGGCTTCCAGCTTCAGGCTCTGCACAGACAGATTCAGATAAATAATGAAAGCTAGATGCTGAGCTGGCAAGAGCACCACTGTACATACCTCTCTTCACTTCTGCCCAAGTCCCTGACAGAGCATTAATGCATCATATCACAGCCTAAATATCTGAATGCCAAACACAGCTCCTGCTACATCAAAAATGCACTTGTGCACAATGGCTGCATTCCAGCCTGGCCACTTCAGACTCTCATCTCATTTAAGGGATGTGGAAAAAAAAAATAATACAGGACTTCATTCTTAATATCTGTCATAAATTACAAGAGTAATACCAACATATATAGATACATAATTCTAATAGAGATATTTGTCTGTTTATTGATTCCAACTCAGCAACAACTTTCTGGAGCAGAATATGTTTTCTTTTATTGCTCAGTGATGGACTGATTTCTTGCACTTGACCCATATCCATTGGCAAACACCACAACATGCTCAGCTCTGATAAATAAAGTTCATATTTGCCTCATGCACAGGAAAAGCTTCCTTTAAAAAAGTGTCAAATGTTTTAAACCATAGTTTCCTGCACAAAGTTGGCACAGGTGGTACTGTGGAATCTGTGTGCTGTGCTTCCCAAACCACGTCCATTTTTATCATCCACTATTTTTAAAGCAATTTCAACCATCTTCATGCCAGGTTTCCCAGACTCACTTTTTATTTAGTTTTTTCAGGATAGACGAGAGCCAACAGAGACACGAGGAAAGCACCAGCTCAAGCAAAGGCCACTGTCTACACATTTCACTCCCCAGGTGATAAAGGCAGTGTACAGCATGAGGAAGGTGCTAGGGACAACCACAAATAAATCTATGGGAAGCCACTGTCTCATTTGCTCTTTAAGGAAATCAAACATGTTATGAGAAGCAATAATACTTCTTCAGCCAGGTAATATCTTTCCATGCTAACTTTAATACACAGTCTACAAAATATTGCAGTGAAGTAACTGTTCAACTGTAAAGCAAAAGTAGTTTAATATTTCCTTTTTTTTTTTTTTAATAAGAGAGACTCTACTAAACGTAACAGATGTTTGCAAAATAAAATGTAAAGGGGGGAGAGGGATTTCCTCCATAAACCAGTCCCTTGGTTTCACTGATGTTTGAAAGGGTAGGCATCATCCATTTGTTTTTTTTCCTCCATGCTGATAAAATCGATGTGTGAAACTAAATAAAGATGCCCACATCAGAACTAGTAAATATTACTCAGAAAATGAAAGCCATGCCTCTGCTGAAGCTAATACAGGAAATCTGGAAACAATATAAAAACAAAAAATAAAACAAGTAAATACAAGAGCTTGAGTTAAAACAAAACCAGACATCTATAGCCTTGATACTGTTCTTAAGGCAGAGTGAAATATTTCTGACTTGGGACAGAGTGGTTTATTAACATCTCCAAAGAAACACATTGAAACTGTAAAGGGGGGAGGGGTGGGGGGGAAGTGTTGAAGAGTCTTTGCCTTGAAAACATATGTGCATGAAAAATTATTTGCTTTGGAAATCAAGTGCAAACAGGTTATACCTGCTGAGATTGCCGGCACAACCTAGGATTTTACGCTGGACAAACTGATAAACCTCATTCCAAAAACAGGGTTTTACGACAAAAGAAAGAGGTACAAATATATGTTTTCTCCAGAAATCTCTCATCAAAATGGTGCATTTATACTCACCCTGATTAGTCAAAGAAAAGGACTGTGTTTGCCAGGATGACACCAAGGGACAAACCTACCCCCAACTATTTTAGGGTTTTCTGTATCATCTGCAGCAGAAGATGTGAGCACCAACTGCCTCCCTGCGTCTGCCTCCCCTCCGCACACGCGCAGAGCCCTGCTTTAGCAGGGAGCTGCCATTCCTCCACGAGGGACAGGACAGGGCAGCGGCCATCCATCCCCAGCAGCAGCCGCCAGTTTGGCAGGCGGCTGAGCAGCGGTTTGCCAGGGACAGCAGCCTGCCCCAGCAGCCGCCTGCTCAAGGCACAGAGTGTGGATTAGCAGCTCCTGTCTGACAAGGCACAGGAGTTTACGACGGCTAAAGGCAGGGAGAAGGCTGATATGTGGAGAAAACGCGCCTTCTGCATGAGGCAGGAAACCCTTCTTGAAACACAAGTTGCCACCTCATTCCCTCCAGGTCCTTTCCCTTGCCACAAGGGTCAAAGTCTTCCTTCCCCTATTGCTTCTGACTCCCCATGACTTCCTTATTTTCTCTGTTCCTCCCAAGGACAGAGAGGGCTGCTGCTTGTGAGATGAGTCTGTTTTGAATAAAGTGTGGGGTCCTACAGGAGGAGGGAACCTCTGCTATCATCTCTTGCCCTCTCGACGATCACTCCCCTCCCTGAAGTGCCACTGAAAGCCCTTCCCTCTGCACTGCCACCTGCCACCTCCCCAGTCCTCTCCCTCACTACTCCAAAATCCGTGCTCTTGCATCAGCAGGACTGTGTTTGCTTGCAGAGATGTGATGCTGCCCAGCCATACACCTTACCCTACACTCTTCCTGTGACACAATGTTGCAAGGGTTACTGAATACAGGAACAGACAGCTGCTCCAGAGGCAAGCAAGACAGAAAGAGAGAAATATTTATCATCCCACAATTTCAGCAAAGCACCTTACAGAAGTTTTACCCTAAGCAGATGCCTACATCCCTCCCAGCTCCGCAAAGCACATACGCACGTACTCAGGTGATTTGCTGAGCTTTAGCACAAACAGGATTCCAGGGCACAGCCTGCTGCAGGCCACCATTCAGACTTCAGGTCCTTCTCCAACACTTTTCATTCAGTTATGTGAAAAATATCATAATTGTGCTGACTATATACCCATCTGACAGAATACAAGCAAGGAGTCAATGCACTCTATCACATACAGGAAAGGTTGGCAAAGATTATCTAAACAGCAAAAATGCAAGCAACTCCCATATTCACAGAAGGAATACAGGCCAAGATTCTGAATTTGATTGTCATTAACAGCCAGAGTCCCTGATAATAAGAGATGCAAGTACACCACCAAAGATCTAGGGATTAGACTGCAAACCTTTTGAGCCCTCAGTATTTCTCACAGGCCAGCATACATATTTCTAAGTAACTTAACAGAAATGAAGAAAATACCCTGAAAAAATTCTTCAGCATGGTTCAAAGATCCAGATGCAGACTGCTGATATTGGCAGATAAGCAATGATTCATACATTGGTTTATGAACAACTAATAGAGCGATGATACAGTTGTCACTGATACAGCTAGTTTAGAACTATGCCCTAATACATCACATATCATGACCTTCCATTAAATGTACTGCACTAGCACCCAGGAGACATGTTCCTAAAGCAAACTGTGGTCATGAAATGAGATGCAATGCCCGACCTGAAGCAGAGACTGGTCCCTGTTGCAAAAAGGTTAGAATCCAAGACAGAAGCAATATGAGATACATTAAGTCTCTTAAAAAGTTTTTTGGTAAGGGAAAGCATAGGGGAAGTTTAACTGCAATGCTTTCTTAAATTTAATTACTCTGGATATTTTAAACTACATTGCAGTTTTGTACTTAGACTTAAGTAAACCGAGCCGTTTTGCCATCTAATGTGAAGCCCTTATCAGTAGCAATGTGCTGTCAGATTTAAGTACTTGTATTATTCACTGGCAGCATTTTAAATTCTCACTTCCTATTAGAAAACCTGAAGATCAATAATGCTAAGGGAAGATGTACTCTCATTTAACATCTTCGAAACTATGCCAAGCAACTGGAAGGCTTTCTGAAATCAAACACTCTTTCAGACAACACAGAATGAACTAATTGATAGTTGTGTATGCTCTACACCATGTCCTTTTAAATACAGTTGAAGTGATCAGATTTATAATTGAAAAAGCTTAGTAAACTACTAAGTTGTTATTTTCAGGAAAAATACTAGTCATCATCCATATTTGCTTTCTCTTTCCTTTGTAAATTCTTACAAAAAAAGACAAAAATCCAAGTCAGGTTTAAAAAAATTTGCCTTTGAAGTAAAACAAAAAAAGAAGAAAAAAAGGAGGGGAGGAAGAAATCTGAAAGATACCTGCATAGGTACATCTTCAAATTACATTAAATGTGAATATATTTTGTCACTTTCGAAACTAGCTCAAAATTTTTCTTTTATTTTCTTTGGCAACAGCTGATTATCTCAGATAAAGAACAACATTTCCTCTGCAGCTTTAAATATTTGCATAATTATTAACTTTGGTGGCAAGCACATAAAATTGTGGACTCAGTTTCAAGCAGAAAAGGAAATGGACTGTAAAAACTTCTGTATGTAGGAGACTTTCTTATTAAAGAGTAGACTAGAAATAACTACGTGGAGATCATTTTTGTAGTGGAGGAACTTGCAAACAAGGAAGAAATAACATTGTGTTTGGAAGATAATGCTAGAGAAATTCAAACATCAGTATGGAAAGTTTAATTAAATGGCAGCAGTTAAATACTAGACCTTACCCAAGAACACAGTGATTCACCTAGCACTTGAAATCCTTAAATCAAATATTTTTCTACAAAATATGCTCTAGACCCTGCAGAAACTGCTTACAGCAGGAATCACTTTTTCAATCTCTATTCCCATCCCTCCCCAGGAGGTCAAGATGATAAAACTTTCAGATGGATACAAATTATTCTATCCCAAGAGGAGCAAAAATTAGGAGTAAGTAGCTACTTATTTTCCACTAAAATCTTCCTGTGCGGAGTCCAGAAGCACTTACCCTGCCAATATCCAAAGAAAGTGCCAAATGCTCCCCTCCAGCTCCACAGTAATGAATGCTGAGTATTAAGTTATATATTTCATTTTCCATGCATATAATGCCACCACTGCAATGTTACCATGCCAGGAAAGAAAATATAATCTTATCCTAAGTCTTAAAAATAAAAATATATGCAGGAAGCAGAAATGCTGCTTTGCAAGACTCCTCCTCATTTTGTTTATTATCTAAGATATTGATTTCATTGACCACACTGGGAATTTTCAAAGACAATGCAAAAAAAAAAACTATACAGAATTTTTCTGTGTTTATCAGAAATACTAAACAATCAGTGAAATCCTTAATTATCCCCACTTTTTCCTCAATTCCCGTTGTCCTGGTTTCAGCTGGGATAGAGTTAATTTTCTTCCTAGTAGTTGGTACAGTGCTGTGTTTTGGATTTAGTAGGAAAATAATGTTGATAACACACTGATGGTTTTAGTTGTTGCTAAGTAGTGTTTATACTAAGTCAAGGACTTTTCAGCTTCCCATGCCCAGCCAGCAAGAAGGCTGGAGGGGCACAAGAAGCTGGGAGGGGACACAGCCAGGACAGCTGACCTAAACTGGCCAAAGGAATATTCCATACCATATGACATCATGCCCAGTATATAAACTGGGGGGAGTTGGCTGGGAGGGGCGGATCGCTGCTTGGGAACTAACTGGGCATCGGTCGGCGAGTGGTGAGCAATTGCATTGCGCATCACTTGTTTTGCATATTCTAAATAATTTTTATTATTATTATTGTCGTATTATTATTATTATCATTATTATCATTTTCTTCCTTTCTGTCCTATTAAACTGTCTTTATCGCAACCCACAAGTTTTCTTTTCTTTTTGATTCTCTCCCCATCCCACTGGGTGGGGGGAAGCGAGTGGCTGCGTGGTGCTTAGTTGCTGGCTGGGGTTAAACCACGACACCCATACACATACACTCTAATAAGAAAAAAGTCCATTCTTTCCCTTTTTTTGTACCACTGGACTTTGTTTCTTCTTTGGCAAATAAACACAGGAAACACCTAACCGCAAGGTCAGGAGTTCTCACATTGGCTGAGAAAACCATCACTGCAGAAAGACTGGATATTAGTACAATTGTACTGCTAATAAAACTATTTAATAAAGAAAGGCTCTGTGTCTTTCTAATATTATTTTCAATAGATGGAAAAGTTTATAACTGTACAATCTCATAGCTTTTAGACTAGATTGCTTACAACCTCCGTTTTTCGCATGATACTAGTAAAATTATATTCCATTGTATGAGTTTCTTAAGATGGATTTTGAATACCACAAAAGAAACCTGTATCCAAGCAAGTGTTTAGCACCAAATTCTACATTTCTTTTTACCACATCTGGAAAACTCTTAAAAGAAGCTTCTATCTTATCACAGGCTGTAGAACAGACGTAAAAAATACAATCAACTACATGTTTTCTAGCATCAACAATATTTAATATAACTCAATCCATAACCTTTTAGTTTTATTGTCCAGGGTTTTGAAATTAGTAATATTTTCATGCACAGAATATTATGCACGTTATGAATGACTACTAGTGTTCTTAGATGAGTAACCACATCGAGTTTCTGAGTAGCAAGAGTAATGTATAGAACTAGCATAAGGATCTTCTTCCATTACGTACTTCTCTGCTTTTAGTGACCACTTTAATTGACAATACTGGGTCTGTAATAACTTTGACAATTAGGAGCAGTATTTTCAAGTAGGGTGGGGTCAAAGGCAGCTGCTTTGTGAATTTAACAGATAACAACAAATTCATCAAAAACTGCTTTAGGTTTTAATTAGCCCAACAGTCTTAACTGGAAAAAAGTTTTCTGCCAAACCCAAGAAACTGTTCCTCTTGGCAATAGCACTGTTCTGGCTTTACTCAGTACCAGAGTTTTTGGCACTGACTGCACACAGAAACCCGTCCAAAGAAGAAACTAAGGGCATCTCAGCAACTGTATGGTCATTGGGGAAAGGGAGTGGCAGGAAACTAAGTTGAGCCTCCCCTCTCTTACCTCTAAACTACTGGATAACAAATAACACCAGAGCTGGTCCTGGAAAAAAAGACTGACCATACTTTTCTCCCTTTTTATCGTTTTTTTTTGACATGCGCTTACCCTTGTTATGCCCATTTCATTCTTTAGAGTATATCATAAAGCAACAATTCAATTCAATCATATAGCTTCCTACAAACGAAAACCAGTTCGAGTTATTACTGAACACCAAAGTTGATTAATATAATTTGTCCTGGTTTCAGCTGGGATAGAGTTAATTTTCCTCCTAGTAGCTGGTATAGTGTTATGTTTTGGATTTAGTAGGAAAATCATGTTGATAACACACTGATGGTTTCAGTTGTTGCTAAGTAGTGTTTATACTAGGTCAAGGATTTTTCAGCTTCTCATGCCCAGCCAGCAAGAAGTTGGCAGGGGACACAGCCAGGACAGCTGACCTAAACTGGCCAAAGGGATAGTCCATGCCATATGACATCATGCCCAGTATATAAACTGGGGGGAGTTGGCTGGGAGTGGTGGATCGCTGCTTGGGAACTAACTGGGCATCGGTCAACGAGTGGTGAGCAATTGCATTGCGCATCACTTGTTTTGCATATTCTAATTCTTTTAGTATTATTATTGTCATATTATTATTATCATTATTTTCCTTCCTTTCTGTCCTATTAAACTGTCTTTACCTCAGCCCACGAGGGGTTTTTTTTTTCAATTTTTTCCCCCATCCCACTGGGTGGGGGGAGTGAGCGAGTGACTGCCTGGTGCTTAGTTGCCGGCTAGGGTTAAACCACGACAAATTGAAACATCACTTCCCGTGCAAAGTTACTCTGAATTTACATACACAGTCACCAGACTTCCAAACTCCTACCTTCCATAAAGCACTCCTTAACAATACTATATTTTGCACAAAGCCTATTCTTATTCCTTGGATTAGAACACCTGGAGTAATACAAAGATCCAACTATAATGACACAAAACAGATGGTCACTATTGTGTTACTTGTACATTTCTTGCAAACAGAGAGAATGAGGGCAACCCATGTGATCAAGAGAAAAGGAGTTCAATGAGTTGAAAAAAAGAGTTTGAATTTGTTTTCTTTTTTACATTAAAACTGCATAATTCTTTGGGAATCTGCATACCATTTATAAATCATTTAATAAAGTAGAACATTAAATACACTTTGTAGACATCAGAAAATGACTGACCTGTACAAGTATATTGAAATATTTAAGAAACCATTCCAGATGTGAAGAGTTAGAACAGTTCTCATATCCCAAAGTTCAGATATTAATAGAACAATTTAATTTTCTGAATTGATCTTTTTGTGAATCCATAAACAAGATTCAGTTCTTAAAAACAATTCTTCATCACTGCCTCCAACTGAGTCAGTAGCATAAACAGAAAATTTTAGTGGGTTTCTACTAGATGGAGCTTTAAAATTAGAAAGCCACTTCAAAAATTAATGAAACAGACATGATTCAGAACTACAAGGAAAACCAGGACACTGGCCAATTTCAAGAGTGTTTGAAATGTTAACGGATTCTTTCTCAGTGCCTGCATAGTGATATCATTCAATACTCAAAATTATTACCTAGTTTCAAGTTATGTGAGAAATTATACACTTACCATTAATCCATTTGGCTTCTGGATTATGAACTATGAACTCTTTTCTGAAGAGATCTTCCAAGGACAATCTGGTTTCTGACGAGTTTGCAAGTTCATCTAAAATAAATATAACAAGATCATTTTAGATGGTTATTAAAAACAATATATTCAGTGTAGTTTGCAAAACATTGGAATTACAGAATTAGAATACATAGTTTAAAGGTCCTGTCGAAATCAGTAACAGTACCTTGCTCTTATTTTTTTGCACTACAAGAAACGTTTCATTTTTCTTCAGTAAAGCCTCAGAAAACAAAGCATTGGTACCTTATGGACAGGACAACTGAAGGATGTAGTGCTTGGCTATTTATTATACTGGGACTGTACTGGCAAAGCTCCTTCTTCCCACAGCCCTACACCATAAGAAAAGTCTGATTACAAATGAATACAAAAATTTCCTGACAGCCAAAGGATGTAGGCCATATTGATCACCTTATTCAGAGAGAAAATAAGTAAAATACTCCTGTAAGTAAATTTGGAACTAATTTCACCTATTGTACAAATTAAAATGTAAAAAAATAAACTAATTCTATATGCACATTTTATAGTCTGTGCTTGCTCTCTAGCGATAAGCACAACATAACATTTGGCTAACATCCTTGTGTTTTTCCCAAACATGATAGAACCCAAGAATATTGTGCTTCTGAACATTAGCCAACATTGATTTTCAAAACAAAAAAATAAGTTGCCAGCTCCTAAAAATCATCTCTATGCTTCAGAAAAGAAAAAAGAAGCTCTGCTAAATTCTACTTTTCTTGTGTTGTAGGTTAAATAAATAATAAGTAGCAGAGATTCAGTAATGAATTGTCACACTAACACGTGATATCAGAGGTACTATTAAAACAAAAGGTTTGCTGTCAAAACACAAAAGTTTCCAGTCAATATTCACTGATAGCAGCTATGCACTTCACCTAACTGCTTTAGGCTATTTAGGAGAACAGCAGCTGTCAAAAGCTGCATTACACATTGCCCATGCACTAGCAAAAATAAGCACCTATGCACTTCCTACACAATCAACCAGACAGATGCCCAGTCAGGTCTTTTAATCATTTTATCATTATTGGGCAGGTTTGCCATAGATTACTGCAGTATTTCTCTGCTCTATGCTCTTTTCCTTCCAGTGTGTCAGGCATCCACCTTCTCTACGAGAGGATCTTTTTGTTAGTCAGATTTTGTCCTTACAGATTGCTGATATTAAACAGCACCGCTGATGACAGACCCATAGAAAAAGAATGTCTAGAATCACAGCAGTCAAGGAGCATTCTTGTTATCTTGATGTCGACCCAATACGTTATCAGCACATTTGTAACAAAGAAACGTGCTTTGTAAAGGTCATATCCCGTAATACATTTCAGATGAAAATGTGACCCCTTCACAGTGAATAAAGTCAATCATAGTTTCGTTATTGGTCTTTATTCAGCCAAATTTCTCAATTAGAGGCCCAGCTGAAAGCTTACTGGAATGAACAACAATATGACTTTTTTGCCTTTAAATGTCAGCACTGCCTGCTGCAGTCACTTCAGTTAGTATTAATAAGGCGCATCCTTGATGTATTGAAGAGAAACTTCTTTTTAATGCACATCATACATTTACAATGCACATCATACATTTACAGGAGACACAAGGCCATCACTGCTGCTCACTCCACAACACTGCTGCATTTTGCATCCCCTCCCCCCCGCCTCCCTCCCAGGTCTCAGCAGGGCCCTGGTAAGCACTTACTCACCGTAATCAACTCTTCTTGCACTTGATGTCTTATAAGGCTAAGCATGCAGAGTTGTTAAAATCCTCTCTCATAAGACAAACGTTCTAATCCTTAAATAAGCTTTTTGCCCTCTTCCTACCTTCCAGGGATCAAAATAGCCTGTTTGGGGTTTTTTTTTTAGTCTCCAAGTCCAGCATGGGACACAATATTCCGCTTGCAGTCTTACTAGAGCTTTACAGCAGAGTACCATTATCTCTCTTGATTTATACCTAATCCCTCTGTTTACACATCATGGGACCTTGTTAGCTCTTGCTTCTGCCACACACCGAGTTTTTATCTTCAAAGTAAGCACCTGTTGTTATATATGCTCTACTCAACTCCACAAATACGTTTCCTGTCTTCAAAACACTACTTCTAGCTTAACAGCATCAAATACTGGGCTCTTCCTATGCCAATCTTCCCCTTTCTCCATAACCTTGCTGACTACCTACCCTCAACAAGCTGTTTTCCATCACCTATTTTGATTCAACACACCCTGGTTCTAATGCTGTCTGTGATCCCGAAAGAACTCCCCTTCTAACCTTTCTTGAGTCTGTTTCTATTTATTGTGACCCCTTATATCCTGCCAGTTTGCCAACTACCAATCAAGCTCACACAAGCTGTTACGTTGCCAAAAATTGTCTTACCCAGGACAGTTTAGTTTTCAGACTTTTTTTTTTATTAACTGCTTTAATAAAAATCACTAAAACAATACATCAACCTTGTACAGAAAGGCTATCAGAGAAGAAAGGTACACCAGCTCTGCTCTCTGTCTTCTAATTCACATGCCTGCCCAGTAATCTCAATATAAACTGGATTTTAAAGTAACTTTTCAAACTGCTGTTAGCATCTCCAAACTGAAAAAAGGGCATCTTCAAGCAACTTTACTAGATGTTTGAAAAGTAATTCTTTTCCTAATGCTAAGTCATTACGAAAAGAAGGTTGTTTGTAACCCTTGACACTAGCTTTCCACTCTGTCAATATCTCATACTGTATAATTTTTAAGAAAAATGTTGATTTGACATCAAAAGACTCTAGAATAGTAATTTAAGTTTCCAAAATGCCTAGTTTATATATAGCAAGACAAATTACACATCATGTGAACTCTCAAAACACTATACTGGGTTAATCTTTCTTGAGCACAAGCACAAATTGGTATGTACTTCACAAAGTACTTGTTTTATTTTAAAGACTGCCTTTTTCCACTTTAAGTTTATTACCACATTACCAAACAGCCTACTGTCTCTTTTTCATTTCCATTTTAAGTTTCATTTAATTATTCCTTGAAGGAATCATATTTCCAATGTCCTCACACTATTTCCCATGGATTTCTGTATTTCAGTCTGAAATTATATATATTATGTCTAGAAAATGAACACAGATTACAGAAGATACAAACAAAATCAAATGTTGAAAACTAAATGGCTACTTTTTAACCATACATCAAACTAACAACAGTTCAACTGGTGTGTATTTATTCAAAATGACAAACCTGTTTGTGCTTACTAAACTAGAATACTGCAAAAGTAGAAACTAATAGCCTTGTTACTTTTCATGAGTTTGTAGGATATTATTTTTCTAGGTTAAAAGTAGTCTAAACACCTCATAAAATTTACCTTCTAACTTAGCAAATAAAACTAATAATGATGTAGTGTAGTATATTATTAACTCAAACTCTTTACTGACGTTTCTGTGGGAAAAAAAGTTTTAACACTAGAAATTAGGATAAAGTCTTGATGTTAAATGCCACCTGAAAAGTGGAAAAACACTGATAAACTGTATGCAAGCTAACAGGTATATCAATAACTAGGAATTAGTATAGTTCATATTATGTTTGCATGAAAAAGGAAAAACAACTTGCCAGAAAGTAGTCAGATATCAAAACCTGTTTGCCAACTTACAGTAGTTACAGGGAGCCTATACAGCATTGAACAGAAACCTAAATCTTCTGGTAATGAATCTCCACTTCAGCAAAAATAATTTTTAGTTTGCTTTATATTCATTTAAGAGTAGTATGAGAGATAGTGTGGAGGAGTCGGTCCCAACCTAAACAGAATATTTATCTATTGGACATAATCCAAATGGATTCTCTTCCTAGAGCTTGATTTTCCTCAAAACGATTTCAAAAAAGCATTTTCTGTCAGTTTGGCTGACCTAAATGTTCCCTAAAGGAATTTTTCTGCAAAGCTGTCCCTTTTTTTTTTTCTTCGCATCAAGAGGTAGCAAAGCAAACTCCGAGTTTGCTTTGAGTCTATGATTAGAGTTACATGCCACTTTGCTCAACAGTAATTACCATATAGCAGCATGCATGGTTTAAATGCTAACATCAATATCTCAGTAAAGGAGTCCCACATAAAGCATTCGAGTTTGCCACACCTTCAGAAACTGTAAGTTAACATGAACGTAGAACTACTGTCATTCCCAAAATGAAAAACAGCCTTAAGTGTTGTGGCAAAACACCTGTACAAGGGTGGCAATGTCTGTACAACTCTCAGGCTGTTCTTAGGTGATTTTTCATATACGAGCTTTTGGCTGCTAGTCCTTCCAATTGAGCATTTCTCAGTTTTGAAATACAGATCAACAGTCGTCGATCAGATAGGTCTTCAGATAATTCCTACAATGTGGAACATACTGTCATGATGCAAAGCACGAAAACACGCTGATTTAAAGGCAGGAGTGAGGCACTGATCTCAGAAAATCTACCTACAAATATTTCAGTATGTGCAGGCATGTAATGAAACTTCAAAAACATGAAATAGAATAAAAGCAGAACAAGAAAGATACCTGTGTTATGTTTATACTGACATACAAACCGAATGATGGCATCTCATAAACAGCTACTTCTGTCTCTGCACTGGCTATTAATTCCCAATATAAAGACAGTTATAAGATTATTCCCAAGGTATTTTCTTCTTTTGTTCTTTTAAATACTTCCCCACTAATCATCTCCAAATATTACACAAAAATCACTAGATTCATAATTAAATTGCCCCAGAGGACAGACAGGCTCCTATTCTGAAACTCCCAAGTTTTCCCACACTCCAGTCCCTTACTTTAACAAGAGTAACCTCATTCTTTGTTATCTTCATGCACTTTCTTTATCATTGTACTTATTTAATTGTGAAGAAAACTAGCAGGGATACTTGTCTGCAAGCCTTCTACTCCCAGCTACAGAGCAGTGTAGCAATTCTTACTCGGTGGGCGCAATGGGTTTTTTTTCGTGTACTCCTTAGTCCACAGAGGTTCACAGAGAGCTGTTGAGCCCCAACAAGAGGTTACTGGACTGGGAGTCCATTCAGACACTACCACTAATCTCTTACATTACTGAATGGTCTGGTCTTCCATTTTTCCATCTCTTTGTTGAGAACAGTAATACATTTATAAAGTTTCTGAGTATTAGCACAGATGAAAAGTAATATAAAGGGGACCAAAATATTACTGATATTGTTGGTACAATTTACTAAAACCACAACCACAATTGCAACACAGATATTTCATATTTTAACAGAAGCTAAGATATTAGTAGGCCAAAATACATCTCTTATTTCAACACAGTTCCTGCTTAGTGTTGTATATTCAAGTTATATTTCATGTAATAAAAAACACTGAAAAAAAATCAATTTCCATTTAGTTTTAATAACACTTGTATCTTTAGCAGAAGCTAAAGCCTCTTTGAAGTCTTTTGCATATAACTTACATAGAAGATTTCCTTTTAAAAGCTTGTTATCTCATATGGAAGCATGGATCCCTCTATTAAAAAAGGCATGAAAGCTGTTGCTCAAAGTTTGACTGAAGTCAAATGACAACTGTTAAAGTGTACACGGACCTAAGAGTTTCTTATATTGCGGCAAAAGAGATCATTTCTGTTGGATTTGGCATATCAGTAAATACGCTTTTGCCTCCACAAAACTTTCAACAAAACAATCAGGCTTCTGAGCAACCACCATCTGAAATTATTATCATCTCCATAAAAAGAAGCAGCGTGATGTACAGTGTTTAGGGGAATTTACATGAAATCTAAAAAGCACCCATCGGTGCTGGCAGAACTAAATAGGGAAAGAAGTCTCTGATGCTCAAAATAGTATTAGAAATGAAAAGCAATGCACTCTGAACTATCCCAATGTAATACAGGACAAAATTCTCACTACTGCACTGCACATCTTAATTAAGATCTATTATATTCTATGAGAAGAATTTGCAAAACCAAGTATTTATAATAACAAATTGGTAGCACCTTAGAACTGAGCACCTCGCAATAGCCAGACCTGTGAGAGAGTCTCCAACTTTTTCCTCCCCTCGAATGCTAGACATCCCAAAGTGATCTTACATATCTTCAAGACCAGATAACTTCAGCTACAGTGCTTAGTACCTGCCAGCAAAGCAGCAGAGTATCAGAATATTTTCTTCCAAAAACATATTAATTAATCATGACTGTGAAGGGGGAACAGCACTGATTAGGATCAAAATAGGGAAAGCAGCTGTCCTACAATGTACCTCCAAAGCTTTCTTTGGTAAGCATTTCCAACCTGCAAGAAACCCCAGTTTTACAGACCTAGGTCATTTTGGGAAAAAGGTTTTTATTTATATCAAGCTCTACAGTCTCTACGGGTTATCTTAGAGCGTCTGAGCTGACAGAACTAATTTTCACTCGCATGACTTGAACTGAAATGTAGGTCCCAGCTTACATCAAGTTTTCAAGCAAGCTCTCTGGATTTTGAAACAGCCTCAGAGATGTTGTAATTCACTGAGCTTTTTTAACATATTAAAAAATAAAAATTAACATTTCCCCAGGTTGCTTATGCATTTTTCCACAAGTGCCTTCAAAGACTTCAATTTACGTTTTTACATCATTAATAATTCTATATAGATAAGAGCCAGAACTGTTTATTATTGTGAATTTCAGCATAACACTTCTGAGATTTTACAAGCCTTAAAAAAAAAAGTTACCTCTCCTTGAAAAGAAAAACAGTCTTCTGTCTTAAAGTGTACCAGGATATGCCACCATTTGCCCTCAACATCTGTTTTTTATTATTCCCTGAAGAAACTCCTATACACTGAGACTACAGCAGCACAATTTTGCTTTTATTTTTCTCAAAATGTTCTAAGTGGAAATAAGCAAACAGTCATTTCTTTATCATTCCTTGGACAGCACCATGCATATGTAGTAGATATTTATACAAAACAGAGGAAGCAGAATAGTCTGTAGTATTCCTACATACTCTCTCCAGCTGTCTCCTTCCCTCTGACAAGCAAAGCTTTTTGATCCTTTTCCATTCAGTTTCACCACCTTCCTTTCAAGCAGCAGCCTACTACTGTACTTGCTCATGCACAGACCAACCCAGCTTCCCTTGATGATTTCATCCAGTGGCTAAATTGTCTGGAACCATTATTTAACTAAAAAGCACTTCATTAATGTTTTGGTTTACACAAACTGGGCACTTGCACAGCAGAACATCTGCAGACCAATATTTACTATCTAGGCATGCTATCCAAATCAGGTACTTTACACTATAACTTTAAATCTGACAAAAAGAATTCAAAGATACTTTTTCTTTAAAAGTTGTGCAGTGTTTCTTTTTCTTAGGTTCCTAGACATAGTTAAATGGTTGCTGCCCCAGCAGTAAAAAGAAAATCTTTAGAAAAATAACTCAAATCAAATTAGAACCAAAAAAAAAAAAATTAAGCATAATTATTTTATATGTTCAACTGCTTTGTCTACTACTTGTCCTCCCCACTTTTTTTTTTTTGTAAATGAACCGTTAAGTAATTTCCCCTCTCTTTGTTTTTGAGAGAAAGAAAAGGGAAGAAGCTTGTGCATGTACGTATGAAAGATGCATGCTTCTGGTTCAGTGAGAAGTTTCATTCTCAGTATTAGTTTTCCATGACATAGAGCCTTCTCTTAGCTCATCTGTGAATCTGAAATTACACCAAGACACAAGTGACAAAATCTTCAAGTTGAGCTCACACTTGCTGAGGCTAATGAGGATTGCTTGTAGCTGTCTCAAGGCTGACACAATCCTAACGATCTACTGCCAAAGCCAAATGCTTCTGCTCCACAAGGCCTCCAGTAACTCTTGAGTCCCTACAGGCACCAAATTTATAGTAGCCAGAAGTTAAAAATGCTTAAGGGCAAGAGATACTTTAACATTTGTATTTCATTTTAATAACTCTATTACGAATCATACACCTTCAGTAAGATAAAATAAAGAAGTCGGTTACCTGGGGTTAAAAGAATGACAGACATAGTGATGAGTGAACAAACAACTAGAATCACCAGGAGCGCAATAGCAATTCCCTTCCAGTTCCTCTGTGGAGGGCTGTTACTTCCAAGTTCCTACAGGAATGGAAAAAAATAAAATAAAAGGAAAAGACCATGTTTCATAATCATATATTTCTAGAACTATAGTGATAGGAAAATTGCTCTGTGCATAGTCATAATCACAGCATGGGAGGTAATCATGATCCCTCCCCTCTCAATAGTACACACAGTCATCCAAAGGTGTATAACTCTTATGCTTTTTTAATAGATATCTCTTTTTTTTTTTTAAATATATATATGTAATTTTATACCCCTAAGAGACAATCAAATGAGCTTATACAAGCTGTCCAAGATACAACTGGTGTTAAAATGTGCTGAACGTAAACTTCAGGACAATATCAACTAGCAGTTTATAAGATAATTACAGAAATGAAATGTAGCAATTTACTGTAATTCCACCTAACGTGGTATGGACCATAAAGGTTTAAATACACGTCCTTTTTAATGTACACTATTAAACTTATTTGTAATAGAAAACATTTACAAAACTGCCTGAGGCTCCAAGTATTCCATCCGAAGCCACACATCTCTTCTTCTCTATACAGTAGTTCAACTGTAAACTGCTCCCCTATTACTCATAAAAAACCAACAGTAGGTTATAACAAATGTTAAATGAATGCTTCTGTAACTACTAGTACACTTAAACCTACATTCTCTGTGGCTACATGTTTAACTCCTATTAACTCCAGCCAGACGTCATTTAGGTTTGTCAGTAGTAGCAATGCACTGCCTGTGTTCATGGTACAGTTTAAGACCAAACAACACGTGAACATCTATCAACAGAATGACAAAAACAGTACGACAGTTGTTTCATACAATCCTAACTTTCTCTCACAGAAAACAGTATTTTTTCTGTCTATAGCTGGCAAGCATAAATGTTTCTCTGCCACAATTACCCACGCCTTTACTATCTCAAAATTAAATTGCTGTGGTAAGACTCTCTGTGAAAATAAACCTGGGAGGGACTTCTCAGAAGATCCCACTTCAGCCTACTTACGAAGTTATGTTACACAAGTGCTTCACGGTCTGCACCAGCATCCACTAAGCTCCAACTAAATACTGGGTGGGGTAAAAAACATGGGCTTTAGCCCACACTTGCTCTTGAAGACAATACCACATAAAAGCCTCTTTCCCCCTCCCCGGGACCTGCTGCCGTAACACGCTTCAGCAGAGCCCTGCAAGGCCGCCTCTCACTGAATGCGTAGGGAGCAACTGCCACAAAAGATGAGGGGTTACTTGGAGTCTCTCCTATTTGATTTGTGATCCTGGGTTTGTTAATCTTGCAAGTACATAGCAAGAATATTCTTTTTATCTTTCCCCTTTCTGCTGGACAAAAGGGCAGAGGGATAGGGGCAACTCTGCCACCTCAGCCATCTTGTTCTATGGGGAGGACTAAGGCACAGGAAGACACCTCCTGCTATGTTTTATAAGCTTCCAAAGGCATATTAATACTTTTTCACATACAGATTATTTCATTCTGGTTTTCTGAATTATAAATGAGTGAGAAATGGAGATGTTTTAACAACAGCACAAGAATGTTGTCATTTTCTTTCTCAGCTGGTGTACACCACCTCAACACCATACACTACCCAGAAAAGCATCTCTAACAGTGTCTTCAATTATTTAATTTTTTTTTTAACCCCTCACCTGTTAACTTCCACCTCTAAAAGACAGTTTCTCTCCAGGAGACGTAAGGGGAATTCCCCTATGCAGTCACTAAGCAATCCCACAGGGGAAGTCTCACAGGAGCCCTCAGCCTGTCACAGCTCCCAGCAAGGAGCCCCCTGCCATCCCAACATGGCTGCCACCCACTGGGCCCCATCCTCCTACCTGGCCTGGGCCTAGCTGAGCTTGCTCATTTTAGAGATTTTTAGCCTCACCAGAGAGGAAAAGTAGTTAGTCTGTCTACTCAGTTTAAACCCTAGGTCACAGCTGGTCTTCATGAGATCAGCTCCCTCACCTGACAGGCGTTAGCCTTTCCCTCCCCACAGCTGAAGCTAGCTTGGGCCCAGTGGTAAATGGCCGCTGGCCAGCCTGGGCTGCTCTCAGTCCTTCCCTCCCAGTGGCTGTAAGAGTAATTGTACTTTTTTATTATTACACAAATCTCCTCTTTGGTGTTGATACTGATTGAATGGCAGATAATGGATGACGTTCAATTATGGCACATAGAAGGAAATTATTGAGGACAGCACAGCATTAGCGGACGGTCCCTCTCAGGCTGAACTCTTGTGCAGCTTCCCTGGGGATCGCCATGCAGGAGAAGCCTGATTACCATAACCAACAATGCATCTTTGATGCCCATATTTTTTTTACTAAAGTTCAGGACACCTGTCTTCCACAGGCAGGGGGAAAAAAAGGTGTTAGCAGGAACTCCTGGCATCCATCTCTTTTCCCCATCCCATTGCCCCTGCTTCCCAACCCTTTGCAAACCTGCGTGCTCCCCTTGTTTTCTTCAGCTCCTTCTGATTCACCTCCACCTCGTTAAATACTAATTACCCCAGCAACTTCCTGACTAGCCTTAAAGACGGTTGGTCTTCAAGGCCTGCATGATGGCTTCACAAGCTCCTTTGGTGATCCCTAGGATAGAGAATTGCATGGTTCAGTCCTTTCTGGACAGCCCTGGCCATGTTGACATTGCAAGGATCCCCAGCCTTTTCACAGAAATACAAAACTTTTATGTCCTGCATGTAAACTCAGATCCAAGCTATTATTTGTCCTTAAGTAAAAATTATTTTAATGTTAATAGCACAGTCTAGAAAATACAAACTTATTCTAAACATAATAGTATAAGCCTTATTCATATGAAGCTTAACAGAGTCCAGTTGTAATAGGAGAACTAGCAGCTCGTACAAGCAAGTGGCAGTAAGAAAACAGTAGTTATCCTCAGAGAATCGTGAAACCCTATTTCAAAGGATTGACTTAAAACGACAGAAGCTGGACAACTTGATGAATGTACCAAAGCCTCTAAAAAAATTTACCAAGTCCTCATTATTCAGAAGGTTCTTCTCTGCAGACATGAATATTGTTCAGTTTCCAAAAATAAAGCTCCATTTTAAATACATCTGCAAATTTTTGCAAGGAGAATATCAAACGGATGAACCTAGTACTGAGTGTACAAAGCTTACTGGTACCCACAGTGAGAAAGAAGGGGGCTTCCAGCTAGGTGAAAAACTTGGAGACTGGCATAAAAAGAAGGACTTATCTCTGACTAAGAATAAAGTACTTGGTTTTAATATTTTCATAAAATTTAAGAGTTCTTCCAAATTATTAGATTAGAAGTTATTAAAAGGTCATGATGATGTTCTGATATTGAGTGACAACATTCTGGTAAGACATTTGTGAAGTTAATGTACACTAACAAAAAAGATTTGATGAAATATTAGAAAAATTACTATAAGGTGAATTCATAGTACAACCAGTATCAAGGACAGCTTCAATCAACTTTCTTGATGTTAACCAATGCAACTCTTGGACTATAACCTACAAAGATTTAAAACAGAGTAAGCTGCTGTTCTTCAACAATAAAATATTTTTAGCCTTGCACTGCTTTTCAAAATGGTCATAAGCAAAAGGCAGTTAAATAGATTTTTAGACCGTATATCATTGGCAAGACAGAAGCTGTCATTTTGAGTATGGCAAGAAGATAGAGGCATTCAAGAGGAAACGTCATAGAGAGCCATACAATGAGAAGCTTTTAACATCGTATAGTTTCCCCATAACTGCCTGGTAACTGGCACATAACAAAAATGAACACGCAGATGGAGATTTAAGGATCTAATCTTCTAAATAGGCTCTTCTATTAATGCGGTTTGAAAAATTATCAACTTTTGAATATGGTGTTCTATATATAATACTATCTATAATGTTATTATAGATTTTACAATCTAACTAATGAATCAGAAAATGGCTGCTCAAAGCATAATACAATTGCAAGTTTTCTCATTATTTAAAGTACATTTTTCACAAACCATTTAATTGCATTGTTGTGAAACACAATCCTTAAGTAATATATATTTCTGAATGCAATTTGTGATTGAGTAATTCCTTACTAAAACACAGCTACAAAGAGAAAAATCCATTATACTGCATACACAAAAAACTGTACACCAGTGTTATAGAACCTAATGCTTTTGGCCTATTCCTGCCAAATGCTAAAGACCACATTTTACCATGAGCTTTTAATCACTACCATCAGTGAACTCAACGTATGCTACTGAAGGGAGGTTCTAGCCTAAGAGCCTAAACTTTCTGCTCTGTGATTGTCTCCAATTAATCTCTGTTGAGAAGACCCATAAAAGAAAAGGCTTAACTTGCTGTCTGGTTTTATAAAAACAGGTATTATATGGCATTACAGAGGTTGCAAATAGTGTAATTAAGTGATCACACCAAAATTTTGCAGTAGTAACCAAAAGAAAGGCTAAAACAAAAATCTGCAGAGACTGGACGCGAGAGGGATGACAGGTTCAGGCTGTCAAAGGACAGCATGAGTCATTTCAACCCTTCAGCACCGCTCTATGCTAAATCCCACTTGCCACTGCAAAACAAGATATTTCAGAAGGAAATGCTGAAAAACTATATCCAGCAAATTGTCCTGGTTTTGGCTGGGACAGAGTTAATTTTCTTCTTAGTAGCTGGTATGGTATGTTTTGGATTTAGGGTGAGAATACTGTTGATAACACACTGATGTTTTAGTTGTTGCTAAGTAGCGCTTATCTTAAGCCAAGGACTTTTCAGTCTCCCATGCTCTGCCAGCAAGCAGGTGTGCAAGAAGCTGGGAGGGAGCACAGCCGGGCAGCTGACCTGAACTAGCCAAAGCGATATTCCATACCATAGAACGTCATGCCTAGTATATAAACAGGGGGGAGTTGGCTGGGAGGGGTGGATCGCTGCTCGGGCATCGGTCAGCAGGTGGTGAGCAATTGCATTGTGCATGACTGGGTTTTTCCCCTTGAGTTTTCGTTCTTTTTTTTTCTCCCCCCCCCCCTTTTTTGTTATATTCCTTTTCATTACAATTATTATTATTATTATTTTATTTCATTATTATTATTGTTAGTATTATTTTTACTTCAGTTATTAAACCATTCTTATCTCAACCCATGAGTTTTACCTTTTTCCCCGATTCTCCTCCCCATCCCACTGGGAGGGGGGAGGAGTGAGGGAGCGGTTGCGTGGTACTTAGTTGCTGGCTGGGGTTAAACCACGACACAAATACACAAAGCAAATATAAATCAGATATGCTGAAGCATTTTTCTCTCTCCTTTTGTAGGATGATTTCTAAATATATACTCCCTCTCCAAACACAATTTACTGCCTGATGATGAACTGATTCACTACAAGCATGAAAATTTTTTAAGCACTAGCAGGACATGGCTTTGAATTTCACAATCTATGGTATGTGGCCTCATCCAGCAGTTCTGAGGAGTTGTTCTCTACTTTTGAACGAAATACAGAGTCTGACGTGGATGTTTCATCTTGAAAATAAAAAACTACAAAATTACCTCCATAACGGCTGTGTTACACCTGAATGTAACAAGAAGATATAACCCAAGTTCCTATTGCAATAGAAATAACAACGTGAAACTAATTTCCATTAAATTTATTTCATATAGAAATATTTTTTATCCCTTGACACAGAAATGCAAGTGCTTATAATTTAAGAGTGCTGTTTCCTTTTAAGTAGTATTGGAGATACCAATTTGGGAAAAAGAATCACTTAAAATTAAGAGATGTACCTTAAAAAAAAAAACAAACTCAAATATTTCCATATTTTTACTTGAACAAACTTACAATCTTTCTTGTAAGCAGCATAACCAGAAAAAAAATCACAGCTTCCTTCCTAAAGCGTATCGAGTTGCACAGTTTTATTGTTAATCAATGAGGATAAAAAGCCTTTAAGACATAATTTTTCTAGCAAGCTTGTACAACAAAAGGAGACAACAAAAGGTCAGAAAATATTGCCGTAACATGCTGCATTAATAAGTCAGGTTTTTGAATTATCTTAATAGCATTTTCCTGATTTCTTGGAAAACTATTTATGTAAACCACAATACAATTTCTACCATGGAAATGACAGAAGCAGTAGGAGACTGCCTGGTGCAAGCAGGCACACTGAAGGGCACTGGCTAAAGCCTGGGGACTAATGAGTGCCTCTGCCAGGCTTTTCCAGAAGAGGCAGGTTAGTTAAAATGCAGCATCCCCTTTGGCAGAAGAAAAGAAAAACAAACTTCTAGAGACAAGCTAACCCTGAGAGCTGGCGTTTAACTAACCTGCTTTTTCTCAGAACTACCTGCCCATGCTGCGATTGACCTAGCTGATAAATGGTGCGATGAGCCAAATATAGAAAATATGCATTTATCTATAAAAATTAAGAACAAGAATTCCACCAGTTTTAACTATTTCTGATGAGCCAGATATAGAAAATATGCATTTATCTATAAAAATTAAGAACAAGAATTCCACCAGTTTTAACTATTTCTGCTGTGTACAGCTGGGTACAGTTCAAAGCAAAAGCAGAGATTCTGCCATTATTTCTGCGGTCTGGAGTGAACTTTACCAGGCTGGCATGCTCTGTGGTACAAGTGTGCAGATGCACGTTGGTGTTTACCGCTAGACTGTGGGTATTTGAAACAGAAAACCCATCAGCACTGAGCTGCAGCAGTGTCTGGTGGTTGCCTGGTTTTGTGTTGAGACACTAAGGGCAGATGAAGGATCTTAGTCAGAGGAGCCATGGGCTGTAGCAGTTTCTGCCAGCATAGCATCTTCTGAAGCCTTGAATGAATCGTTGTCTTTCTTTTGTCTTTTTTTTTTTTAAACTGTTCCTGTACTGTCACCAGGACAAAGCCTACAGAGGAAAGCTCTACGAAGAATCACAGCCTTCCCTTATTTTGGCAAGAATTTCAGGGGCAAAGTGCATTAGAGTAGGAAAAGCAAATGTAATTTGCTTTGCAGTAGGAATGAGAATGAGTCTCACTCTGTAGCTTAGATATAATCACGACAATATCACTTAATGACTCCTCCAGCATCTACTTCATTAAACTCTACCATTTGCATTCCCCAAACGTGAAGAAAAGGTGATAAACATAAAAAGAGAAACAGTTTCATGTTGTATCTCAGGTGTTTTAAAAGACAGACCCAGGATACTCATAATAAAAAGACTGCAGTCTTTCCAGAGTTCTTTATATAGCTGATCCTGCAACTGATATTAAATACTACCTGCCTTGATTTTGCAGTGTACTATTTGCAGGAAAATTACCACAGCAAGCATTTAGAATTTGTGATGAAATGATTGCATCCATTCCTTCCCAGCTGTTTTTGAGTAATCCCATGGCCTAGATAGCAAGAGAGACTAAAAGACAGATCCACAAAGTGGCACAGGATAGTTATAATCCATTTGCATAAGTACCTATCATTTTCATCCCTCATGCTCCCTTTACAATCGGCCGTATCGTAAGATCCTGTTGCTCCAGTTCTTGTCTGAATGATTATGGTCATACAATTACTTTCCCTGGTCAATATCTTTATTCATCAAAACGTTGGCGCTTCTTTTCAGAGTCATTGTAAAATGCCACTTTCACAGGAATGCATGACTCTCCGTCAGCTCTGTGGGTAACAGGCATTTTAAAAAAAGAGCAGCTTGTTAGCAATTACTCTGCTTAGAACAGGTGCGGGATTTGGAGATGGGAACAATCTGTCTTCATATTTTTATTTCTCTGGGCTGCGCTGGTAAGAGAAACCCCTCCTTTTGCAGAGCAAAACTGAAAAAAACCCAGACCAATCCAAAATAAATAAAACCCACCCCTGTCTCAGTAAAAATAAACTAAAAGAATAAATGTGGACGGATTCTGAGAAGTGTTAATCACCCACACTGGTTATGTATTTTCTTAACCTTGCAAAACATTTTGTGCTTTTTTTCAGCCTTGATCATTTTTGTTCTAAGCAGAGAGATTTTTTTCCTGGACCTTCAAGTGCCCATTCACCAACCGAATTTTGGTAATTTTTGGTATTTTGGAACAGCTTTGTCAACACCCTTAGTTCCAGCTACTCACAAAAAAGATCAGAAACAGTTATGGAATCTATTTAATGTATTACGGCTAGCATTAAGAATGCATTTCACATCTTCCAACTCATTTTGCAGTGTACCTTGTAACATTTACTCAAACACAATGAGCTAGCTATTACACTAGACAAACAAGTAAAAGCCTAACTTCTAAAGTATTCTACTGAAATCCTTGTTCAAGGTCTGATCATGGAGATGAGTTTAAAATTTTGGTCATTACTTATACATGCAATAAATACAAAAGCAGGGAGAAAATGGGGTCAGCACAACCGATCAAAACAGCATGGCACATGCACAAGTTAAAATTTGTGGCCATCCACTTTTTTTTATGAACAAAATAGTATTCACATTTGCAGCACAGAAAAGCAAGGGGAAAAAAGCAAACTATCATGGTGCACAATATTAAAAAAAATATGTATGATGCAAGTCATGGAAAATACTGCCATAAGGACTGTTGAGTAGCTGGGGCAGAGGGAGACTTGGATAAAATAACAATGGATGACAAAACTGGTTTATATTGGAAATAAAAAACAGTCATGATGTAGAGACAAGCTACAGCAGGCAAGGGAATTCCTCTGGCTTTTGGGAGCTGAGTTGAATGTAACACATTTCTATGAAGAGGCAGAATGCCACGTAGAGTTATTGCAGCATCACAGGCAACTTCATTGAGACTCAGTATTTCAAAGTTGTTAATCCCTTTTCATCCTGTGTTCACAATCTTTTACAGTTTGTCTCTAACAAAGTTTTAGAAGTAAAAATACTGTACTCTTTTTCCAGTCCAGCAGAAATACTTGGAGAATTAAGGAGAATAACAATGTTCTGGCAAGACGTGAGTAAGTATCTTGAGAATTAAAAGTACTTACGCACATGAAAGCTACAGATAGCCACCTACAGGGATTTTTGCAAGTTCCTAAGTAGAACAGCTACTGAACAGCTGCTTTATTAAACACGTCTATTTGCAACACTGTGCTGGTTTTGGCTGGGGTAGAGTTAATTTTCTTCATAGTAGCCAGTATGGGGCTATGGTTTGGATTTGTGCTGGAAACAGTGTTGATAATACAGGGATGTTTTCGTTATTGCTGAGCAGTGCTTACACAGAGTCAAGGCCTTTTCTGCTTCTCACCCCACCCCACCAGTGAGGAGGCTGGGGGTGCACAAGAAGCTGGGAGGGGACACAGCCGGGACAGCTGACCCCAACTGACCAAAGGGATATTCCATACCATAGGACGTCATGCTCAGCATGTAAAGCTGGGGGAAGAAGGAGGAGGCGGGGGACATTCGGAGTGATGGCGTTTGTCTTCCCAAGTAACCGTTACGCGTGATGGAGCCCTGCTTTCCTGGAGATGGCTGAACACCTGCCTGCCGATGGGAAGCAGTGAATGAATTCCTTGTTTTGCTTTGCTCGCATGCACAGCTTTTGCTTTACCTATTAAACTGTCCTTATCTCAACCCACGAGTTTTCTCACTTTTACCCTTCCGATTCTCTCCCCCATCCCACTGGGGAGGAAGTGAGCAAGCGGCTGTGTGGGGCTTAGTTGCCAGCTGGGGTTAAACCATGACAAACACTCATCCAATCTCCCCTGCAAATCCCACCTCCAGACAGTTGGTTGTCAAGAGGAGTCACACACCCTTTTGGGGGTCTGAGGCTCACTGCTAGCCCTGGTGTGACTCCAGGGTATGTTCCCCGTGTCCTCATCGGACCAAAGCTCCAATATTCACACTGTGCTACATTTTCTCTTCCTCACACAAGTCTCATCTTGAAGCTAATGAGATTTTTGTCTGAATATGAAAAGCTATCTCTGTATCTTGAAGACTGCCTGAAAGATTACATGGAAATAAAGCAAGTGGCTCATTTCCAGTAAGCCCATGCATCATTAGTATCTAGAGGAAATCAACAATTCATTTGCCATAATTAAAGAAAATTCTTAATGTATTTTACTAAAGCAAGTAATGCCAAGGACAGAAAAAGATGGCAAAGCAGCAGGCACAGACATGATTTTATTCAGGTTACTATGATGTAAAGAAAGAAGTCTATATGAATGCTGGCACAGTCATTTATGGCCAAAAAGGTATTTTCACATATTCCTACTGATCCAAACTTTAATGAAACGTCACAAGATAGTAACATGTTTCTTCCATTCTTACTATGTTGAAGAAAAATCCCCCAATCAAGTAAAATAATATATCTCAAAAAAAAAGGCATAAAAAAATGGATGAATACAGGCTATACGTGTTGCATTCCTACAGATCCTTCTACAGATATAACAAAGTTGTTTGCTAGAATTTGTCCTTTTCATTACTCAGAAACTAAGTTATATTTTGTGCAATTTGCTTTTTAAAAAAAAGCTTTTAAATGTATTTTTATTTCTCAATATATTTGCAATGTCCCATAACAGATGACTTTTAAAACTGACATAGTCGATTTTGGCATTAATAAGCGGATCTGTTTGACAACATAACATTACACTTCACTGAAGGTTAGAAAAACAGGAAAGGTTTCTATACTGCAGTAATGTCACATAAATCAAATTCAGGTTTATGCCACATAATTTTACAATTTAAATTGAATACAGTGCCCCTATATTTAGTGGTATAACACTGAGCTCTGCACTGGAGCATAACTTTAAATTAAGACCACTGTTAGATTAGAGGAACCAAAATCTCCTTTTGGAGCTTCTCATTGTTCAGGTATTTGTACACATGCTTGATTTTATGCCATTTAAAAGTCCTGGAGAATGGACTTGACAAATATATTTTTTTTTAGGTGAGTGATATCAAATCAAGAGTTGTCAAAATATGGAACAAATTTGTAAAGGTTATTTTGCAAATTTACATCAGTATTTTTCTGTTTGTTTTCAGATTTACACAGAAGTTACTTGCAAATAAAACAAGTAATTTAAATCCAAATGTGCCTTAATAAGCCTTTGTGTGCACATATATATGTACACACATACACTTATCACTGAATATATATACAGATAAATATTATTCAAGGCAATGTTCCTATAAATAAATTAAAATGTAAATAAGCCAAAGAGTGTCAGTACCAGGAAAGTGAACACTGTAATCTCTGCGTTTAGGGGGATCTAAGGTAGTAGAAAGCTAGATGAGTTTCCCAAGGTCCTGTGAGAATGGTAAACCAGCATCTCTTCATGTAAGTATTTGTGAACAAAACTGTAGCAAAAAAAATTATATGGCCAGTATCACTGGGCTCTGATTAGGAATTTATCATTTAGTTTTTCACAGTCCTCTTCATGATTAAGTTACCTGCTTTTCCAAAAAATTGAATTTTATTTAAACCAGAGGAATACTACGATTCATCAGAAATAAAGATATGGTTTTCGCCTGCATTTTGTTAGGGGAAAAAGACCAGAGAGGTGATCAGGAAATCTGTAGATTGGATACTATATACCATGTTATATAGAGATAATATATACAATAAGCCAGCGGAACCAAGATCACAGTTCACTTACTTAAAAACAATGCAAGTCCTCACAGCACTAACGACATTACATTTTTCAGACACACATACACACACAGAGAGCTTATAAAAAAGCATTTATAGAAAGACTATGGGTCACCAAATCATCTCCTTACATATATTCCACTCAATTAAAAAGCAAAAGCAGTACTAGGGGAAAAAAAAATTATCAGGAATTTCTTGGCTGTTTTACAGGTTTCATTGATTTCAACAGTATACTTCAAGATAATGTAAAATTCCAGCTTTTTTTTCCCCTGCAAACTCTTCTTACCTTAATGGCCAACCCTATCTACATAAAACACTTCAAAGGCCCTTTATCCATTATGTTTCATGGGGAAATGTGAGCCACCCAATAATGTAGTAGCTCTTGACTGATCTATGGAAAATGGGAGTGCCTCTTGGTGGGACAGAGTGCTCTCTTCTTCTCTAGGTGTTAAGACAGTTCTGCCAGGCGGGCATGCCCATCAGCACCTAGCCTAGGGCAAACTTCATCAAAGGAAATGAAAAAAAAAAACATTAATATGTTTAAAATACTATCTTTGGCTCAACTGGAGTAAGTTAAAATAGTCCATCACTTCAGATTCTGAGATTTGTTTCATCAACACGCTTTCCAACTAACCATGTGATTTTTCTCAGTATTGATTCAGATCTCATTTGCTTCAGTCAAAAGATTTTGAAGTGTTGAACAGCGATCCTCCTAGGTTCACCTCTGCTGCCAGTTTGTTAATGCATGGAGGGGGACTTCCAGACCAGCGTACTGTACTGGGTCTGGCTGCGATGGAGTTAACTTTCTCCATAGCAGCCCATATGGTGCCGTGTTTTGGATTTGTGGCTAAACCAGTGTTGATAACAAACCAACATTTTGGATATTGCTGAACAGTGCTTGCACAGCGTCAAGGCTTTCTCTTTTTTTTTTTAACCCCACAACAGGTAGGCCGAGGGGGTGGGACAGAAGTTGGGAGGTGACATAGCTGGACCAGCTGAAACAAACTGGCCAAAGACACACTCCATACCATGTAATGCCATGGTCAGCAATCAAAGTGGGGGTAGAGGGTGAAGGCGGGGGTGTCTTCCCAGTGGCCATTGCTCAGAGACTGGCTGGGCATGGGTCTGCTTGTGGGAGGTGGGGAGTGATTGCCTTTGCATCACTTGTTTTGTTTCTTCTTTCCTCCACTTATCAAACGGTCTTTATCTGGACCTACGAGTTTTCTCGCTTTTGCTGTTCCTATTCTCTCCCTGGTCCCGCTGCAGGGGGAATGAGCAAGCAGCTGTGCAGTGCTCAGCTGCTGGACAGGTCAACCCGCCTCAGCCACGTATGCCCTCTTCTCACAACGCTCTCTTGCATCTACATTTAATTATTGCACCACACATTATCTTTTATTTCCTTTCAATGAGATTACATCGCAGCCACCCTCAGTATAGCAGGAAAGTGCAGTTTCTCTGAAACAGAGAGCAGATTAAGCTTTTCCAGATGCTGTTTTTACTGAAAGCCAAATAAATGAGTAGATACACTAAGGTCTGCTCTAGCAAAGCTTGGACATTCTGAGAAACAACTCAAATGAACCTTTAATTGTAGGGATAAATAATCCTTGTGACCTTCTGACTCTCAGTTAAAGCTCCTATCGCTGCAATAGCTGGGAAGTTCCAGCCCCGTAAGGGACATACAGAATTAAGCACAGAAGGTACCTAGATCTGGTTATTTGTGGAGTTAATAGACATAAAGCAGGATGGAGAGGAAAACCAGAGGATGACCAAGAAACAGACACTTTGTTACTCTACATTGAGTTCCTACTTTACATATAGCTCTTTGTTTAGCATGGCAGCATAAAGAATACAGAAAAGCAATAAACTGTACTACTACAGCTTACGGAAAGGTGCCCAAAGCCCAAAGCCTTTACTGGCTGGGGGTTAGGTACTATTATTTCAAGCAGTATGAAATAGCAATAGTTGAGTTATTTCTTGTGGCTAATTTACACTTTTTGTTAAATCAAGAAGGATACGTCTGCACTGCACAAAAAGAGAAAGTAATAATCCACTTCTGTTTCACCACATTTTTTGGAGGGAAAAAATGTAGATTATTAGAACAGGCAAAACAAATATGGAATTAGTAATTGCTGTAGCAATCGCAGCTTCCTCTGAAGTGTACAGTTATTTTTTAAGCAAAGTTACATATATTGTAATACACTTATTTCTTACTGACCCATGCAAGTGCCATCACTGCCAGAACAAAACCATTTCTGAGACACATTGTTGTGTAGCTGTTACAGTATGCGAATGACAAGCAGAAACAACAGAAATCAGAGAAATCAGGGTTAGTGTATTTTTGTAAAATGAACGTAACAGAAGAGCACTGTGATTAAAAGGGAGACTGGGCAGTACTAAACGAAGAATATTTTTAGGGGCTCTGTCATACTTTTAACAAGAGAGTAATAGATAATACCATGAAAAGCAACGATATTGTCACACTCCCCATGCATGGTTTAATATTTGTACTAGTAAAGGTGAGAGCGTATCACTGAATATCTTAGAAATTTTGGCAGAAATCTATCCAAACTAGGAGTTTTGACTTAGAACAAGAAATGAATGGCACCTCTCATTTTCTCCAGAGTAACGTCTTCTTGCTAGATGATTCTCATGATAAATAAGGCAAGGATGATTTTTACAAAACACACATTATCTATTTCTTTTTGGTTTCTTGCCATTTTGAGAGTTAGAAGAGTTATAATTAGAAGTCAGTTAAACAGAGCCAGAGAAAGAAGACAAAGATCTTCATGACGTAGACATGGGTACCTGGCCATTGGCAGAGCTGTTACACTAAATTGGATGAAAAGTTCAAAACAGCCTTGTCGCTGAATTTTCCATTAATGCACTGAAGGTAATTTGCTGTCTACAGATCCAGTACTCACAACAGATACTCAGTTCAAAATCTCTCCTTGGCTCTGAGCTTTAATGTAAGAGCCAAATAATTCCTTCAGATCCACTTCAACAACTCCTACTGAAATGTCTGGAGGCAGAGGACAATATCTGACTCAAATGAAGGTACTGGGCTACAAGACAGGCTATAATACTGTGGCTTTCTTATATATACTTACAGAGATGTACTGTAGGTTTTAAAGGAAATGGATTCTTGGGATACTCCATGATTCTCCAGATTAATAATTAAAGAAGTGTCAACCTTTATTTCCTTTTTCTAAATACTTGTCAGGAGTTGCTTATTTTTCAATGAGACTGAATGAACATATTCAGTCTGTCCTCAAAAATGAGCTACTAGAAGTTAGAATCCAGACCTATGTGGACAAGTAATCTGAATAACTTATTTAATAAGCTACAAAAGGAGAGTTTTTCCAGATTCATGCTATGCAAAAATGGGTTCATAGGTAATCTTGAATGTTCATAAAATAAGCCACTTTCAGAGCAGAGATAAGGAAAAAAACAAACTAAAACAAACAAACCACCCACAGAACGTAAGTGTGGATTTCTTCACAGATAAGTGGCAATGATTAATAAATGTCTTTTCAAATTTGTGGAAACCTGCCAAGAATTATTTTTTAGCTAATTTACAAAAAGGGAATGGTATCAAAAGTGCTGGTGTAGTTAATATCTGACTTTTGCAGGAAAATTTCCTTCTTCACATTTTCTGTTGATTCTACACCTGTGGGGTTTCTTCCTGTTTTCTACAGCTCATAGTACCGTATGCTCCTTACTCCCTCTTAAGTTTTCTGGGAGCAGCTGTATTACAACTGATGAGGTTACAACTTCAGGCAGCTCTAGCTGTTGCCACAGGATCAAAATTTTGAATAACGTTAAAAATAGCCCAAAGATCCTTGAAGCTGACCTGACACACACCAAGTGATGAAGTGAGCAGCTGGCTACACGCTGCACCCATGATTTCTGGCTACAGGGGTCCTTGGAGGAAGCAACTCCTCAAGTCAAAGATCGTGGAGGCATGCAGCCAAATCCCCACGCCTCTCTGCTGGGTACACGACATTGAAAACACAAACCAACTACTGAAGTAGCTGCTGTGCAGCAGATTGAGTGCGAAAACAAAGCCCAGAGACGGAACTCCATCCCTTCTAACTTCCCCACCAACACAGTCAGAAGATAGGAAAAAAAAAAAAAACAACCAACAGGGGCAAAACAAACCAGAAGTGGCTCTGAGAAAACTGACTCTGACACGTTGGTCTGATGGACCAGATAGTTCAAAACTTGAAATTTCCTCCTCTCTGCCCCCAGTTGTACTGGTCATCACAAGCCTTGCAAATAAGCCCATCATACCTCTCAGCGACAGAACACCCCAAGACATTTTTCTGTGCATAGTCTTCTCACCTAGACTGTCTTGGGGGTGAATGAGATAATACACAGTGAATTTTTTTTCATGAAAACTAGTGTCAGTAAAAAAGCTCAGCTGCTAAAATCAAATCAGTCAGTAACCTGGAGTCCTATTTCCTTTAATGTTTTCTACAGAAGCCTTTGAGGGCAAAAAGCATGGCTTATCACATATTTGAAAGTGAAATAAAAGTATTAATCTCATCAGGTCATCAAGACTACCTGTCTACAACAGAATCATATGCAAAACAACATGATATTTTAATCGCATGATGTTTCAACATGATGCAGCAGAAGAAATTGAAGCAATACATCTTACAGGAAAAGCATTTGAAGTTTCTAATCCAGTATAACAACAACTGCATATCTACGTTGCTGATGTTATTCTTAATTAAAATATATCAAAACGGCTGCTTATGTAACAGTTGGAATGTAGTAAGCTGGGGCAATTTTATAAGTCATTTTTCTGACCTAGCAAAGCAGATGTTGGTGGTAATTATTCCATTATTTCCCCTAGAAGAGGAGTATATATACATTATTTTAATTATCCTTCATATGATTATACTACTATGTGAAAGCATACTGTGAACAGGATTTTGCAACAAAATTGAACTAGGACATTTCGACTTGGTAATTTTATTACCTGAGTATTTTTATCCTGTGCAGTTATGAGGAGTATTTACATCTTACTACAAGCAGAAAGCTAGATTGTTCTTTAAGAAAGAATGGAAAAACTGAATTGAAAAACTAGACATCTGAAAACATCCAAGAGAATAACGAGAAGTTTTGCAAAGTACAACTGCACCAACAGTAATTGTATATGTCAGCTTCTGAAACAAGAAGCTACTAAAAATATATACATTAATTCTTCTGGGTGCCTTTACCAAAGAGGCAATCAAAAATTGCAGTTTACCCAAAAGCTGTCTATATGCCACTCAGCATCTACCAAGAAATATACCTCTCCTCCCTTTAACCTCCTCTCTCTGAATACATCTGTCAGTAGTCAACGCACTGCAAGACACCGGAATAAGAATGTTTTATTTTCTATTTTCTATGCATTCCCTGAGGTTATTAGTTGCATATTGAGGTAACTCTGCAAGTAAGCAATGAAAGAAACCCTTGGTGCTTTTGTCAAGTAATTTATTTTAAGGCTGCAACTTCAAATATTTAAGCATACCAAGCAAGAAAAGGGCAGAAACTGTTTAAAAAAATGAGACCCATTCTTGTTCCGTAATATGCCAGCCACCCAATAATTACTGCATTAATACGAAGGCTACAAAGAAAAGAAAAACATATGATTCAGATTACAAGTCAAGCTATTGTTATAGGACAAAGGAGAAGAATCAAATCAATGCCTTAACTACAGCCGCTTTATCAGGAAGCGCCCACAAACAATACTCGGCGGTTTCCTTCATGACCACGCATTAAGGCTGCAAATCTTTGCTAGTCCTCCACTTATGCTCTAAATTGAAGGTGCAATCACTTGTGCTCTGACTGCAGCCAAGTTGATTTGCAGGCTCCGTCAGGTAATTAGGCACATGAATGGAAGAAATCATCGGTACAACTAATTGCGGCTCAAATGTAGAAGACAGCTTCTGAAAATCCTTGTCAGATAGGAACTGATAGGCGTAAGGAGAAGCAAGTGGAAATTCACTCAGCTCAAACAGCACAAGCAACTGTGTATGGCTCTGCCTCCCCAGTGATTCCTTCCTCTGTGACTGGGTTTCCAAAAGACTCATTCTTACGAGAAAATAAATTAAAATAAGGCCGCTCTCATCTCAGAGGAGACCATATGTGGGTCATATCTTCATGACCCACATCTATCCTGATACCTGTACCTGATCAGCCAGTTAATGACAGCTAAATTAAGGGCAGATCTAGATATTGCCAGATAGCACTAACACATAAATGTGTATTTAAAGAAACAATGATCACATTTTCAATTATATATCTGATTTTCAATCATACATCTTTTATGGGTCACTGTCTTCTGAGATTACAACAGTCATTTTTATACCTATTTTAGATTGATAATCACAGGGTGGGTAAAACTTAATTAAGTACCATAAATGATGGCATATTCTACAAAACACTAAAAAATGTTTTGCTTATGCTAACTCAAACAGAAACACAGGCACCAGCAGTAGCCAAGACATCAGCTATGCTCTTTTCCCCCTCAATTTATTTTGCCTTCTACCAAAATCACTCCACAAAATCTGCCAAAACTGAAGTATTTTATCAGTTATAAGGGGTTCTGAGCCTGACTGTGGTTTAATATATCAGGTAACATAGATGATACAAGGTCAAAGGAAAATAAAATAATACTCAGAATGAGTACGGAAATTTTCCGTTACAGAAACACTATGATTATCTAAACCTAAAGAGCTGCCCAAAATGTGACTATGTAGTGCATTTCCACTTTTTTTTTTCCCTCCTTATTTACAAGTCTTCTGTCTCAGTTGTCAGCTTTCCATCTAAGTCTATATTCAAACTGGTATCATGGGTTTGTTATACCAAAAGAATGCACAATTCTGTGGAAAAAACAACCTTAGAAGACAAAACATATAAATTCAGAAATTCAAAATTTTGTAAGACTGGTGAATCTAGGTGCCTAAAGCTTCATGAAAGCGCAGCATTTAGCACAGTTGTATTAATGTAATTACAAAATCTTAGTAAGCTTAGAAAGAAAAATAAAATTATACAAATATCTTAATAACACTTAAGTTTTCAGTAGACAGAACAGCAACATCCTTGTAGTGTATTTCAGAGTACTTTAAGATTTTTATTTGAACATTGACTGCTTGTCCATTTCAGAAGAATAAAACCAATGGAACAAAATTCATTAGGCAGTATTTTAAGTCTCTTTTTGACTAATTTCTTAAGTCCTCAGAAGATTTTTCATTTTGTCATTGAGCTGCAGAAGAAATCATCTGGCTGAAGGAGTGAGGAAAATCACAACCCTGGTCTACTCAGTCGTTCACAAATGAGATGTTAAAAATTACCACCTGAGGTACAATTACTTTCAGCAGTCTTTAATAATTCTTGGATTCATACCATCTGGCTTGCTGCTTTACAATACATTAGCCAAATTCAGTCTTCGGGTGTATCTACTCAAACCTTTTGAACTTTGCCACTGCTGTTTTAAGACTTCTCTTTAAACGACTAAAATCCTCATTAACGCTCAATTTATTTGGAAAATCATTTTCCTTATTCTGTTTGGTAAAACTGGAAGTACAAGCAGAGAACAGTTGCTGTAGCAGGTGAGTGAAATTTCATTCCCCTTCGCATTTAGCCCATTAGTCTACACTTACTCTTGTTTTTGTTAGCCCTAACACTGATAGAAGAGAGTTTAAATTATCTCCATTCCTTCAAAAGCTCTCCACTCCCTCCCTCCCTCTCATCTTTACCTTTCCACATTTTACAGACACCATATAACTCTATCTTTTCCCTTCTACAATTCTCATTTTCTCTACATTACAGTTTTACTATCTAGAAGTATAAGTAGTCCTGTTATCTACAGTGACCATTAAGAACATGAAAGGTAAAGCCAAATCACTTTGCTTTATCAAATGTTCATGGTCATAAGAATAACTTCTAACATTTTTTAATGCATATAAGCACATAGGGCTTTCTTTGAAAAGAACAATATTAAATAAAATTTAAGTAAAAACCTCTATTTATGACCAATGTTGCATTGTGAAGCTAATTCATGGTCAAGTAACTACATTTTATCCAAAAAATCATTAAAAGTAATATCTAGGCATCATTTTAATGATCTTCAAAGTTATAATGCTTATGAATCTGGTAAGATTGTTTCAACTAGTCCAGCAAAGGGGCAAGGCTGACTTTTACCTCTGCAGGGCTGACTTTTACCTCTGCAGTCCCTGTGAATGTCAGCACACATCCAAGGGAACCTCACAGTTAGTTCACTAGCGATGAGTCTGCAGTGCTCACTGCGTGAATTCATCAGAGTTCTTACATAGCCTTCTGTAGCTCCTGTATTTCTGCAGTGCTTTGAGCGCACAATGCACAATGCAAAGACAATTTACATTCTCTCCATACACCTAGTAATCTCCAGGATTTAATGCTGCAATATTTACTAGCTCACATCAAAAAGGATTTGTCAAAAATAAGTAGCACTGCCAATCAAATAAAATCCACACAATTCTTTGCTGTTGTAGACCAAAATCTTTTCTGTCAATTCTTTCTTTTGAGGTACTATTGTATTTTTGAATGAAGGTAGCACGTTACATGTCTTTGCAGTATTTACAAGGAAATACTACATTATACTAAAACTTTATGCATACACAATGAACATCTGCGTAACTAAAATACAGCACAACAAACCTGGAAGGACAATGATACTCCTACTTCCTCCCATAGCAACAAGCAAAACTTCAGAATGTTAGAAATGAAAATGAGGAACTTAAAAAAATGAAAATTGATAGTGGATCAACCTTGAGCAGATGCCATAGGTACAAATCAAAGGTATAAATTACACCTGAATACAAGTCACTAATCTTTGAAATGAAGTGAATTTTGAATATTAGGTTTGGGTGTGGACTCTGCTCTAATCCACTAACGTAATCTAAGGTTTTATAAATTTGAGTTTTATTTTTGAGAGGCAGATGGAAGGAAGAATTATATTATTATGCCAGTTCTGAGTTAGTGTGAGAAAAATTATGCTTTTTTCTAAATAAAGACTTAAAATTTGAGGCTTAAGAATTCAAAAAATTCTCCCCCAAAAATAAGAGCTTCACAGAAACTTCAGAGGTGTTTCATTTTATAATCTTAAGAGAGGAGGTAAAGCAATTCATGTTTATAGACAATCAGCTCTTTTTTTTTAATGTGAATTACTAATTTTGAGTGTATACTCTTGTCCTGGTTTTGGCTGGGACAGAGTTAACTTTCTTTTAGTAGCTGGTACAGTGCTGGGTTTTGGATTTAGTGTGATCATAATGTTGATAACACGCTGATGTTTTAGTTGTTGCTAAGTAGCATTTTATCTTAAGCCAAGGACTTTTCAGTTTCCCATGCTCTGCCAGCAAGCAGGTGTGCAAGAAGCTGGGAGGGAGCACAGCCAGGACAGCTGACCGAACTAGCCAAAGGGATATTCCATACCATAGAACGTCATGCCCAGTATATAAACTGGGGGGAGTTGGCCGGGAGGGGCGGATTGCTGCTCGGGCATCGGTCAGCGGGTGGTGAGCAACCGCACTGTGCATCACTTGTCTTTTCTTGGGTTTTATTTCTCTCTTTTTTTTTTTTGTTATATTCCTTTTCATTACTAGTACTATTTTTTATTATTATTAGTTAGTATTATATTTTATTTTACTTAAGTTATTAAACTGCTCTTATCTCAACCCACGAGTTTTACTTTTTTTTCCCCGATCCTCCTCCCCACCCCACTGGGAGGTGGGAGGGGGGAGCAGCTGCATGGTGCTTAGCTGCTGGCTGGGGTTAAACCACGACAACTCTGTAATTGTATTTGGATTGTACGTACTCTGTAAGGGTTCATTCATTATGCAGAAGCACGGATGGACCTCAGACCTGATCTAAAGTCAGCAGTCTCTCAGGGTCAGGCTTTTAATAGCACCTAAATTAAGTCTCTTTATTTCAGTGGAGATTACTTACTTTACCTTAGTACAAACAGTTCCACTAAAGTCCTAATCAAGTTAAAGTACTATGAAAAGCACTGCATTTTAATTTCCCTGTATGTTAGTATTTATACATAGCAGCATGCAAACCTACCCTATACCACCTGGACACTCTCCCTTCAAAAACAAAAAGAAAGCATAAAAGCAAACATAAGTATCAGCTGAAAATTGGTTTTGAGCTAACACACTAATTTCTGTTTTTATTATTCCAGTGTATAATCAGAGGAAATCTGTCTACCTGGCTAGAATCATTCCTTATTTACAAAGCTTAGCTGAGACATTAAAGAGGATCAGCCATTCCGCGTATCTGGGAATCAGTAATTAAATCACAGTACAGAAAAGTTAACTGATGCAGGGATGGACGCAGCAATGGGAGACAACCTCTTAACTGGGAAGCCCACAGGGCCCCAAAGCAGCCAGCAAGAGCTGTGTGCCCAAGTGATGGAGAAATGCTGATTCATCTTGAAAATGGGCTCATATGAAGAACAGCAACCTACCTCAGGGACTGAAAGTGCCTTCCCACAGTGGAAAGTTATCCAAATATATAATTTCTTCCACCAGAGGAAGTATATTCTGTTATTTAGTGAATCTGATTTAATGGACATATAAATACAGTACATATTTCTATTTGATATGCAAAAAGTAAGTTCCCGAAAAAAAACCAAAAAACTTAAAACTGGGTGTAAAAGCATTGAAACAAAATTAGTTTAGCAAGGATGCCATTTTGCCAAGAGGCTTGAGTCCAGAGTTTTAACGTATATAGCAGGTTTTCTTAGTAAACATTTTTCCAAGGCAAAATCAATTCTAGAGTCTGTGTCTTCAGAATGATGCTTCTACTCCTCATACATGAATTTCCAGCTTACAGGCATCCTGGTTTTAGGTATGATAATTTTATTTTAGTGGAGTGGTTGGAGGCAATCTGAGCCTATTCAGCCGGGAATTCTCAACTCCAGAAAGGAAGTACCAGAGTTGCTTCCATCAATGCATGTACCCTAGCAAGGCCATTTTGAGGACAAAACCTAATTATCATTTTGACATAGTTTTACCTTCAAAACCAAACATGAAAGTAATGCTATAACATGCCTCACTTCCCTTGTCTATTTTTTCTGTTTTAATTTTCTAATTTTAATGAACAAAGGCACTCCAGAAGCAGCTCCATTACACATAAAAATAGATTTCAGTCTTCAAATATGACCTTTTAATTAAAATATAACAGATCATTAAAAAAAATTATTTCAACAGTTGAGAACACTGAAAATACAATTCTCTTAAAACTCTATAAAAGAGAGTAGTGGCCAAAGTTACAGACACTTTCATTCTCAAGAGAAAACTAATACTATTTTAAAAGTGAGTGGACAACACAGTATATCACAATCACATTGATCCATTTTAGGCATGGAGGCACAAGTGGAAGTGGTAGACAGCAAAACCTTCAGTTTCCATCAGCACAAACCCACACATATACGCAGGTTGCATCCACAAAACAGCTTTTAATGACTTTTGGAAGGAGGAGGACTACAGTCAGAAAACAGAGTGGTGGTGTTTTCACCGTTACAGCTGGAGCATCATCCTAAACGTAGGACCATGGAGCGCTCTCTGTGGCCGGCTCAGCGCAGGGGTATGAAACACTGCTCAGAAAAAGTTTAAGTGAAGAATCAAAGCTGCTTGAAGAGCAAGTTAGATAGAGTTCAGCTAATGCAGATCAGCCAGGAGGCAAATCTGCTAAGGGTCTACATTTTGACTCCTAGTAAAAACTGTTACTGCAACCTTTCTCACAAGACAGATCAGTTTGAGGTGCTAGGAAGAGATGTTAATTAATAAGCAACAGATGGTATTACGAATGGAAACAAAGAGTTTTGCAGAACCACCCGTATGACAGAAAGAACAAGTGGGGAAAAAAAGGATACATAACAGGTCAGTGTCTGGTTTGAGAGAAGACCCAGCTAGGTTACTATCAAAATTTGTTCCTGGGGAAAGCCTCTGAAGAGAGGCTGCAGCCACAGGGGAGGAGAAGCTTGAAGGCTCGTCCCTCGCCCACGCAGCTGCCTGGCTCCTGCGTGAACAGAGGCTGTGCAGTCTTGGATGAAACAAGAGCACATGCCTCTTCAGCGATGCTGGATGCTTTGCAAATGACAGTTTCCTCCTGGAAACATCACTATTTCTGCACTCCTCCTGACAGAAAGCACTGTCTAGCAAGAACAAACAAAACAGCAGCAACTACAGAAATGTAAGATGAGCTCTGCTGCCTTGAGTCATTGAACTCCCTCCATCTGGAGCCAGACGACTGGATGGGAAAGGGGAAAACTGTGCTTTTCTAGCAGAGGATGAGGTGCACACACACTGTATCTCCTAAGTAGTCTTGCAGAAAACCTGCACACCAGCAGCTCACTTTCCTTTGATGTTCACCCAGAGATGGGGCAATTTCCATCATCTCTACACAGACAATGAGGCTACTTCCAATCCTAAACCTGTGCATGTACTAAGCAGTCTACCAGGAAGAGTGATCCTTCACCTTCCCCAGAAGTTTCTACTGGAGGAAAGTCTCTTTTTTTTTCTTCTGCTCTTGATGGCAGCAGTGGAAGAGACAATTCATAATTACAAATGCTCTTCTACAGCTAAGCCCGTAGAATTATCTACCTCACATCACGCTCATGTGCACATCACTGAAGACAGTGTAATAAAACTCAGCCCTCTCAAACCTTTCCCCACTAAGAAAGCTCTTTTTATAAATACTTCTTTAACTTCAGTTTCACAAGAGATAATATTACTCATCCGCTACACGTCCATCATGACATATCTATCCTGAACAGATATTTTTATTAATGTTTTTCTTCATTAGTTCTTATCTAAAAGATACATTTTTCCTGGACTGTTGGTGACAGAGATAAGATAATATTAGAAAAATGGTCATGTATTGCTTTCCAAACATTTTGAACTGGCGAGTTTCAAGAAAACTTTCTGGGTGCTCCCCATGACTATGGTTTCCAGTGCAAACAGGCACCCGAGAGCACTGCCTTTGCTAGAGTGCACGGCACATTTTAAAATGAAATACTTTTTGGTGGGTGCACACCCTCTCTTCAGCTTGCCAAATCCATGGGTTTTACTATTAGGCAGAAGGTAACAATTCACACAGCATTTCAAGTTTCAGTATTTGTTTGGTACCTCACTCTATTACTCAGAAGAGTTCTGATCTCCGTACTTCAGATGCCAACATGGATCAGAGCCAGCCTTAAAAGTATGTAAATTTGAACTGCCAGAGAAGTAATGATTAATTAAAGACACAGGAAGTTGATTCAAAAAATGTTTGAGGTACCATTAATTTCAAAACTGTCTCAATTCGTATTCCACACACATGCCTAAGATTTTATATATTGCCAAACATTAAGAAGACGACGAATTTTGAGAAAGATTATGAACAGTATGAGTATTCACAATGGTGTCTTTCCCTTTCTGACTGCAGAAAAATGAGATGTGCAAGGCTTTTTTTTTTTCCCCCCATTTCAGCATCTGCAAACGTTCTTGTAATTTCCTGGAAATAATTCTCTTTTTGCAGCTTACCATAAATCAGTCCCCTATTTCAGGGTTAACAGCCACTTCTTGACAGAAAATAAAGACAAAAAGACGGAGTTGAAGATTAGGGTTTATCCCACTTCAGAAAGCTGTAGGTTACAGTGTGCATCTTCACCAGAATATTAACCGGGTTAGGGTTACTTTTTTACAGCTTCTTAAAGAGCAGAGTAGGCCAGATTCTGATTTCAACTACAATTCTGGAGCAGCAGTACCAAAATCACAGGAGATGATTCCAGCATAGATGAAACCCAAACTGAGCCCACTGTTTTCTTAGGCAGAGCACAGTGGTGCACTATGTTAAGGTATGGGAGTCACCCAAATATAAATTTCCAAGACAATGACAAGCTCCCCTCCAGCAGCACATCTCATAAACCGTATCAAGGATCTGCAGACTGAAACCAGCACATTTCAAAGAAAAGGTAGAACGGGCCCTACCGAAGGGATCATTACAAAAGGCTACCCTCCTAGACGAGGGCTTTGCTGATGGTGAGGCATGCCAACTACTCCAGGCAGAGAAGATGGGGATTGAATCTGAAGGTAGGACTCTATATAAATCATCGTTTGAAGCTGTGCCCTTGATGATCCCACAAAGCTGCTATTGCTTTGGCTGAGTAAGCCCTGAAACCTTCTAGGACTGAAGACCTTTACTTCTGTAAGCTCTTTTCATACAGTACTTGAACAAAGAAAGTTTTTGAAGCAGACAATTCTTTATCGACTTCTCCACACATCCTGAAATGCTCTCTTAAATTTGTGGGTCTCTTAAGACAAATGAACTGCCCTTCTGGAATTTAGACAATAGAAAATGTCTTACAATTTCTTTGATCCTTCTGAGAATTGATGCATCCTTATTTGAACAAATAACTGTTATTGTGTGGTAAACCTGGATCTGGATTACTAGGTGTCCATCACAATAATGAATCGAGCATTACTCAATACCAATAATCTATTTTCAAAATGTAGGGTTTTTTCCTAATAAAGTTTGGTTAAGCTTCAGTGCTTTATCTGAATCCTTCTGCATTCAAACTTTGCTTAGGGCATGAATGCAGCTCCAAAGCCTCTTGTTAAATGCTCACTCAATCATGCTTTCCATGCATGTACCACTGTCCTGGTTTCGGCTAGGACAGAGTTAATTTTCTTCCTAGTAGCTGGTATAGTGCTGTGTTTTGGATTTAGTAGGAGAATAATGTTGATAACACACTGATGGTTTTAGTTGTTGCTAAGTAGTGTTTATACTAAGTCAAGGATTTTTCAGCTTCTCATGCCCAGCCAGCAAGAAGGCTGGAGGGGCACAAGAAGCTGGGAGGGGACACAGCCAGGACAGCTGACCCAAACTGGCCAAAGGGATATTCCATACCATATGACATCATGCCCAGTATATAAACTGGGGGGAGGTGGCCGGGAGGGGCAGATCGCTGCTCGGGAACTAACTGGGCATCGGTCGGCGAGTGGTGAGCAACTGCATTGTGTATCACTTGTTCTGTATATACTAATTATTTTAGTATTATTATTGTCATTTTAGTATTATTATTATCATTATTATTATTTTCTTCCTTTCTGTCCTATTAAACTGTCTTCATCGCAATCCACGAAATTTTGGTGTTTTTTTTTTTATTCTCTCCCCCATCGCACTGGGTGGGGGGAGTAAGCAAGCGGCTGCGTGGTGCTTAGTTGCCGGCTGGGGTTAAACCATGACAACCACAAAGCTGAACTACTACTTGCAATATTTACACTCACCACATTTCAGTAATTTTAAGTGATAATGTATCTGTTACACAGCATCCTACAAAGTTGCCTTGGTAATCACCTCTAATGGTTTCTATGGCTATTGTTTGGACCACAAGGAACTCTCCAAAAAGAAGTCTGCAGACATCATGCAGAGAAAGCCCTCCGACAGTAGTGTCTGCCTGCACTACTTACGTGTTTTCTCATTCTAATCTCTCCCTGCTCTTTCCCTATGCTTTACTTTACTAACTTTCTACTTTTTCCTGCATCTTAATACACTTTTGTGGTAAATTGTTGATGTTCTTGTCCACCAAATATCCCTAAACCTGTCTTAAAGAACTGCCTAATCAACTTATTTTTCCTATGAACATGCCATATTCGTCCAAACTCTTGAACATACTCTGGTTTCCTATTCAGGTTTTACCTTTCCTACCTACTTGCAGGATTTTCTACTGCCCATGCTACCAGTGTTTATAAATCATAACAAACATCTCCAGATCTTCACGAATTGCTGGTCATCTGCTAAGGACCCTCCAGAGCAAAACAAGCATCACAGAAGTAAGATACAAATAAAAATCATTAATGTTCTCTGCTTTACAAACCAAGCAAATGTGCACAACCAACCTGTGCCTGTTCCAGTACAGCCTCCACAGCACACTGAGTACAGGAAACCAAAAACTTTGCCTTAGTCCAGACATACAACACTTCATAGGCAAAGGTAAGTGACAAGGATGTCTCTTGAACTCTTTTCTTCAGCTGTATCATTTGTCCATAATTTCTGTAATGAATGTTTACCTTTTCCCTTCTCTAATGTTTTAGTAACTTATTGCTCACTGGAAAATGTGTTTTATATGGCATTCTCAGCCTTCAAACTGACAGAGAATACATGTTTTTCTAGCCCCAGATGAAGAGCCTTTGACTCTCCTTCCTCCGTGCTTCAGTGTCTGTATTGGGCATGCTTGTTATGGAAGGCCTTGTTCAGGTTTGAATACTCAGACAAAATTGTACCTGCCAGTTTTATGAGGAATTGCAGCTTCCTAACAAGACACACATGACCAGAAAGGGGGTGGGGGAGGAAAAAAAAAAATTGAAACCACAAAAAAAATCCAGTATAATCCTGTTCTTTTAAAATGGATTAAAACTAAACACAGTAAAAATTAAGAGCATCAACAGAGTAGCACCAACTGTGAGGTTAATAAAATTCCTTTTATTATCATGAACAACATACTGGAAAAAACAGATACAGCTTTTTCCCCTCCCACTTACGTAATACACTAAATGATTCTAAGTGTTTAAAATGCATATTAAATTATTGACCGTACCAATCTCTCTAGTCCATAAAAAGTCTTGCAGAGAAAGGCTTTGCCAACACTGCTCAGAGCTATGCTAGCTGTATTCGTGCTGCACAGCACTTGATATAGGTCTCCTTTGGGCCCCATGAGGCATCTTTGTTGACTTAAGAGATAGTTATTTATTTGTGTGGGACTTTTCTCGTTCAAAATGCCCAAAATAAAACAAGCCCTGTGTTGCTTTATTAAAAGCCTGTTTTAACAGCACACAGCACCAAGGAGATATATGGCAAGTCCTGAAAGCCTGTCCCCATGGTGTGCGCCAAGCTTTCTGGAGTAGTATTAGAGAAATACATGGAGGCTGGGGAAGGGATGGGGAGGGAAGGAAGCTCGATGCAGCCTCACCCATAGCACCTACAATGAGCAGCTCCTGCACCAAACTAAACCCAGAAACACACCTGGGTTTTGCCTTCAAAAGAAAGAGCTGGGCCTCTCCAAAGAGAAGCCAGGAATGACCAAACATGAAGGCAGTTTGGGTGACTGGGAACAGGACCTCAGGGTGAAGCAGGGAGTAAAGTATTTTTGCAGTGTACTCCGTGCCCAGAGTACTCATGGTGAAAGGACACATACTCAGCACATATATATTATTGCAAGCCTTATATTTCATTGTTAAATATCTGTATTTATCTATAAAAAATATTTACATGCATTTTAAATACCAACACTTACCTATATTTGCAGTCATATTTAAGTATCTTGGAAAAAAGTGGAATATATAACTATGGATATTTAGAACATTGTTTATAAAAATTACGTTGTGGTGGCTTTGGACAAGCAGCAGCTAAAATTAGAAAATAATGATAGGTTTTTTCATAGGAATATAACACAGGATATAATTCATATGTCAAAGATGCAACTACCATTTCCTGAGGCAGATGACAAAAAAGCTCATCAAAATACCTTCAATTATATGAAAGTACTGTTTTTTTAAAATTCAGGACAGCAAAGCAAATGATTTTATAAGTCCAGCACAATGACAGTATGGGAACTTTATGGTGTTTGCATCTTGTTTTAGAATCAGGAAATAAGAACAGAAACAACTAGCTTTGTTAAGGATTAAACACTGATACAGTGATACTGACAGCAGATACTGAATAAATGAGTATTCAGTATGAGTTCATTATGCTTCCACAGCAAATCAGCTAGTCTTGTCTTTGGGATGGATGTATTTGCTCTCAGTTGCATGCTGTAGAGCAAATATCAGAGTTCAACCTATTCCAGAAGAATCTGAAGTCAGGAAAGGTAATCTGAATAGCAGCAGTTTCCAAAAGTATTTACTATTAATTAATTACACGATTAAGAAGTCTTGCTAGTGAACTCAATGAGATTTCAGTTACTCAAAAAACCTATTAGTAGTCTGCCTTTCTTTAACCTTAAAGGCTGTAAAAATCTACCCAAATTTGCCAAAGATGTGACACGAACCTACTAATTCATCTATCCTATACATTTTAAATTATTTATTTTTATATTACGGCTTCCAAAGACAAAACTTGGTGTGACACAGTAAGATACGTGCTTTAGACACTGGCCAAAGGCTGTTCCAATTTTTGGGGGGTGTCATCCTCCCAGATGCTGTTACGCAAGAGTATCCCTGGGACGTCTCTTCTGGTGCTCTGCCTCCTCTCCACCTGCCGCAGGGAAACACGGAGTGCATTCAGCACTTTAACCAGCATGTTACTGCTTTCGTCTCTGGTGCACATCCCAGCAAGGCACCTGAGCAGCGGTTCAGCCTCCCAGCACGGGCTCTAGCAGAAGGCTCGGCACCTGGTGATCTATCAGTTCTTGGCCCCTACATTCAGTTTACTATTGCTTTTTTCTCTTTCACATATGATCCGCCAGTGAAACATCTCCAAAGATGTCTTGCCTATTCATCAAGCAGCTTTGGCATCATACAACTGGAATAATATTCCTTTTCTTTCCTCCACTCTCAAGATCAAAGCTCCCTCTAAGCATTTGAGCACACAGGCAGGCTGCCTGGCTTCTCGTTCTGGGAATACGCTTCTTCCTCCAGAATCACAGAAGAAAAGACAAATCAAGCCATTTCATCTTTAAGAAACCACTAGAAAAGAAAAATGTTTTCATGAGTGATGTATCCAAAATGTACAAATATGAACGGATACATGCTGAATATTATACCCAGCATCTTTCTACAAAAAAGACCTAAGAGCATCTCTTCTTATGGAGGAGTTGTCTAAAAAGCATCTTCAGTTTGTCAAACCAAACTATTCCAATAACCCAAAACAAGGTGCAGGTACCCCAATCAGCTCTGAACCATCACATCTGCCTCTATACATCCTGCTGGAACTTAGTGCAAAATGGGGCAGAAAAGGCACTATGTATATTAATTATGACTTTTTAAAAGTCTGAAAACTTCCTAAAATTATTGATAATAGCCATTATTTATGATTATTTATAGGTATTCCTTTGCTTAAACTAAACAGTATTAAGTAAATATTATTGACAGGAACTCTTACAGCACTAATTAATTCTTCAAAATGTCCTGAGAAGTTCCATTAAATAAGATACACATCAAAATCACTGCCAGGACGTGTACAAAAGAAACCTGCCAATCTGCAGTCAACAGGCCTGCGTTTGCCAGCTTGCAGCAAGCACACTTTTGCCCTTCACTACCGCAACAAACACTGCAGAGATTATGTATGCATTGCTAATACCAGGTCACAACGCAAAAAGAAATATTTGAATATCTGCTATCCAGCATAACACTGAGCTAGGCTGCATTGTACTTTGCACTTGACACAATTCGTGTATTGTACAAGAAGTCTAAGCAGCATGATTGTACAAAATGAAAACAACCAATCTGGAGTAGGAGACCCTTCAGGTAACTGTTCAGAATGTCGTGGTTTAACCCCAGTCAGCAACTCAGCACCACGCAGCCGCTTCCCCCTCCCCCTCCCAGTGGGGTGAGGAGCAGGAGAGCAAAGGAAAAAAAAGTAAAACTTGTGGGTTGAGATAAGAACAGTTTAATAACTAAAGTAAAATATAATACTAACAATAGTAATAATTAAATATAATAATAATAGTAATGAAAAGGAATGCAACAAAAAAAAAAAAAAAGGAAGGGGGGAAAGGAAAAAAAAACCAGTGATGCACAATGCAATTGCTCACCACCCGCTGACCGATGCCCAGCGCTGGGCGCCAAAATGTTCCACTGTTTGTAGGAAAGCAGAAATCATTTTTTTCTTTTATAAATTTCATTTTGCTATTGGTTCATCTACTGACCCTTAATTTTGCAGAACATTCTTGTAAGTTCCATGCTAGAAGTTAAAAATAGTTATGAAAATGATGAATCTGCAGTAGGTTCAATAACTTCTTTCCTAAAAATCAAGGCAATAATATTACATATGTGTAGATTTTGCTCCATCTTTTATGAAAGAGGAAAAGTATCAGTTTCACGAAACCAGTATGCTGCATTATTTTTGCGAATGGCTTCCAGGTAGTGAGGTTCAAATTATTACAGCCTTACAGCACATGCTGCATAAACCTATAACAACATACATCACTGAACTAACCTGCTTCAGTCACTGTGGGCCTGCTTCTGCTCCTATCTCAAACAACAAAATTTGGTACCCTGTAAGATGAGTATAACACCGTTTAAGCTGACACAATGTTCAGAATATTCACTGAGTTTGCTGAGATAAAAATAAGCGCAGGCTTTGCTGGCAGCAGTTGAACAGTAAACATTTTCCCACTGGCTGACGAAACCGTCAAGAAGAGTGAGCTCTAGTAGGATAAATGAGGTCACTGTTTGCAATTCCCTGCCAGCTTGCTGGTTGAAGAAAACACCATTCGTCAGTAAACCTAAAGCAAAACACACTATACCACAAAGCTGTTCATAAGTCATTACTCGTCCCCTCCAAAAACAAACAAAAAAATTGCTTTTAATTCTGAAACACATCCTGTACACCCCTTACTATTATAAACATGATATTCATTTAACCACTGAATAAAACGTAAAATTTAAAAGTAACTTCAAGGTAATCAGGATCTACTCAAAAACAAAGCCCTAAAATAAATGCAAAGCAATGGCTGTAGCACTGCTTCCTAACCAGCTTCTCCAGAGACATGCTACAAACTCTTGGAGGTCCAATATTTATAGGGGGCCATTAATTCATATGCAGCACGTTCATCTCGTTAATCAGCCTTAATAAATAGGTCTACCCCAGGGCTTTGGGCAATCCTTTGATGCTCAATCTGGCTGCACTGAGGAACTGCTCCAGGAAATGAATTTAAGACTTTTAAATAGAATACATTCAGAGAAGGCAGCTGTGCTGAAGGGTTTAGCGGTGTTGCTCATGGAAATGGCGTGTTCCAGCCCATGGTTTTTCTGAGTCCCCAGAGACTGGCATCAAAGCCTTCTACCAACTCATGGTTTAAATCCCCTTGTGTTACCGCAAAAAGAATAGCTGCACGAGATAGTTCATGCCAGGACATTTGACTAACAACAAAAAAAATCTTTAACTTTATCCATTTTTAATTAGGCTTTGTCAATAAGAAACCCTGGCTGAGCTTTACACGGGTCCCCACTATTGCCGTATGTAATGCTGGCACTGTTTATCCTCAGCAATTCTAATCCCACTTTGAAAAACAAAGTGTCAGCATCAGGAATTAAATGCATAAAAAAATGAACACAGGAATGATCACACAGGCCATTTGTTCCCTTTAAATACTGCTTATATATAAATAGATAACAGTATTGCAGAGATAACTGAGGATGCTTTGACAAGCCTTTGGGGAAAAGAGCCTGCTACTGCCGACACAGCGCAGGAGCACACCTCTTTTAGAAACATTAACAAGAGGAGGGCATGGCACAAGGAGAATCTCTCACCTCTCTGCAGACCAGAAGTCGGGGTGGGAAGGAAGCAGAGGAATGGATCCACCCTACGGCTTTGAAGCAGACGCCTCCAAAGAGACACGCAGGGACAGAGCCCTGCTCCTCACTTCCCGCCTTAGATCAGGACTAAAGGCGCTGCCTATTACCAGGGAGAATTAACATCTTCCTCCCTTGGAAAACCCCATGGATATGTTACGCACCCCAGGGCTCCTTGCTGGGGGTCGCAGCTCTGCACTGCCCCCAACACGGGCACAGGTGGGATTTCAGAGGTGAGGGGTGTTGTGGTAGGGTGCAGGATCGACTATAGACATGAACTTCATGACTCAGGTCACGCACCTCTGCTACCTGCAAGATAATGCTCTCTACTATCAATACATAGTTTTTCCAATGAACTAAGCAACATAATTAATTCTTTAATATACAGTAATGAGCCTATTTCTTCTGTGATTTTATGATGAAAGCACAGCATGTGAATACAGATTGCTGCGTTACAGTACCAGGACCTTCCAGGCAGCAAGCACCCTGTGGATGCAGCAACACCCTGCCTGAGACTTTTGCAGGCAGGAGAGCTCTCCGGCGTTTTCCCTTCTTTTAATAACTGAACAACTTAAATCCAGGGGACCCTGACAAAAGTAATACACAAGATACAACGCAATTATTTCCAACTGCTAATTTAACAGTTTCTTAAAATGCCATTTCCTAGATGGCTGCTTGTGCTTTCTGAGGGGGGCTGTGCTTAGCCAGGGGAGGGTCTGCATTTCTGACCTGTCTGTCCTTGCACTTGATCACAGGCTCCTCTTCAGAGACCCAGCTCCATCCTCGACCTGCAAATACAGCCCACAGCTCACCCCAGAGCCGAGCGCCTGGGCTTGCCCGAGGTCTCAGGCTCTCACCCCACAGCTTGCTCACACCCTCCGGGACTGCTGCGACTTAAAGCCAGTGGGTTCTCCTGAGCAGCAGGGCCTGCCATAAACACTCTGCACACAGGGGAGTCGGGCAGAGTCACTCCCAGGCAGTTTATTACCAGCAGTGCACAAAAGCATTTTCAAATAGCATGCCCTTCTACCCTCCTTCTCATTTACTCCTTGACAGAGAATTATATAGACACATATAAATGGGCACATATAGGATCCCTGCCTGCCTTCAGACGTTCACGTAAATTTTGAGACATTGCAGGAAAATGCTGCAGTTTACGGGAGCCCTGGGGCTCTGGTCATGCACAAGGTGCCACAGCTGCCACGACCGCATCCTGACAAGGGTCTGATGTGTAGAGCGCGGAGGGGCACGTGATCTGCACCATATCCAAACCACATCCAACAGTCCAGAGCTTCCCGTCTGCTTAACAAGACACCTCTCAACTCCCTAAAACACATGGGAAGAGACAATCACACCAGCACCCGCCCTGACACAGCTGGGCTGCGTCGGCAAAGAGAGGCCTGCAAAAATGAGGGAAGGAAGCCAGGGACCGTGCATGCAAATAGTCTTCTTCACTGGTGAAAGCAAAGACTAACCCAGCCATGCACTGTCAATTATTCCCAAAATGTCCTGATTTTCAATGGGATATTATCTGTGTCTTAGGGCTCTTGCCTTTATGAAGATGGCTACATATAGCCCGAAGGCACACTAGCCAAGCCTGCCCTATGGTACCTGTAATTCCTGAGAGCTGGTTATGAGTGAAGGAGCTGCTGCTGTCTACTTTCCAGAAGAAGAAAAAAAAAGGATACTGGGGAAACCAAAACTGGTACGTGGAGAAGATGGAAATTTTTCCAGAGGCAAACCAAAAATAGCTAAAACATAAGATGCTTCAGAACCTTTTGTTTCCAAAACATAGTATCTGGAGCCTTTCATCTTCTTAACACACTAATCCAGAAGACAGACAGGTGGGGAGCAGTACACAATTAGAACCTTAGAAAGAGCGGTTGGTGAAACAAGATCAACTTGAACATAGCTTTGGGCTGAAGCCCGACAACATGCTGCACCAGCTGAGAGTATCCTGCAGGCTCCACTCTTGAGAAAGGCTTTAGAAACTTATCTTTTACCAATATCTTCCATCAGAATCTCCTTTTTCTCACATAACAATAAAAGCACTATTGTGGTGAAATGACTTTTGGTCTGACTAGCTGACATCTAGAGTTCTCTGTGAGACGTTTTTCAAAAAAGTCCCAACAACGTTATTATAAAGTAAGACTGTGCATGATTATTACTGCTCTTTATTAGAGAATCTTGTACCATGAAAAGGGTGATAAGACTATAAATCTTGAAAAGTAATCAAGTATTTATCTGACATAAATCTTCTTTTTGTTCTTCTTTTGTGGGAAAAATATAGGTTGCATCTTGAAGATGTACTCACACCACAAATGAACAAAGATAAAAAAACACATTGCTGGGAAGATGAAAACACTCCTTAACTTCTTCCTGCCATCAACAGCATCTGAGCTACGTTCTCTGCCAGGTTTTATCCCATGATTTCCCTCCTCGGTCCACGGACCTGCATGTAGCAGAAATGCTCACCTTTACACTGCCCATATTTCTTCAAACAAATTTTCATCATGTGCTTGTACATGGATGTAGGGCAGGCCGCAGTAAGGCTGGCAGGCAGCACGCAGGCAGCAGCCTGCCTGTGCCAGAACGCCAGGGAAGCAAGGCACAAGATATTTTCCAGCACGGCGAAACACAGGGAGACACGGTGTGGAAGGAAAGGGGAAACTGGGAGGACTCTGCAATAAAGCCTGTTCTCTTTGCTCTTCTTTTCCATTGAAAGTACTGTCTATTTGATGACAGGTCAAAAATAATTCACCTCTGTCACCTACTTCATTTAAGGGCTGCAGCGAGTTTCCTGTGTGGCAAGGCAAAACCAGAGGCAGCTAAGCAAAACAAAGCCTGCAAAGATCTGAACAGCTTCAGTCAAGCACAGAGCACCCTGATGCCAACAAGTGAGGCCATTCAGACAGCGTAAGAGCTCAGGGCAATGGGGTCGGATATCTTCATTGATAAACAGTATTTTAATGCTCTTTCCTTCCTTGTTGGAATTACGCTTTGCCATCGTCTATACAGACCAGTTTTCCTGACTTCAGCCACCTAAGGGTGGACCTGGCTTTGAACCCCAACAGAAAGCACACAAATGTAACGGGGAAGAGCTTTCTACTACAAGTTGATGAAAACATTTGGAAAAAACACACCTGTCCTGTAGCTGATGCTTCAAGGAGAATGGTAACACTTTTGTCTTTCCCTTCTAAAGCCACAGAGTTGCTACGATGATGATTTCCACTCTCTTCATGTGACAGCGAAAACATAAAACAAGACTGTTAACAGCCTTGGCAATGTTGCATAAGAAACAAATTATTCCTTTAAATTTCAGGGGGAAAAACATCTCAGTAGTGAAAAATGTAATATTTGTACTACAAAATTTAACTGTGGATCTCAAAGCATATTCAGGGACTTGGCATAAGCCTCAGAGATGTCAGCGCACTGTATGTTCCCCGCACTCACGACAGCAAAACGCTCTCATGAACAAGGCCAGTGAACAACTCAAAGCAAAGTGGCATTTTTACTCAACACTAACTAAGGCTCTCATTACACAGAAAAGTGAATTTTTATGCTGATCCACACATACACTTTTCTGAACAGCTTGCTGGTTGTTTTTAAAAAATACACAGTACAAAGGTCTTTAGCTTCCTTCTCTTGTTCACAATTACAAAACATTAATCTTTGTCAATCACCTTTGTTTAAGGGTTACGTTTTGTGACACTGACACAATGCCACTTTCTCTCTTGGGAACCGGCAGCTTGAGCCAGCTCTGAAATCACGACGTAACTCTAATAAATCCCTAGAATTATGCCAGCACTGTTTGGGTATAAATGAGTCCTGAAGTAGATCCTATGATTTTTAGTCAGCAGTCTTACATTGTCACAGCAGTGGTTCAAAGGTATTGCAGACCAAGCCCCCTTTCTTCACTGGCTGTGACTGTCTTGCCTAGTTCCTTCTTGCACTGAAGTTTCTTCTGCTTGCTCTCCATTTCAAAAGGAAATGCAGGGAAACATCTGAAGAAAATCCAGCTCGGACATTGCTATGTTTTATGCATAGGAAATGTTCATAAAAATTGACTCTGAGAATGCATTTTTAATAGCAACAAACAAAAAAAAATAATTTTTGTATTTCAGATTTAACCCGCCTATACTGGGATCTGAAATTATTTCACCATGCTAAGATCCAGACTCATTTCACCATCATTGTAGACATCTAATTTAAGAGTAAAGTCACCCAGGTTTCCCTCTATAATTAACAGCAAAAGATTGATGACCTGAATTGTTCTGTTGAAATGCCTAGACTTTGTCTCATCCTCCCTGCTGATTTAAGAACTTCATCTAAAGGCTTAAAGTCAGGTAAGAAGACTTTCAAATTAAAAAGAAATTAAAATAAACCCCAAAGAACAAAAAGCAACGCAGAAACCTAGAACAGGAGATTAAGTCTGCTTTGAAAATACAAAAGCCAGATGGCTACTCAAGGTTCACAAAATATTTAATGCCCATGCATTAAAATATGTTAAAAAATTGAATCGGTTTTACAGTTTAATGAAGCAGATGGGCAGAGCATGTGCTGTTTTCTATGCACAAGAGCCCAATCAAAGGACAACAACATCCCTTCTGATGTCCGCATGTTGGTAAACTCAAGGGATTAATAACAATGCAGTCACAGCAGTAGTGTTTTGCTTCAAAGAAATTTGTAAATGAAGATTAATTTTAACAACTTGATGCTTATCTATTAAATAGCACTAGAAATACAGAAAAGACATGTTTCAAAGATGTATTTTCAAGCAATTATTTGAAAAAGCTTTGTCACAGTGGCGTGAAAATTGGTTACTGTCTACTGGTTTGTAATCGTTTCTGCCTTAAGAGTGGTTTTCAGGAGCCCAGTACTCCAGGCTGGATGTTGTGAGCATTTGGCATTTCTGAATATTGATCAGTCACGTTCCACTCCAGAGAAATGAGTTTGCAAAATCAGTCTGTGACTTTCTTCTCAGGTCTGCCAATGGCCGGGAGAGGTGAAACCACACTTCAGCATCTGCTGCTCCAAACGGTGGCAAATCATCAGGCAGAGTGAGAAATCGCGGTGCCAGCAATACGCTGGTGACAGGTAACACAGCATCCCGACTGCACGCTGTACCAGATGACACGGGAATTACCAGGTGCTGACACTGCAGCGTCTGTGACACTACGCTTCTGCTGCACTGCCCCGGTCGCACATGCTGCTGCCACGCGTCCGTCTCCTTCCTCGGCCTTTTCCATTACAACGGTTCAAAACGCACGCGGTCCAAAGGACAGCAGCACCGCTGGGTGCTGGTACAACCCCGATTTCGTGGGACCTGAGACACTTTCTGTATGCGCTGGTCTGCACCGTGGTGCACAGTGGGTGGCCCACCCACATCGCACCCCTCTTCCAGCATTTAAACTATCAACACCTTGTCTGAAATCTCCAATTATAATAATATAAAAATACCACAAACTGCTACAATATTTTCTTTTGATGTCATGGTTGTATCATGCCCCACTCCTGTATGCTACTGCAGGAGCCCTTCACACCGGCCAGCAGCGGGGGAGCGAGAGGCAGATTACAGCCGGATAACTGATGTTATTATATGTAAGATTTCTGAACAGGAAAATGGGATTTGGAGCTTTGGCTTAATGTTCAGGGATTGGATGACTGGATTAAAGCTTTTTACTCACTGTTCTGTTACTCCTCTCAAGATCGGTTTATAGTGCGGAGGAGAAGGGGTGCTGCTTCGAGGAAAGGGTTATTTGCTCTAAGCTATATTGCTTAGAGTCAAGGGTTAATACGGATCACATCCAGCTTTACCAGTTCAATATCTTGTAAGAATGGAGAAACTTCTGTAAGGCTGGTTTCTTCAAAGCCGTAGCACGGTGAATTAGAATACGGCTATTCTCTGAGCAGCAGGGCTACTTGTAGCTTCATTAATTTCGAAGAAAAATATCAATAAAATCTCCAACTGAATTTACACAGCACATATCCCAAGATGAAGACCTAAATAAATCTAAACAGTAACAGCTACATGTTTATGAGCACTTCTAGTGGGAAGCCCTGTATTTTGGGGAATAACAACAACATTTTGCATTTTCAAAGCACCTATCATTGCAGCATTTCACATTGCTTCACAAATGTTAACTACCCAAAATGTATACTGTCCTGGGAAGCAGGTATCATTACATCCAATTACAGCTTGGTTTAGTATCACAAATGATTTGGTGCCTCCAAACATCCAAACTCCACTGCAAGCGCTAGGACATCTTCCAGAGACGTGAGTGTATTTTGAAAGAAAAAAAAAAAAGAATAATCAGGAGGGGAAGGGCAGACAATAGCTTTTATACATGTTAGGTATCATAAATCCAGGCACGAAAAGGCTAGGCCTGGTCAGTGGCAAAGCAATAAAACTCAGAATAAACCATACCGTTTCTTCCAGAAATTATGCTTAGACTCTTTGCAAGGACTGATGAGGGGCACACCCCCAAAAAGGAGGAGAGAAAGTCAGTGTTACAGCTGTGAAATGGGATGAATGCACTCACAATCCTTTCCAGAAGTGATAGCTGGTTTATCTTCCAATGACTGTTTCCAGAGGCTTTTTGCAGCCTCCAGCTTCAGCAGCTCATGCTCAGGCCCCCAACCCCCAAGATTCTGGGACACTACAGGAAAGCAGGACCACAACAACTCAACACTTGGCATGGCCCAAACGGCAGGAACTTATACTGGTGTTCAAGATACCAACGGTGGGTAAAGGGTGAACTCTCCGGGTCAGCATATACAAATAATTATAACACAGACTGCAGTAGATGTAAGTTATCACTATATGATATGCTAAAGATATTCCTTTAAATTCATTGCTTACGTGCATAAAATTATTAATGTTCACCAGAAGTCCTTGAGCAAGAAAGGTCACCATGAAAATGATCCTGAAGTTCTAGTTAAAGGTTTCCAACCAAGCCACACCGATACTCTGCAGCTACTTCTTTTCCCAATATGCAAACTTACTGCCTCTTTTTCCAATTTGATGGGATTGTTTGCCAATATTCTGTTTATGTAGTGATTTTTTTAAATCTAATCACTTCAAGAGAATTAAATACTCTTCCCTCCGTACTCTCCCTCAGTATGGAAAGACACTGTCCCCATTTCAGAGACAGTCAGTGCAAGCTACTGGTAGGTTTGTCGGACCACAGCAATTCACTTCCATTTTAGAAAAACTGAAATAGAAAAATGGAAAATGGGGATAACAGTATTATCTTCATCCGCTTGATACTTATCCTATCTATTTAGATTTCAGAAAAATGCTTTTGTTTCCCTTGATGTTAGAATAGCAATCCAATCTCGGATGAGGATTGAAGCCTTGTCACAATATAAACAAAACTTTCGGAAATGCTGATCAACCATCTGCTCTCTCAGAATTAAACTGGAACTGTTGAATTACAAAACCACAGAAATAAAGTCTTTGGTGCCACGTAGCTGAAGAATGGAGCCCTCAAAAACACAGCAGCTGCTTTGAAGAGAAATAATGAAAGGTCCTACAACCTTGTACAAAAATCTTTCATTGCTCACTAAAAAAGATGGGATATTTCAGCAACTTTGACAGATTCAGAGCTGTGTGCCTCTGTACCAAAAGCCCTGGTTCAGAGATCCATAAAGGAACGGGCTTTTCTTGGTGAAAACAACTCACCCTCACGCAGATTAACCTCCTGGCAGCCTCCAAATCCTGTTTTTACTTAGAAGTTTTATACTCGAAGTGAACTTCTGGAGAGTCTTAAATTTCATGCTTCGCCAACATCAGAGAATGCTGCATCCTGAATGCATTGCCTTTGGGCAATATCTTAAAAGCCGACTAACTTCTGATTTTTCCCAAGTGATGTTAAATCTTGATAACAAGGAGTTGTATTCAAACACTTCAAGGTGAGGTACAGACATCTCTAAGTCTCAGAAGAAGACTGTAACATGATCAGAAAGTAGATGTATTTTCTGTAAGCATTACTTAAAAACTTAATCCGTAAATGTATGAAGGGCTCAGATGATAACGGGTAAGGAATTTTTTGGTAGCAAAAAGAGTAATAGGGACAGGGATAGCCATGAAATATAGCACAAAAAGAAAAAAAAAAAACCCAGAAGGCACTTTGTGGTGTCGCTGGTTCATCAAAGTGGATTTGCAAGAGACTCAGTATGGAAAATACCTTCATACCATGAAAAGGTTATCTCCGTCACTATCTTCCCTTTCTCCAGTGTAACCTGATCAACATTTCTGCAAGGCAGGACAAAACCATTCAAAAGGCAGAATATTTTCCCATGTGGAAAAATATATTAATATCATCTGGAAGTTTCCATCCCAGTGGAATGAAAACATGAAACCTTTGCTGGTTAAGAAACAGCTATTACTGTGTTTTCTACAGGACTGGTGGATACTGACAAAGTGTCCCTCAAGATATTTCGCAGAGCTCACTAGTTTACTTGACGGGGTTTGCAAATCCCTCAAATGCCCATGAAATTTTAAGGATTTACACTCTTCACATGTGCCTCTTCAACAATTAGGGCTCTTAATTCTAGCCTGAAATGATGCATCACGTATTCTAAGCTTTGCACAGATATTCATGGGTAACGCTTCTCTGGTGACTTTGCTGTTTGCAGAAATGATTCGGAGATGCACTGCACCTCCCTGGACGCTGTGAAAGAGATACACTGTGAAGGAATCACAGACAGAGGGGTGAGCTGTTATAATGCATTACATAGGCTGATGAGCACAGAAATGAAAACACAAGACATACTGCAGGACAAAGCATAATGTATGTATTTATGTAAAACATACAAAATGATGGACAAGTATAAATCAGAATTATGAGTTATTAGAGGAACTGAAACAAGTCTGACTTGTCTCAGGAGAAAACAGTGTTGCAGGGCTTTACAGTGAAACTGAAGGCAACACACCATCTCTGTTGGTGCACTTTAAAATATACCTCCAGATCTCCACCATGACCAAGGAAACCCCCAGCATTACTATGGCAGTAGCCCTTACGAAAGCACCCAAGAAAGCAGACTCAGAATAATTAAGAAATTTTTGGACAGATAAGTTATCTCACATTCACACAGTGTGTGGTGGATATTCTAAATTTGTATACTGAGTGTTTCTTTGTTGTTTTTCTTTCTCCTGATAAGAAAGAGGATAAGAAGAAGAAATTGGAGCTTGAGAAGTTTCCACAGCAGCACGGATAAATCCCACCATGATCTGCATGTGTGCACACGGATACATATATGACTCTCTAGACACCACAGGCATTCAGTAAAAATACAGCTATTGTAACAGGAGAGAGGGAAGGGGAAAAAAGTTATTAGTGTTGGTGGAACCCCAAATGAATGGGAGATGAAGCTCAAACAGGCACCCACGGCTACAGAGAGCTCTACGAAGCCATCAGGCTCCCTCTCTGCACAGGCTTCCCAGTCCAGCACAGTCACTTCACGTCATCTTCCAGCTGGAAAAGCCAAGCCGTCTAGGCTTGCTGTCCTATTTCAGAAGATCACAACGCTGTCGGTGTGATGCCTCTCCCGGCCAGACCTCACCTTCTGCCACTCCTCATCCCAGCCAGACCTCACCTTCTGCCCACTCCTCATCCCAGCCAGTCTTTCCTGTCCTCTCTGATCCAACTTCAGAATAACTATGAAATGCCCAAATGTGCTGAAGAGCATTCCCCTTCTACATTTGCTCCACCACAAATTGTTTTCAATTCTACCATTTGGAGCTGAGATTGTAGTTCCTAAAATGCAAGAATTTGCTGCTCCCCCCCAAAAAAAAAAGGTTTTACACATTGTACAGCCTGGAGTCAAACCAACCTCTGTGCTAAAACTAAGAATTCAGATTATTTTTAACTGCAGCGTATGTGGAACAAGCCACACAGAGGCTGTCATTTAAAGGCTAGTCATTTGATCCCGGATTTAACTTGATCAGCCACCTAGAACTAAATTATCTCTTTTGAAAAATAAAAATAACTTTCATTTTTTGTTTTGATGAACTGCTGGTGCTGTAAGCAAGCATTATTAGAAAATTTAATTACAATCAACAGAAAGTTCCATTTACTGAATGGAAACCTTATGTCCTTAATGACACAGTAGAAAAGAAAAAAATCCCACATATCTATTAGAAATATTGCGCACTACTCAAGCCATAGCTATGGATAGATCGGGCATAAGAAGTATCTTCTCTAAACAACACCTGCTAAGCACACCACAAGAGTAGACAGGTAATTCAGTCGGTGGTTATTTCTGCCATGATGATGGGAACGGACTTGGCTGACCCAAGTTAAGGATATATGGTCTCTATCAGATGAAGGCATTTCTTATCTCCAGGAAACACAGCACCAAGCAGTCCTGGGCAGCCTGCCCAACTTCATAAGAAGGTGGGATCTCTCGCTCTTTGGATAAAGGACAAACCCTCGTCCCTCTGATATATCAGAAGGTGCACCCACTGGATAGCAGAAAGATCCTGCCAGGGAAACCACTGGGAAATCCATAGAGTCACAAAACCTACTGTACAATAAACATTTTCATTCAGTGTGATGGTTTAAATGACTGCCTTCATTTTCATGTGATCACACATGCCCTATTTCTTTAGGATGACAAAAGATAACATTTTTCTGCAGCAACTTACGGAACAATTTTCATCCGACATGAAAATATTGCCAATCCTCAGTGAGTCAATATCTCTCTCGGTGTGCACACAAGTGTGCACGTCATCCACACGGGCACCTGCAACAGTGAGGTTGGATTTGCTGTTCTGTTTCAAAGATGACCATTCACTGATTCCTGAACAGCAAGTATATGTACTCAAAGGATGAGGTACTCAGTCCAGAGGAGATAGCCAAGTAAAATTTTAAATGGCTGAAGGAGTTCATGCACTGAAACTCTAAGTGACTGGAAAAAAGAAGGGGGGAAAAAAAAGCAAGCACAAATGAGTTACTGTAGCCCAGAACTCAGCAGAAACTTATGCACAGATAATTTATGTAACGTATGTGTTTCACATTCCTACTGTTCTGCACCACGCTGTAAAACCTGCTGTTATTACATGCTATACTGGCATGTCTATTACTTTCCAACAAGAAAATCATTACTTCGGCCTGCCTCTTGATCTTGTTGAGTTTTGTATAGCTCACCTGGCCATTCTAAAAACACAAGCTGAAAAATTGTCTATAAATCAGATACTTGACAGAAAAAGAAGTATTCTGCACTACTTAGCAAAGCCAGGGCTGTACTGCATCAAATTCTACTGCCCGCTTTTTAACTATGCCATCACTTAGAAAAAATTGCACTAATATAACGGTTCAATATTCAATATAATGAAGTAGGCTCAACAGTGCTCCACTAGTCACAAAAGAGACATTACCGTCTGCCGTTTGTGAATAAACTTCCCTTTGTCGTGATTTAATCAACCTTCATTTTTAATCTGCATACATAAAACATTAAATGCTAGAAGCTTTAATTACTTTGAAAAACACTTCTTGAATAATTTAATCTCATAGCACAGTTTTCTCCATACCAGGAACCTCAAGAAAGTCCTTAAGGGCAAAATCCTCCCAGTAATCTATCAGCTAAATCTGAGAGCCTTCATAGAAACAGTTAACTCATTTTCAGTGACTAAATGCTACTTCTACAAATACTTTTAAATACAGACTTTGTCTACATATCATGTGCAATGTCAGGAAGAGAGATACAATATGGCAAAACAACAGTTTAGATTTGACCCAGTCTCAAAATCAAGTCCCAATATACCAGACGTAAAACAAGACTTGTCTTGTTGGGAGGAAAATACCTCCCTGAGGTACAGAATCACCGATACATCAAACAGATGGAGTTACTCCACTTGAGCTAGGCGGACATTACTCATTTGCACGGCCAAACACGTACCTGCTAAAGCCACAAAACAAGTGTTAACGTATTTTTGGGTCTGCTTTAACTGAACCACCACTGTGCATATTCACAAGGAAGACACACATCAAGTTTCTTTCACTGCAATAGTCCATGCAATAAAAAGCGGAAAAGAAAGAAGTATTTTCCTCAGAATTTATATAGCAAGTGAGATGCAGTATAATTAAAATTCTTCAGCTGTCAAGGAGAAAAAAGGAAAAAAAAGAAGTAAGAAAGAAGTTTGCATAGTACTGACAGCCAGATTGGGGTCCTAGAACAGAGTTAACACCAGGCCATGGATGACTACTGACCACATGCAGCAAAAGTGCAGACTTCGAAATCCTTTTCATAGTCACAGCTGCAGCTTTCAGACCCAACAGTAAATACATACTAAGTTTTGTCAAGTGCTGCATGGAAACTTTCCTGACAGTAGGATTTCATATTTCAGACTGCAGCTCTTCAGGAAAAGTTCTCTTTAGCTCATATATAAGATAACCTATTATTCCTTTGCTATTACGACAAAGATTTACAGTAGCATAGAAAAAGGCAAGGAGGAACTTTCTATCATTGTCAAGCAGCAGAAGGGGAAAAAAAAAAGAGATTATTGGTAAAAAAGGTACTTCTTTTTCTTGTAGGAGTTCATTTATATTGACTATCAACAATGGTAAAAGCACTAATAATTCACTGATTCACCAAGGCATCAAAAGGGACCCCCATCACTTCACCTCCTGTAGACTGCAGCCCATTACATTTCACTTGGACACCTCTGCCTAGGGGCCAAGAATTTTTGCTTGGGCATCTTTCTGGAAACCATTTTTAGGTCAAATACGTCAAAAGGTGGAGAGTTCAAAACTCACCTCAGCATTTCTATTCCAAGGGTTAAATGGTCTCAGTTAAAAAATACTCTCCTTATTTCACTTTCCTTCTTTTATGTACCTATTGGTTCTTGTTATGATTTCTGCAAGATGGGGCACCTGAATGTAACACAGACCGGCACCTGGAAGGCACTTCTTACCGTTTATCTGTTTCCTCCCTTAACTAGTCAAAGTGAGGGATTTCAGTCTCATCCATCCCTCCTATTTACGTACCTTATTTCCACCAAGCTCGGCCCCGCACACATTTTAGATGGTGGATGTGCTGGACTCCCTGCTTTTAATGGAAATCCACTACAGTAAAATAGACAACACCATTCCCCTCATTAAGAGAAATGGTTTCCATGTAAATGTGACTATGGCTCATTACTCTATACTGTACTTGAGCACACTGTCCAAGTGCAATGCAGACAAAAAAAAAGCTGGTTTTCTCAGGTATTTTGCAATTTGCTAACAATTCCGTGTACTGCTCCTCTTGTTCTTACTACCAGTGCAAGTTCCTACAAATGATGAAAAGACTCACACTGATACGAAAGCAACACTTAGTACGGGGTCCTCGGTGGCTACAGATTACTGAAAAATAGGTGAGTGGTTAAGACTCCGTCCTGCTCAGCTGAGTCACACAGGATTGTGCTGACAGCCAGAACAGACCTGGAACTTACAGCCCTTATCTGCCGGGGTTAGACAAACAAGAAATACTAATTCTACCCAAAACCATAGAAATATTCACATAAAATGCTGCCTTAAAGTTTGCGCCATTAACCACTTTATAGCCAATCGTTGAAAGATATACTGGATCATACCTGAAGTTCAAAAGTATCCTCATTATTTACAATTTTGGAGTATTTTCCTAGAATAATGGATGGAGAATGGATAGTACAAGAAAATCAGAGTAAACTAATTTTCCTTCCCATCAGTGTGTTTTTAATATAGTCTTTTTTCAGGACTTCACAACTTTTCTCAAGTGAAACTCCATGCACAGAAGCAATCTGTACTGAAATGAACAGAAAATCTTGCACATGGCATTTCCAGGATCAGCCTGCATAGATGGTTTTCAGGGTGGGTATTACCAAACTCCGCCACAATCCCTCGGCAGGCGCAGCACACGCTTTATCGCAGCCACCCATGGAGCTGCTCCACTGACACAGCAAATGCAGCCTTACGGAAGTGCGACACTTTGGTAGTAGTAACTGCGCTTTAAATGACAACCACTGTGAACACTACATTTAATATCGTCTCAGGTTCCTGTCTTCAGGGCAGAAATGCAGAGCCTTAGCCAACTACCAATAATGCTACCTTCCCGCAACTCGTCCGGATTGAGAGCATACTCCTAAGTCTAAATATTTGTGTTGTTCCCACATAAATACACAAATATCAGCGAGTTTAGACTCACATTAACTACTAACCACTGTCTTACAAACAGACCACTCCCCATACGTGAGATACCTTCTCTATTTTACTGCTCAATAACACTTTAAAAAGGCAATCAAGTTTTCCCAAATGTTAACTAATCTTGAATGCACTGGAGGTCTTTTTGTCCATCACAGGCAACTCTGACATTTCAAATTCCCAGAACAACAACACACCTCAAACTCTGCAGACACTTCTGAAATTGCAGCCTTCAAGGACCCACCCAAGCTATATAGAAATTCTGCAACCAGCCAAGAACAGAACAAGGGCTTTTAATCTATGGTTTCCTGATCTCCATCCTCTTCCAAGTTAGTGGCACTCTTTCAGATATATCCACCTATGTAGCACTATGGAAAAATCTCAGTTACAAAAGATCGTATGATCTATAAACCTCCAGCAAGACTCATACTCGTTTTCTTTCCTTGTGTCTATTCTCTCTCCCATACTCAGATTCTGAGCAGTCCTCATAGGCATCTCTCCAGTGAAACTGAGACCTCTTCACCACCTGCAACCCATTCATTTATGCCAGTGTATTTCCATCTTAACTGGGGAGGCAACACTGGTATGTTTGAAAAACAGCAAACAAATACCTCCAAACATGTAAGAAAAAAATCCAGTGTTGCAATAAAAAAAGAAGTCTTACAAGGCAGTTGCATCAGGCCTAAAACCAAGTGAAAAACAAAACAAAAGCATACAATTACTTTTAAATTATGCACTTATGCATCACCTTCTGTGTTTGTTAAAGCTATGTGTATATTAGCAAGGAGAGGAGAGCAGAACTGGAGAGAGAAACCATTCGTGTTAAGGACCTGATGTCCACAACCTGTGTGTTTCTGGGGGTTACATGGACCAGCTCTAGTCTGATCCTGGGGACCAAACACCCATTAGCAGCTGGAGCCCCCCAAGCGTGCTCCTGGAGCACATCAGCTTGATTAATTTCATCCTAAAGGAATCCAGTTCACACTCTGAAACTGCTGTGGGGTGCAAGCCACATTTCAGTAGATACGATCAGGATTTGTTTCACTGGTATGTTCTTGATCCAAACTAAAATGCTACCATAGGCTTACTCAAGAGTTATTGCACTGCAATACCAAAATTTACTGCAGACCAAAGGAACGCCGAAGGGCAAGCTTGCATGCAAACACTCAGAGAATATTATTTCAGTGGAAGTATTTCCTCATCTAGAGGTGAGCAATGAGCAAACACATTCAGCATCTCCCCCGCCCCACTGCAGGGGAGACGGGAGAAGGACGCCTGACAAAAAGAAATGGAATAGGTAATTAAGAGTAAAGAGAACTACGCCTTTGTAAGTTATAGTAGTTTAAAAGATATTAACAGCAGCAGGTAAGGACATTTATTTACTTTACACTTCCAATGCATTACTTTGGCAGAAACTGTTCTTCCTTTTTAGAGGGAAGGGGAAAAGTCCTTTACTGAAGCACCATTTCATCCCAGGAAAGAAGTGCTATAAAGTCCACTCAGGCTGGCAATGGGGAGGTGAACTAAAGCAAAAGCTGGCATTGCATTGCATTGCACTTGCCTAGCTTACATTTTAGAAAGGAATCTTTACCCACTCAGAAATGAGGCAAGATTTATGAAGAATATAATTAACAGTTTCCTAGATACAAATAACGCATTTAATAAAGCATAACCTAAATGGAGCAAAGGATAAAGGGGAAAATTCTCAAAGCTGGTTTTGAGGGGGAGAGTTATTTTTGGTTTGGGGTTTTTTTGTTGTTATTGTTGTTGTTTTGCTTGGTTGGTTGGGTTTTAGAATAAAAAGATCCAGCCCGATTTGGATTTCCAGCTGGACTGGGTACCATAGCCCCAAGTAAAATTAATGCAGGGAGGTGGCCAGAATGAGGGAGGTAAACAGACCTCAGGAAAAGGACATTTTCAGTGAAGAAGCTTACTTTTTCTTTACACACTGAATATATTTCCTTGCTGACATGACATATGGCCCTGCATGTGCTTCTTTCAGAATTTATCTATCATCTCTCCATACGGGTTGTATGGTGTGAGACTGCCGTAGCAGATTCTTGGGTTTGGTGTATAGGAAGTAAATACAGTAAAAAGATATCCCCTGCGCTGATACACAGGGCCATGCTGCTTGCAGAGTTAGTATACTAAAGCCTTTTCTCCTCAAGTTTTTCCTTTTCTTGAATAAGCAGGGGGTTTCTATGCTACAGCTAATTATACTATGAGAAAGAAAGGAAGGAACCTCCTTTTCCTAAATTCTTGTACAAAGATGATACCACCTACCATGAAAGCCAAAACATTCTGCTAGTGTCTGTTTATGTTTACTATATAAATACAGCAGAGACCAGAAATAAGAATTCAGATTTCCTCTGACATATCAATATATATTCCACAGGGATTACTCCATTTTCATTTGCTGACCAGTGCATTCTTTAAACTACAAGCTTACTGTATATTAATGTCATTAATGTTATGGGATAGGAAATTAAGAGTGTGGAGTTATTCTAACAGAATAAAATTCTATCAAATGCCTGTCTGTCTTCCATTGCTTCCACTAAAGACACCATTCGGGCAGCTGAGACAGGTTACCACAATGACACTCTTGTTTGAGTCTGTTCTCTTCCATGCCCTCAAAGCTAATGATTTCCCAGTACCTAATGAAATCACTGGATTACAATGGAAGTATCAAAACACATAAATTCATTATATATACATTACTGTCCTCTGTTCTGAGACTCCTCTTACGCTGTCGGCGAAAGCTAGCAGTACACTTAAGTGACACAACATTCTTCAAATTATTAGCAATGGGGAAATAAAAGTAAGGAAACGAAGATGACAAAGATGTTGCTTAGCTTACAAAGAGAAATATGACATTGGTAAAGGCAGAAGGGCTGTTGGAAGAAAATTATTAGGAAAACTGTGTATAGAAGATTAAAGATGGGAAGCTGGGGGGGAAAGTATGGTACAGGAGAGAATCACATGGAGATATAACTAAACTGAAGGGGGAAAGAAGTGAGAGAGCACTGCGAACCGCTCATGCAGAATACAGCATTTTACAGAATCAGAAACGTGTCTAAAAAGAAAGTGTAGAGGGACAAAAGAAAATAGCTAAGGACACAATCTAAACAGTCACCAACGAAAAAAAACTTTACTAGAGTCTCCACAAACCCATCCAGATGAGCTTTCACTCTCCTTCCTTCAGTTGCCGCTAGTTATGCCATAATGAAATCAGAAATCTAGGGTCTTAACACTGCTACTTAGGACTATAACATCGAGCTCATTTCTACCTACAGTAACAGGACCCAGAAAGGGGCAAATCCCCTCTTCAGTATAGAATTGCATGTAGAGACCCTACAAGGCAAACAAGAAAATGTATATACTATATATAGGTATAAGCCTTGTCTTTCTCATATCGGGTGAGCAAACAACTTACATAAACTGACAGCTGCCTTCAGGAACCTTTTCAGAGTCTGACACATAATACTAGAAATGTAGTTCTGTCCTTTTGAGTTTGAAAACATGCCACAACACTGAACATTTACTACCAAAAACCTCGGAGAATGCCAGCGACAATGTTTTGATAACTACCTTTCATACAGCTTGAGCACTGCAGCTCGATCCATCTTACAGTATACCAAAGGACTTTTTTTCCCCAAGATATAATGAAAATTACTACGGTGCAAATTATATGATTAGTCCTGCAGAGATTATTCACATAAGTAGTTCCACTGACTTCAGCGGGAAATCCATGTAAATAAGCACTTTAGGAATGGGCCAGGATATAGAAATATTTTCAGCCATCTCAGGGACCGAAAGGTAACATATATTCAATGCACCACAATACAATGAACCTTTGAACTAAAAATAAAAGGAACCTTTTCAACTAATTTCCTTGCATTGCAGCTACCCACTCATTTCAAAGTCTTCTGACTTTGTGGGCTTATTACCTCAAGATGATTTAAACTTACATTTATGCTTGATGACATCTAATTACCCCATACAATCACCTGCACCCTAGAACAAGAAGGCTCTTGACTAAACTTTTCATTAGGACCGTTGTTGTGTTGCTATTCGCACCAAGATATTGCAGAAATCTTCTCAAATAAGGTAGAAATTCCTAAGATGAGATTTCCAGTAGGGACTACCAAGAAGATCTTCTTGACCTGTACTTTTTCTTACTAAAGCCACCCAATTTTTATAGCCATTTTGTGTTTATTTAGAAGTGTCACTAGAGCATCCAATTTAAACAGTTCTTCCATAAGATTCAAAACCACAGCCCATCATTACTCCTAATTAAGTGTACTTAAGCTCAGATCCTTACTCTGAAAGACTCCCCTAATATATATTAAATGCTTTGATTTAACCAGCCTCTGAAGCTTAGGATGGGAAAGGGGGAAAGGAAGTCAGCAGCCTCTGCGCTGTCAGGAGCAGAAAGAACAAACACGGAGGATGAATGATCAGTCGCACTGGCAGTGTTTGATTTAGTTTCTTGCACTCGCCCAGCATTTCAAACAAGTTTAATCATCTTCCCACTAGCGTTTGGAATTCTCTCCGTAATTCCAAAAAGAAAACTCTAACATTTGCCCAGTTTGTTTTCTAGAAAGCTACGAAATGCCTTTTTTTTTTCTCCCAAAGGAATGTAAATTGCAAATATTGCCCAAGGCAGTCTGAAATAACCCCCAAAAGCCTTTAAAGAATCTTTATTTTCCTTAAATTATCACATTGTTTAGTACTTCCTAATTGATTTTCTTAGACATCCTCGAAACGTCAGAGGGCTTTTATCTTGGTTTAGAATCGTTCAAAACTATTTACAGATTCGCTACATAAATAACACATAATAAGTTATGTGGCTGTTGCCAGCAGTGTTAAGAATGATTAGAAAAGGTCTTTTAGCTTCAGCCTCAGATGTGTAGGTCATCCAATGTCCTTCCTAATGGATAAATACAGTAATTTATCATCATCAGTCACCATCAGCATTGTTCTTTTTACTATCATATATTCATGAACATTATTCGATGCAGCTGAGTGGAGCGCAAAAGAAGTGTATGATTAAAGTGGAAAGGGACAGAGTTTGAGACAGTCGAGATATCGTGGCTAATGCATGGACTTGAAATATGACACAGGTCTTGTAAGAGTTACAAAGACGGTGTCAACAAATTACAGCTACCTGGCAGACACAGGCATTCGTGGCAGCGGATGAGTCTGCCTACGCCGTCCAGTGCGATATTAAAGAAAGTATAACATGTGAAGCACAGTCTCGTACACCTCAATGTTTTTCCATAGGTCTGGCACATTTCAAAGCTCTATTACTTAAAAAAAAAAAGAAAATGAAACACAACAACAACAACAAAACCTAATATACTTCTCTAGGGATCACATATTACATTCATCCTTATTACCACTATGGGAAGAAAGCCTGTATTCACGTTTGTGAGTCAGTAACACATGCATGTAATCTCTCAATGCCCTCCAGTTACTAAAAAATGCTAAGATGATGGCTTTCAAATTCTAGAAAAACAACAAACAACATTTCAGTTTGCTTAAAGAGTTCCTCCCTCTTGTTAATTATCAAAATAGCTTGCCTGAGGCAGTACCTTCAGTTGGAAGACACTGGAAAGAAATATAGAAAGCATGTTTTAAAATAGCTAATACAGTATGTATGTTCAAATATCTGAGGCTACTATGTAACCTACAGCATGCCTGCAATTCACTTCTTGAACACAGAAGAGCCAAAAAGATTGTCCTGTTTCACAGTTTTTATTTACTGCATTAAGTAATCCCTTTAATCCACCTGCTAAGTGGAGGGCTCTAAATGCTGAAAAATCAGGTGCTATGTTATGCGGCACAGATTCCCACGCATTGTTTTCAAAGCAAGACACGGAGAACCTGCAAAAAGGCCAGGGAACCATGAGGGTATGGTACAAAGAGCAAGAGAGCACAGGCATGATTGCCTTGCCCTGCATCCACCGACAGAGACCTCTTCACGGATGTGCTTCTGGCAGGTTCCCAGGGCAGAGGGTGGATCAAGCACTGGAAAGTTCTCTGTAAAGTTCTCTGTGTTAGGAAACCGAGTTTATGAAGAGAAACTCATCACTTACGAATTTGGGATGTACAAAGAAGCACACTTATGTGCTATACAGCCACTTAAAAAAAACTCATATGACTGCTCTCTCAAGCTACCTGAGATGCTATACGTACACAGACTATTTACAAGATGTCATATAAAATGATGCTTCTCAATTAACATGAGAAGCATTTCACCAAAAATGAGATCCTACTTGCCCCTGCTCCACGGAGCTCAGACCAGGAGACTAGAAATGCAACGAAAATGGAAGATGAGCTTCAGGCTTTTTATGCTCATCACCACCATCAGGTACGTGACGGAACTACATCGAAACAGCCACATGGCAAAGAGAAAGTGAATCAAGGCCACGTGTAGTGTTTGAAAGATGACACGTCCCGTGCCTTCCCCTAGAACTTGAATCCTGAATGATATTCCAAACCACCACACTTAATACATTTTCACATAAGCTTCTTGTGCTGCTGGTCATATATTCAACAGATATTGCAAGCCTGTAATACTTCTTTCTGGATCCAGCACGGATATAGTATGGCATATACATAGTGTATGAAATAGAATTTAAAAGTTAAAGCTAAGATTTAGATGTTAACTCTTTATGAAATATTCTGGGCATAACAATAGAACCTTATTTCTCCACTTTTATTGGCTTTTTTTACCTGATGTTTCTGACGTTATGTTGAACCTTGCAAACCAGAAGGTTTGATATATATTGCCGCAATAAAACAAGTAAAAAGTTCCACTAGGTTGGTAAGAAGGAAAAATGCAAAGTCACTTTGGATTATGTACTAGAACAGAATTTCTTATTTCAGCTTGAAGCCAACTCTGAACACAACCAAGAGCAGGGGACATGGACTTGACTACCTAACTAAATCTTTCAAGTTACTGGAACTGTGGTACGTATACGATTAAGAGTTCACGTTTCTCCCTGACCCATCAAGCTCAAAATGACCTGCGTGGGGCACGGGAGAGCCCTTTTACCTTGATAAAACCCCATTAAGATGAATACTGCTCTGGACAGACACAGCTATCCATCAATGTTTTTCCCACTGCAAGATCAGTCTATCTTTGGGAAAAAGAAGTAAGGCAATGAGGGAAGACATAAGAGTATAAGCCATTTTGGCTTTAGTCACTGAAAAATAAAACACAGACTGTTCTCTTTTGTTCAGATGTACTTTTAGAATACGCCCCTTGTTTGGTGACCAGAGAAACTGGTCCTGAGACAGAGAAAATTCAACTCCTTAAATCAAGGCAGTGAAGCAAACAGTAGTCAGTTGTCCTTGTATGTATACTAAACATGTAATTTAAATGCTTACCAAGTAATTTCCCTATTTACTGCAACACAGTACAGTCTGATTTCATTTTTCCTTACCTGTTTTTAAGCAGAATAACGTAGTAGATTCTAAAATGACATACAGCAGAGAAAAAAAAAAATCTGGGTGGTTTTTTTTTTCCTTCTATTTTAAAATAAATTTTAAAAAGACCTTAAGTTAGAAGAGTAAGAGAGGCTCAGGAGAGAATGATGATAAATTTCAAAGGTCTGTCTTCTATACACACAAAGAACAGCAAGTAGCACCAGGTGGTGCAGATCATCTGGTTTTTTGTAAACAGACTGAAGCCTCACAAAGGTAATACCTAGAGGAATTATCTTAGTTTTTCATCTGCAAAGACAGCAACATTCATCAACCAGCAAGTCATACAGGTACATTATATTTTTCAGATATGTTGTGTCCACTGACTACCGAATGGTTGTGCCTTCTAAAAACGATCCCTAAACATCATTGTCCAAGACCCCAGGACGGTTCTTAAAAGCTATGAGATGAAAAACACTATTTTTTGTACTCTCTAAGAGGAACTGAGGGAGCCACAGTCAATCCCAACACAAGCGCTCAAGTGACAGAGGTCTGAGCACTTTGATAGAGCTTTCCAGAAATGAGCAGAAATACAAGTAATTTACAGCTATTTTCCTTTCTACAGATATATCATCTGAACATAAAACTGTAATTTTGGCAATAAATATGAGTCATAATTTAGCAAAGAGTTGAGAATAAATCTGGCTAATTTATCAAACCGATCGCCGAAACATCAATAGGCACTGTTAATGGAAGTTGTTATTAGATGCCTTGGCCCAGGGGAGGCTTGGTGTAAAAACACCATCAGGGGAAGTGTTGGATATGAAGTTTTATCCAATTTATTTATAAGCTGATGGCTATGGATGCTTCAGTCAGTCGATTCAAGCTTTTATTTAAGTAGAGAGTCCCAGCATTAGCCTGCTGTAATTTGAAATTACAGCTCAGGTCCCAAGCCTATAAATTTACCACAAATGCATCAACTTCAGTATGACTATTCTCAGAGTTATCTGTAAAACCAGACCTTGAAATCAGGAAAGAGATTTACACTTAGAAAATCTTGGTGTAATTCCTTGTTCCTTTTTGGACTTCCCACAGGTCCAACCACTTCTCTACCAGAAAAGATTTGCTGCTCCTGCTACCTCAGGAAACCCTCTCAGCGCAGATGCAGCTTCTTGTTAAAAACAAATAAAAAAACTACAGGTGGCACTTGTAGCGACACTACAGGTTTATACAAGGTCACCAAGCAAAATGCAATGTTAAACAAGGGCACCTGGACAGAGATGGATTTCTTGAAGGCCCTAAGAAGGCTGCCTCTTCCACATGGGCCAGCCTGTGACAGTGCTATGGGGTATGGAAAAGCAGGGCAAACAAATGAGCCCATTTGTTCTTCTCCTCATGCCCACCAGTGCCCACCATGGCTGCAGCTCTGTAACTGCAACCACAAAAAGCCAACAAAAAGCTTCAAACCCATAATATCCCTCAGTTGAGATCACAGCCACATCACACTGCTGTACTAAGAACGGTTTCCAGCATAAACCTAGAGTCAGACACAGCCTGCGGCCAAGCCCTGGCCAGGGCTGAGCTACAATCGCGTGGATCTGGGCTGCTGCAAAGGTGCATGAGTGGCCTTGGTGTTCACAGAGATACACCAGCCGCAGCCTCACTCTGTACGGAGCTCACTGCAGGATTTAGGCCTGCATCCTTATTATTAGCATTTAAAGCCACAGAAAGACTTGCCATCCATTAAAAGCAACGTTTTGTTTGTGATGCTGTTATACACTGCATGGCATCCCTAGCACCTAAGACAGTAGGCAATCAAAGTTGATTCAATATCAACTTTAACCAAGAAAACCAAACTTGGTCTGGAAAAACCTGATGCAAATATACGGGACTTCACATTTACACTTCATGCAGCCAGGCACAGCAGATAGACCAGCGGACCCCCCATCCACCACCGAGAGAGGCCGAGAACTCCAGAGCACTCGAGTAATAATATTTCTATATTTAGGATAAATTCCTAATACTTAGCATGTTTTAAATTGAGAACTTACTGCTGTTCCTCATTACGACCTAAAAGAGCAGTCAAACTGGTAATTTTTGGCATATAATATTAAGCCTGCTTTGAAAAGATTTCCACCTCCAACAACAAAAAGCCATTCTGGCAATTCAACGTGTCTAAATTGAATATAGAGAAATAAAGATTGGTTAAGTTCAAGTACTTTTATTATATCTAAAAGCAGTATTCCTCTAAAGCAAAACAATGTCCCGGAAATTTACGAGCTCTGTGAACCTCTGAGACTATTTAAAGTGATCTTGACTTTTCCATAAATTCTACTACTTGCATGAAATTGAAGTACTGGGGATAAGTACCCATCTTTTTCAGATAATGTAACTTATGCAATTAATTTATTCAAGAAGGCTCCTCAAACTCAAAAGTATTATTTTATCAGTATTGCATGAAAATGTGCCATAATGCATTCACTTTTCAGCAAAAAGCATACATCTTTAAATTTATTTAAATGAATGGGTTCACTGATATTGGAAGGACTACCCAGAAGCTTAATGTGCAGCCTGGGTGTGCATGCAGGACTGGATACTCGGATACAGGCTTTCTAAAACATAACTGTGCACAGCAGCTTTCACTGTTGGTGTTTTTCACCCAATGTTAGGGTATGGGAAGAAAATTAAGCTCTGTAGATGCACGTAACAGAGAATGAAAATGTGAAATGCGCCTCCCCACGTCCTGCAAGCCCCGTTCAGCATGCCGGAGTTCAAAATAGGAGCGGTGAGTCCCGATAATGTGCAAAAAAAACCCTCAATCTCGGAATACCGTTGGAGTTAGGGCATTTTTAGGGGTTTGCAGGCGAGGGCGAGCTGCGCCGCGGGGGCCTCACTCGCCGGGCGGCGAGGGCAGGTGCACGGCTCCGGCTCCGGCTCCGGCTCGGCCACGCCGCCCCGCACCGCCGCCCCTGCAGCAGCGGCGGGCGGGTGCCGGAGGGTCCCCACCGGGGGTTTCGGTGGGAATGCGCACAGCCCCATCCCTCCTGATGCGTTAGCGCTATCGCCCCGGAGCAACAGATACAGCGGTCTGGTAATGAAAACTTCGATTTTGCGGTGGTGACAGCCAAGTTCAGCTGCTCCCGCGGTAACCATCCTTCACACGCGGAAGCCGCCCGAGACTCGCCCGTTTCGATAGCGAGCCGGTACCGAGAGACACCGGTACCGAGAGACATCGGCACCCCGGCCAGCCTCACCCCCGCCAGCCCGCGGGGAGGCACCCGTCGGGCCGAGGGGACGTGACTGCCGCCCGGGCGCTGCCAAAAACCCTCCGGGAAGCCTCCCCGGCCCCGCGGGGCCGCTCCCGCCCCGCTCCGCCGCGGACCGGGCGGCGATGCGGAGCGCGGCCCCGCGGCGCCCGGGCCGGCTCCGCCGCGGGCACAGGGCGCTCCCCGCGCCCCGCTCCCGGGCGCACCGCACCGCACCGCCCCGCCGCCGGCAGCCCCGGCCCGCTCCCCCGGTACCACCGCTGCTCCCCCGGTCGCCGCCGCCGGCAGCCCCGTCTCGGCACTGCTGGCGCCTGCCGGCAGGGCAGGATCCCCTCGCCCGTGTGTCTCCCCCCGGCGCAACTCGCGGGGAAGCGGAGCGCAAACTCCTGCGGGACCCGCTGCCGCCGGGGGCCGGGGCTGACCGACACCCCAGCCCCGAGGCGGGGCCGGACAAGGCTGGGTCCCCTCCGAGCGGCCCCACCGCTCCCCCCGCATCCCCGAGGCGGCTCCGCGGGGCTCCCTTCTTCCCCCGGCCGAGCCGCCCCGAGGGCGCCCGCACCCCCCGGACTTTTACCCAGCTCCGCACAACTTCGCCGGGACGGCGGCCGCCCCCCCCCCCCCCCCCCCGGCTCTCCATCCCCCGGCCCCTCGGCGCCCCCCGCCGCGGGTCCCACCTGGTCGGGCTGCGGCGGCAGCGGGTTCCCCCTGCCGCCCGGGTGCGCCGGCTGCTCCTTCATGGCTGTCATCGCAGGGGGCTCGGCTCGGCTCGGCGCCTCTCACTGCCGCTGCGGCCCCGGGCACCCCTCCCTCGGCGCCAGCCGCATGACACCAGCCTCCCCTGGAAGTGGCGCGGCGGAGGAGGAGGAGGAGGAGGAGAAAGGGGAGGACGGGCGGGGGGCGCGGAGCCGCCGCCGCGGCAGCGCCGCTACCGCAGTGCCCCGCCGCGCCGGTGCTCAGGGGACGCCCGGCCCCGCGGTGCCCCGCGCCGGGGGACGGCCGCGCATCACCGCCGGGCGCCGGCCCCGGAGCGCCCCGCGGCGGGCACGCTCTGCCCGCCCGCCCGCCGCTCCCCTCCGCTCCGCTCCGCTCCGCCCGCCGTGGGCCGGCCCGCCTCGTCCCGCCGCCGCCGGCAGGTGTCACAGCGGTTCCCGCCGGCCCGGGAGAGACCATCCGCGCCCCCGCCACGGGGGCGTCGCTGCCGGCTGCGGCGGGGCCGCGCTGCCCGCCCCCGCTACCGCCCGGCGGGACCGGCCCCGGCCCGGCGGGGGCTTCCCCCGAGCCCCCCGGCCGCTGCTGCCCCGCCGCCGGCAGAGGGAAACCACGAGTGGGGGGTAAAGGAAGAAGCAAGGGGGAAGGGAGCACAGCTGTGCTGTGTGCCTTTCTGTAATGTTTCTTGCCCCCCCCCCCGCTCCAGACGCCCCCAGGGGCAGGGCGGGAGCTGTCCGCCGCTCCCCAGCCCCGCCACGGCGTTGCAGCAGCGAGCGGCCAAAGGTGCGTCTCCCGAGCTGTAGGGGAATGTCCCCTAGCCTGGGGAGCTCAGCATGGGGCATCACAACCCTTGTGTTCACGAAGGCCCTCACCTTACGAAGCCCATGGTCTCAAGCACCGATTAGCTGAACTCAGCATGGGAGGCCCTTATATGGAGCTAGAAAAAAGGAGAACTTCAGGGAAGACCTTAGGGACACAATTTACCGTGTGTCCTAAAGCCATATCATCAGTTGGTGACAAGGGGTTTTTTATAAGGACCAATAAAGAAGACCATCTGAAATTTGTTTCTACCAGTGAGAAAGAACAGTTGAAAATGTGAAGGTAGATGGTAACTCAAGGGACAGTGAACATGAGCCTTTGTAAGGAAGAAGAACCTCAAACACAAGCAGGTGAAGTACTTAGGCTTGGGTTGGGCCGTTTGTTAGTTCAGATCGGTTTCATGAGCCAGCTCACAGGAGGATCGCAGAACACAGGATTGTCACCATGGAGGAGACAGTGTGCTGGGACGGGGATGCATGGCTGACAGGAGCAGCCCCAGCACTCTCTTAGCCAGCCGGGGTCTCAAGAGACTGCAAGGTAGAAGGAAAGCTGTCAGCACATAATGAGAGAAGTGTTTCATCTTTTGTAATATTTTTTGCATCAAACCTCACAAGAAAGGTCAGTTCTGACTGGATGGTGAGTGTAATTAATAGCAGTGACAAAGATCTAAGATTTCAGCCTATGGTGGGAACAGGTCAGAAGGGAACAGGAAAGTGACAAGGGACTGAGGAATTACAGACCAGCCAGCCACAGAATAGAGAGTATTGAGTATTTCTGTCTTCCTGTATCACCCATCGCTGTGTTGACTCCACCAATCAACAGACACAATTTCTCTTGAAGTCTCAATAAAAGTTCGAGAAAAAATAATCAAATTAACTTTGCAAGCACCTAGACGAAAACTAGATGACAACTAATAGCTACCATTAATTTGTCAAGAGCAGGTCACGTCAAACAAATCTAATTTCTTTTTTTAATAGGGTAACAAGCCTGTGGATAGGAGAGCAATAAATGTCATCTATCTTGCTTCAGAGGGGCTTCCAGCACTGTCTTCCAGGACAGTTTCGTGAGGTAGAGAGAAACATAATCTGCATAAAACTAAAACAAGTATCTACAAAACTGTCTCCACCGCATCATTTCCAGGGGGTCCCAGCCACAGCGCAAGGCTGCAGTGCAGTGGTCCCTCAATGGTCCGCCTGGTGGGGTTTGCCCGTGTTTCCATCAGCACCAGGGTGGCTGAGCACACTACGCTCGTCAGATTCCCAAACAGTGTGAAGCTGGGGAGGATGCCAAGAATGTTGGAGCACGCCATCAGAGTTAAATGTGATCTTGACAGACTTAAAGACTTGTGTGCAGTTCAGTAAGGACATGTGTGAGGGATTGTGTGAGGGACTATGTGAGGGATAGAGAACAACAGGTTAGATCACATTTTCAAATGAGGAATGGGACGTTACAGAGGATATCAGAACTGCACCTAAGGCAGTGTCCTGCTACGGTGAACCGGCCACATAGTGCACTGTGATAGACAAGCAGGACTACAGCTGTCACAACGTATGGAGAAATCCTGCCCTTGTCAGTACTGGCAGGGCATCTGTTGAATACAGGGGCCAAGGTCAGGGAACGCACAGCGACACAGACATGTAACAAGGAGAATCAGAGGTCTGGCAAGCACGCGCTCTGAAAAAAACCTAAAAATCATTGGGATCAATTAGTCTAAAGGAGAGAAAACTGGGGACAGATATGGAAACAATGTTCAAATGCTTCAAAGGTGCTACAAAAGAATGAAAATAATCTCTTGTGTACATAGTGGATTGGATAAACAGCAATAGGTTTAAAAAGCAGGAAGAAAGATTCAGGTTAAACATTAGGAGAAAAACATTTCTTTCCAAAGCTGGGGGGAGGGCAAAGCCATGGACTGGGTTGCCTCAGGAGGTTTGGGGGCCTCCAGCCCTGGAAGCCAGATAAATGTCTGTCTGGAGCGATATGAGTATAGTTGGTGCTGCCTAGGGTAGGAGAATTGTCTAAAGTAACTGACTCAATCTCTTTTTGTTGCTGACTTTATGATTCCTTTCCAGCATGACACTGAGGACCGCCCGCAGCCCCCTGCATGAGACCCAGCTGCAAGAGCCTGCGGTGAGGACTTGCATTGCTCCCCCCAGGTGTCAGTCTGCACAGTTGCCTTCTCTCAGCTCAGCAATCAGCCATTCCTGCGCTTCTCTTCGCACCATCTCTGCCCTTACCTCTCCATTTCATATTTCTATTTTCTCTCTTATAATTCATTATTGCCCTAACTTCTGTACCCTTGCTGCTGTCAGCCCTGCCCCTTTACCTTCTTGCCCTCTGCCGCTGTTTCATTTCGTATAATAATTGCGCTATGCAAAGAAAAAGCAAAAAGGGCAACCAAGATGGCATCTTCTGTACGCCAATACCTATTGCTGTGCTTTACTTCTGCAGAGCAGCCTTTACTGCCAATCCTTCCTTTGTGTTGGCTGCGTTCTGTAGGACTCGGGATCTTATTTTTTTCTGAGCAATACATAACATGGGGAGACTTAGATTTTGCCTGTGGCCTCTAGGTGCTACAGTAATACAAATAATAAGTCTTAGAAGCAGATGTGTTCTGATTCATGCTGTTTATGGCACAGGTCTATTGCAACTCGGCTAATTACTGAGCCCCCATCAGAGCTGAAGAATTCTAATGATTTAGGGTTTGAATGAGCATGTTTCAATAGAGGTTACTTTCAGCTTGTTTTTGATGAGATCCATTGTGATGGAGTTCCGCTATTAATCAAGAAGGAAAAAGACATTAGCAGCCAGTTTAGCTGAAGCTTGGTTATTCATTCACAATATATTCACTGTGAGGTTTTATCACTATAATGGACTGAGATATGAAGCATAAGTTTCATAAAGGTCATGCACTCTGGTTGTTGGTTATTCATAAATCAATTAGAATTATTGGAAACATGTGTATTTTTGGGATAGGAGTTTGGGGATTGCCTCTATACACACTGAGTCTTATCTAAAGCTTCTTAAAATGAATACCAAAACTCTTATTAATAGCATTCAAATCATCCCTTTTATCATTATTTTTGAATGCTGGTTCATTGGTTCGTAGTATTGATGCTTTGGAGATATTAAATTAATTCACCAGTTTCCACTACTGCCCACACCAACTTTTATGTAGGTATTTTTTAGTAACTTACTGTTCAAAAGTCATTTGACTGGGTTGTTTAAAGGAACAGTTGTTTTACAGCCATTAATAGCACACATCTTTGAAACTGGAGCCTGGTACTAAAACTGATGTCATATGGGTAAAAGCAATTAAGATGTACAGTATTTATGGTAGTTTCTTGTACCATTTTCACCAAAACACCTCATAGTATCAGCAGGGAAAGCACTTAAGGCTTGGGTGAAATAGCTGCAGAAAGAAATGGAATTATGCTCTTGATCAGTTCTTTACAGAGTCATTACATTAATTCATCTATCTTTCAACTGAAATGCTATGTTACAGACTCCTTGTAATTTCCTCCGTCTTCCTCATCACACACAAGATCTGGGTGCACGAGTCAAGATGTAACATGATTATTTTATCTTCTGCATAAACTGAATATCAGCTCCGTCAGAGTATTATTCAATCATTACAGCTTGTATTGCATGATGACTTAATAACATAGATGTTTCGTTGACAGAGCAGACTAATACGTAGTGCTGATTTTGGACAGGCAGCAAGTAAGCCAGGAAACTGTTAGGGGAGTAAAAGGGTTGGACATATGTGCAAAAAGAATACAGCGGAGGATGCCACAAGTGAGAGGAATTCTCCTTTTTCTCTCTGAAGAAACCCTGGTGGTTTACTACTCTCCTGGCCAGCTACCACTTCAGGCTAGAGCAGTTATTGAGAGCACCCCTCGGTGCCAAACGCTGCCTATGTGCCACGTGTTAATCGCTCCAGTGCCCTTGGGAGGTGGGCTGGGAGGTACAGTGTCTGAGCTGAAGTAAAGATATAAACCCTGGTTTTAAATAAAGTCCTGGTTATCAAGTGATTTAACTGCCTTGTGTCATGCAGATGCTGCCGCTGTACAGATCACCACAAAGAGGCACAGTCATTACTAGCACAGTGAAAATCTTGTCCCTTCCTTCGGGAGTGAGTTTTATGTTTAGTAAGTCTGCTGCTGCTGCAGCGGTGGAGTTTCAAAGAACAAAACTGGAACGGCGGAACAGGTAGTTTTGTTTTCTGTATATTTTATATCGCCCTCATCACTGTGTAATTAGTAACTGTACGGCCCAGTGAAGATGTAAATACTACTTGATTGCTAATTATAAGCATTCCCGTAAAAATAAGAGGCCCATTACATCTTTCACATCCAGTTGACCCGTTCCTACAAACAGTGTCCGGTTTTTTGCCATGAAGTCAATTGATTGAGATCAAAAGATTCTCCATCAGCTCTGGCCTAGAACTTCAGGGTTGTATCTCTCTTGCTAGCAACCTTACCGCTCAGACTCTTATAACCTGAGGAAAAAAGTCTCCCGTCATATTACCCACAGCCTCTATGCAACCCAATGCTGATGAGTTTATGAGAGCTGTAAGGTCTTGGCTTGAGAGCTTGCCGGTGACTTTTTAAAATCAGATCTTATGAATATACTCTGATTATGGATTTCTGATTCCTTTCAAAGCTCTAGCAACTGGGCTAAAAAAATCCTTGAAATTATAAAGGTGAATCTAAAAATCAAACTAATGTGACCAAAAACCAAGAAAAGTTAAGATGATTGTTCTTCACTGGTGTTTTAAGCGGATCTGTGGGCTTGCAAAAACTAAAAATACTTGTCCAGAGGAGAACCACTCTGAGTCACATAAACCTGAAAAACAGACAGAATGTGGTTTTGTACAGAGTGCTTTTTAAATTATGGTTTTAAATGACAGAATATTTGAACTTTGCTTCTTAAGAAATTCTTTGAGAGGGAAAATTCCAGGCACCTTCTGCATTCAGAAAGACATTATATTCTAATACTTGCTTCAGTGAAAGGCTATTTTCTTTGTGAATAAATTGTCCTCATGTTTTTCTCTCCTTGTCTAGTTTTAGCAAAACAATCAATGCAAACACTGAGTTAATACAAATAAATGCAAATATATTCCAGCAGGAAAGTTACAGGACTTCTTAAAATACACGTGCAAATATTTCAGCAAAAGTATACAGAGCAGGACTGCATTTCCAAAAATACCTCTCATTAACCAATAAAATGCACAGCCAGCATTCAGGAGTGTTTGAAGGAATTGTTCACAACAGAAGCACACAGGAGCTGTGATTTCAGATCTATGGCATCCCCTCCTGATTACCTAAGAACGTATGGAGTCATAAATCACAACAGTTTCCAAGAGAAACAGAGATATACAAACATGTGCGTCCGATACCACAGCCTGAAACTGGGATGGCTACTGCAGTCGCCAGGTGCCACTGCAGATGTCCTGAGGTATCCAAACCACCCGCATTGACCTGGCAGAGGGTCCGGCAGGACTTTCCTCCCCCACCTCTTTGTGAGCAGTAGCCAGAAGCCAGGCATGGTTTTATATGATGTCTTTATGGCTATGGGGAGGAATTTCACACATTCAGAGGAAAGCTTTTCAGTTGCTGCAATTCTGACCAGCTTGATTATATTTAGAAAATATTTCTTCTTACCAATGTTGCAAGGAGCAAATTTGCAAAACATAACTATGAAGTGAAAAACAAATACGTATATTCTGACAATAGTATTTGTTCAAAGTTCAAAGGAAAGGCATGCCTGACTCCAGAAGTCTCTATGAAATAACTCTATACAAATGTATTAATGGATTTTAAATGGTAGCTCACAGCAAAAGATCCTGATTCGTATTTCACAAGCAGTTCACTAATATAAAACAGCACTACTCGCGCTCGTCACTAAAACCATTTTTACTCAAGAAAGCAGTTATGGATTAGGCAGGGAAGAGGCAAAACTAGGTCTTAGATTTTGAAACGTATTTCCCCTTCTCTAGCCATTGCATCTGTACCTCTAATCTGGCAAAAGTTACTCTAGGAACCCCTCACCCATGTTATAGCAGAGTTTGCGTATAATACCTTTTGGCTTACTTTTTAATTCTTAAGAAGACACACCTGAACTTGAGGGGGGAAATAGTACAATTTGTATTGAGGATCAACCTGCGTAACAAAAAAATTTTAAGGTTCAGATCTTTAAAATTCTCTTGATGTGTATTTGTAGTAAAATATATGAATCCATAAATATAAATATATTGTAATCGTATATTGACAAATCTGTCAACTTTTTACAGATTAAATCAGGTTAAATTTGGTCAACGGATGACTGGCCCAGGAACTCAGAAGTCTCATATTGACATAGGTATAAATCAGAAGTGTGTCTAGAAAAAGCAAAAAGATTACTAGTGTAACCTCGTGGTTAAAACCACAAGTGGCAAGACTGATTTTTTTTCTCCTTGGTGGTTGCCATACAGCTGTTCTTCAAAGAACTTCATACAACATGCCTGTACAGTAACATTAAATGGTTCATTGAGGATCTCCTATCAATGGTAAATAATTGATAAAGAATTCAGACTAAGATTCAAACCCATTTTATGACCTAGAGCACAGTTTACAAAAATGAAATTGGCATATTCAGGAATCTAAGATCTACTTGCTACTCTTGGAAGACTTGTCAGATTCACAGATATTTAACCATGAGGGATGCAACTAGGAAGTAAGTGGGATATTAAAAAGAGCCTCAATAGATCAGGCACTTATTTATTACTAAAAATTACTCAGATTGAATGCTTAATTTAATTGAGCAACTTTGAAAATGTTGCCCTTATACATTACATAAATCAGTCGGGATGGATTAGGAAGCCCAAATTTCATTTGCTAATTTGGGGGGTGGGGAGGAGGAAGGGTAGGATGAAAAAGGAAAAAAGAGAGAATGAGGGGAGCTAAAAATCAGAATAGAATCATAATATAATGCCATAATGTACAATAAAATTAAATTTGCAAAAAACCTAAGTGAAATGTTTTAATAGCATTGAAATATTTTCTTACTGCTGAAGCAAATTGATACATTGATACATCCCTATTAAGTTATTTAATTTAGTTTCATTATTTATCTTACATAGAAGTAATATTATGTTAATTTTACTACATTGCAAAAGTCAAAATTAATTTAAGCCAGAAAGTTAAAGAAAACATTTCAATACCAATACAAATTGCTCTCTGCCCCTTTTCTAAAATTTTGTAAATATCTGTATAATCCCCCAGACCCTTTTGATCAGACTTCATTCTTGCAGGACTGGATAGAGTAGGTCTTAGCATCCTGAAAGACTTATTCCTACATCAAAGGGAAGGAGAAAAGATTTTGTATAAAATTATACCACTGAGCTTTTTTCCATGATGTTATTACAATATGAAATGGAGCTGTCACAGAACTATATGACAAGAGCCTATTCATCCATAGCAGACGTTATATAATGAAAGGTATCAAACATTTGTATAATAATACACACACATATTATCCAAAATTTGTATAATACCTTTTCTTTCCCAAAGGATCTGAAAATGTTTTACAAACTGATACACAAATTATCCATGCAGAAAGCTATTCATCTATCAAGGAAACACAACTACAGCCCAAGGCAAAGCAGAACAACTATATAAATAGACACAAAAAACTTTAGTAAATGAAGGAAGTATTCTCCAGTCAAGACCGTGAGGAAGATGTTAAGTATACAGTATGTAAATATACAGGATTTAGGAAGAACCTTGCTTTTATAATCCCAGTTCTTGACTAGACTACAGTAGGATGTCTCTTGAACATTGGCAATCACAACATTAACTGAAAGAAGTAAATGCTTAAGAATATTAAGTACAGTAATAAGAATGATGGGTATAATCTTAAGTATATATAATAGTAAATATTAAGAATTAATAAGAATTGTATTAAAACACAGCAATGCAATATATCCAGCCTCATAACAGAGGACTGGATTAGAAAGAAGCATGCCAGTGCCTCCTGACAGAATAGGAAACAGACCACATTTTGGGATCAAAAGCAAGTAAAGTCAACAGGATGACTGAGAAATCAAACACTGGTTAATGGCTTGGATAGGCTACACATACTGGAGGGCTTATCCAAGCATCATTTCACATGGTTTCCATGGAAAACTTTCTAGTATGCATTTTTTGCAGTTCTGTGACTAGTTTACTGTATGTCTTTGTTCATGTTTCAAAATACTGGTGTCACATTTAAAAAAAAAAAAACAGTTCTGTTGATGCAGTTTATCCCAGAAACGGAAGTATCTAGAAAAGCTAGAAAGGAATAATTAAATGAATACAGCGCTTTACTCAGCAATAGTCTACTCAATTTCTATCGGCACAAGCTTATGCAACCAAGTGTTTGCAAAATAAAAAATATCACCCCAATTCAACACTGCCATTTGGATTGCATATGGCTGAAATCTCATTTCAGTCCTAGTTCTGATGATGGTGACCAGACATTTCATTTGGGTTATATTCTGTGATTTTTCACAGCATTTTCAGCTTGGCAGTCGTTTTAGCACTTCTGCTCCATAAAGAAGGTGGCAGAGATACTTAAGGGTACTTGCAGAAGTCATGGAGTGTGATTTGAGGCAGAAGAGAGCTCTTTCCCTTTCAATATAATTATCAAGAATCTCTAATTAGAAGCAAAATGTGTAAGAAAAATGCAGACAATGAGAAAGTTAATATAGTTGGAGACTTAGGAGCATGCATTAAGAAGAAGTGTTACAGAAACTTTGGGACTATTTTTAACCTTGAGAATTGGGCACAAACCTCAGGCTTCCCAACTGTGTTGATAGTGTCCTCTCAGGAGACTTACAGAGGACCACATATTGGCACACCTGTACTCTGATTCTAAATAACTATCTAAAACCCGGTCTCAGCATCATTACTCATCTGGGAGCTACATTCAGAAACCCTCTTGAGGATTTCGACAGGCTATTGGGCAGGAGAGGCAGATAAAGAATTGCTGATGCTTCTAACCCTGGAGAATCCAGTAAGTTTGAAAAAAAAATGCTATTAAGGAGAAGAGCTATCCTTCACATCACTCCCCTAAGCTAGGCTGATACAGTGAAAAAAATCACACAGATGAGCAAAAAAGTGGATATTATGAAAGTCTGAAACTCTCAGGCCACCTATTTGGTTGGGAAATTAAAACAGAATTATAGGAAAGGAAATAACGGAGCCCGCAATTAAGTATCTAAGGTAGTGATATGCAAATGCCATGAAAATGAAAAAGAGCTGCAAGAAGCTGAAGTTTTAGCACACAGTGAACAACACAAGCAGTACTATAGCATTAATGGGATGCGTTGTGGAATTGGGATTTTGCTGTAAAAGGGTAATAAATTGTTCAAGAACAGCAGGAAGAGAGAAAAAAGGCGGCCTAGCCTCTGTATCAATAACACGTATCCTGGTTCTGAAGTCTGTAGTTCAACAAGTCAGAAGGAATTACTGTCTTCTTGAATGACTCTGCGTAAAGATAAAAGGGACCATGAATAAGGGTGCTATGCTGTAGGGAGTCATTCTTTCCCTATTTAACCTTGAAAATCAAGCACAAGCCTTAGTCTTCACAAATATCCTGAGATTCATGTCTTTGTATTGAAGGGAGTAATATGCAGAAACATCCTAGGGAAGGATCAGGCGGCAAGGAGGATTTTTATTATACAAATGTCTGATGGAAAAGCAATACAGGCTGACAAAGATGATAAGTCAACTTTCTGAATACACTGGGGACAGTATTTTATTTTCCAAAAGAAAGGAGAAACCACCAGGGAAATAGAAGGAACGTAAAAAACTGGTTAAAAATCTAAAGTTGGAAAGTTATTCCAATAAGATGACTGGGCAAAATGAGAAAAAGGTAAAAAAGATAGAAGTCTTAAGCAAAGGCGGACTTCAAAAGAAGAAATAGAAAAGGAATAAGGCTGATGTTTCTAATACTTTTGTCACACAAAAAAATTGAGACCAGCTACTTAGTTAACTATGTGCTCACTAATTATGAAGGCCAGAGCATGAAAATAAATAAATAAATAAGGTAAATAAATAATTAGATAAATCAGCATTCAAGTCAACAACTCGATCTCATTCAGAAATATTTGAAGCTTCAGCCACCTCTGAACCATTTAAGAGAAATCTCTGAGAAGTTCAAAAAGATGGGGTAATTCTGGTGGATTGGAGAATGGCAAAAACTCTGCTTGCCTTTAACAAGGAAGAGAAGAATAAAGTATGCACAAGCAGCTTAGTCTTTAGTTCTCAGAAAAAAATATAAATACAGAACTTAAGTTTATAGAAGATAAGGTGATAAAAAGAACAGCCAGCATTAATTTATCCAGACCAGGTAATATTCAGCCAATCTAGTTTCACTCTTTAACAGACAAACTGTGGATAATCAGGGGAAAGTGCTGTAAGACTTGAAGAACAATACCACATGATTTTCTCATAAGAAAATGAGATTTAGATGAAATTAGTATTGCACAGCTGGTTGACAAACTATGTGAAATGTCAATCCTTAATATTTAATTGCCAAAAGGGGAAATATTTTCAATTAGGAACTTTGAGGGACTTTTGTGCAAGTCCCATCATTATTCATCATTATTTCAGTTATTAGAGAGTATTCTTACAGACATTTTTAAGTACAAAACTCAGACTTGGGAATGTGCAGAAAGGTGGATTACAAACAATGTCAAGAACAGGATCAGAATTGAAAACAGGCTGGAGGAATGATCCAAAATCAACAATGTGAAATTCAGTCAAAAAGTGTGTAAAGTGCTACCCATGCAGAGCTGAAATCAGATTCACAAAAGCAACAAGAGGACGAACTGCAGTCCAAAAGTAGCAGAGAAACATTGTTCCATGCTCCGTGTTGCAGTGAGCCGTGAGCTAAATACAACTCAGCAATCTGATGCTCTTCCCCAAAAAGCATACGTCAGTCCTGGGCCAGATGAAGAGCAGAGCTTATATATATGCCAGCAAAAAAAATATTTCATCTGCTTAATATCAATCTGGTGGGTCTGTGGTTAATTTTGGTCACTGCACTACAAAAAACAAGATGGGGAGCAACAAGACAAGTAGTTAAGGAAGCGTGAGATCTGAGGAGCTGTTAAAGAAATTAGATTTGTTTAATCAAGAGAAAACATGATTAGATTTGACTTGCCTAGATTTGGTAAATCTCCCAGTATGTGAAAAAGTGTTAAAGGACAGTGGATGCCTGTTTTTTCAAAAGCCTGTTACGGGGAAAGACAAGCATTTTCAGTACAGGAACCACAGGAATGGTTGAGGAGCGTGTTTCTAATGATAAGGAATTTCCCTCATTACCGATTGGACCTTAATTGACCAGGTACTGTCAGAGGTGGTTTACAGGCACTTCAGGAATGGACAAGAGGAGTCTGAGGAGTTCCTTCAAACCCTCAGTTTCCATGACTCCCAGCATCCCCTTCCCTTCCCTCCCGCACTCCTCTCTGCATGGTAGCTGAATATGGTCCTGAATTAACTTTTCATCCATCCTTAGACTGCTGTATAAATAAATCCAATGACACTTTACCACATACCTGAAATTAAGCACATGCTTAAGTGCTTTGCTCAACAGCAATATACTTTAAGCACATACTTTAAAACTCTGCAAACTGTGTCTTTATAGCTTCCCAAAGTCATTAAAACAGTGACATGGGTCTAAATTATTGCTGCACAGGAATGTAATTGCCTGCTATAAGAAAGAGACCTAGAAAAGGGAAGAAGAATGCAAAAGAAGACTGCTAATCTTCATTTTGTATGTTTACATTTTTTTCAGAGCAAACTGATGAAAATTATAGTCTTCTGCATAGTCCTGTTCTTAGAGAGGTACTTTCTGAAATCAATTGCCATGCAAATTTTAGGTTCAAAAACGTTCACCTAACATACAGGTGACTGCAGGCCGTAGCACTCCAGTACACATACGTGAATTTAAGAACAGGCTGTGTACACCTGATCAAAGCAGCTTTACGCAATAAACTCAAATATAATTTTAAAGCAGAAGGAAAGGGGGGCTCTCTGAATATTTGAGGGGTTTCAACCTAAAAAAAAAAATTAGATGGCTGCCTGAACACTACCAAACATGACTGGTCTCTTAATGACTTTTTTGGGGGGAAAAAAATCTATGACAATCCATACGCTTTTCATCTTTTTTTTTTTTTCTGGCTCCCTCTTTCACTCCTACTAAACATATACTTATTTTGACCCTTGGGTTCGAACACTGACAGTTACTTTGGTTTAGTCAATATTTAGCTGTCTGATCAAAAGACCTTCAACAAAAGTCAATATCTGTGTTTTGTTATATGGTAGCAAGCAAAAGAAACTGCAGGATTGCAATTTACTATATTACCTGTCAGGGTGCACAATCTTTTTTTTTAATTGCATATTTTATGGTATGCTTAAACTGTACTTAATGGCTTGCTGTAGAATGAAATCTTTACAAGGGTATTTCGTATCGCATCTTTCAACTTGACTTTATTTAAAGAATGAGATGTCTTAGTGTCTTCCTAATCTTGAAGCACAGTCTACCAGGTAAAGAAAATCATCTTTAAACACAAAGATTTAAACAGTATTTCTCAGAATATCTGTCACCATTGGACTTTCATGGAAAAAAGATAGGAAACAGAAAGGAGGACAGGAAACTCCAGACTGTCAGAAAATTATTAGTAATTCTTAGTGTTCATACAGTCATTGTTGAAAGTGGCTTTATCAGTGACGTGTCATCAAGAAGAAGAATTGCAAAGCCACAAAGAAGACAAAGTAATTTGCAAAAGTACAGTAGGCCATCACAATGATGCCAAGATAGCTTTAAGTGATAGAAATTCTATGTATGTTCATGTATTAAACACTCTAAAATGGCACTTAACCACTGGGGTCAGTTGGGTCATAATTTGACATCTTTTTTAATACATTAATGATATTTAACAATCAAAAATAAGTGTTTGATAACACAACGAAAATGTGACTTCTTTCCCCACTGAGGACTTGTCCTTGTTTGTCATTTCTTGCCCTTTAATTAAAAAAAAATCACAGCTCTAACTGAAGAAAACAGAAGTAACTATCCACTGCTTCATTAGAAAATAACAGCTTGAATGCACATTTTGGAGGTGGTTAATGAAACAGTTTCATTAGGGTTTACACTGTCTTATCCAGTAGGCACAATGTTCTATAACATTTACCCCTTAACAGAGAAAGAAAATTGTGAATACTTTGACATTCAGGAATAATTTTGTTCCTAGTGTCTGCTCTGGACAACATTCACCGAAGTTAAAGCTTTTTCCAGACTCCTGCATTTCTTCAGAGTAAGTCGGTTAGCTCTAGCCTCAGCCAGCACGACTCTGGAAGCAACAGGTAAATATTCAGACACTGACACCAAAGAGAATCTCCGAATCCCGCCAGCAATGGGTATTTTGCTGCATCGGTGCTGCTCTTGGCTTCCAAATGCAGAATTGGGTACCTCATTCCAATAGAAATTGTAAGGCTATGAATGTTAATTGACTGAAACTATTCAGATAAAAGGGCCTCCAGCTCTCCACAGGTTTGGTTAAACAATTCATGTTTAACCGAAACATTAACTTATAAAACATGACCGAAGCATTAACTTATAGTGCTTAATCTGAAACCATTTGACATGAAGTACATGGGAAATGTGCAATATGTGGATTGTTTAAAGCAGAAAATAAGACTTTAGGCTCAGCCTTCAAGTGAACTCAGCAGTCATTAACTATGGGAGACAGAACTGGCTTCATGCCCTCTTGCAGCATTGGCATCTCTGGGACACCGATAGCATTTCACAGCCTTAACATACGCTTATAAAACTATTGCATACCAACCACTTCTTCGCACCTAATCTTTGACTCTTAAGGACTGAATAGGTGTGAAGCTGTTTTGTCTTCTTAAGATTAACATAAGACAATCCATCCTTCATAACAAGAGAAGAAAAAAGAGGGGTAAAAAACATTCTGAATTTCCATCTTTTCTTCCTGTTAGTGCTCCTGAAAGAGCACTAACATTTCAAACCTTTCTTAAGAACTTGTCAACTAGAGCAATAATCAAATTAGAAAATGAGGCTGCACTTTTCAGGAGCAACTGTTCAAGTTTTGTTCTGTTCTAACATGAGAAGTTGTCTGCTGGGTTTGCCTCTGTGGCAGCAGAAGGTAGCCCACTTTTGCTAAAACTCAATTATTTCTCATTTCCAGAGAATAAAGAAAACAAGTTATGTTAACTCTTCAAGCCATCTTTCTACTGAATATTCCAGTGAATGAATTCTTCTATTCATTCTGTAGTATTACAAATGCCAAATATTGAGCCTACTTTGCTGTTCTTCTGTATTTTGTGCAATCATTTACATCTCTGTAAACCAAGCAACATATATATTTATGCTAACTCATTCTGCGAATTACAAAAGGTGAAAACCAGTGGATAATCAAACCCACAACCTATGGTTATTATTCTTTCCAAATTGCTCTGTTAACACCTAACTTTTTTCTATCCTTGAAAATTATTGCTTGCTGGTAGAGAATGTCATTTCCAAACTGAAAAAGGAGAACAAAAGAGAAGCAAGCCATTCTTTCGGTAGCAGGCCAAAAAAGGTCAATCATTTTATATTTCCATATAAAGAACTGATTAACATAGCTCAAGCTTTATGAAAACATGCTTGCCTTGGACAAACCAGTATCTACCGCAAGAATAGCAAAACCTAATACTGAGTGCAGCTAGTAACTTGAATACAGGACATATTATAAGGTGTACAAAAAGGAACATTTATTTTCTAAGCAACAGCCAAGCTAAAAGGCAACGAAAAAGCAGCATCAGGTGGATGAAGCCCTTCCACATCATTGTAAAAAGTATCTTTTATCTGCTAATTGACAGCAGTCCCAATGTATGGCCATATAGCAATAACGATATGGTCTAGGTAAATTCAGAAGGGTCATCCATGACAAATGCATGCTATGGATTTTTATCTACTGGAAAAGCAGCAGATGACTTCAGAGTCATCTGAGTTCCCTTAAAAATATCACTGTTCCTTCTTGCTAGTCTCAGGGCTGACACTCCAAAATACACAAATACAGTAAATGAGACACCCTTTCTGCCCTAGGAGTATTTCTAAATTAATTTTCCCACATATTCTTTAATAAGAAAACCTCTCCCAAGTTGCAAGTGTAATATTGGAAATAATGTTCACCCTCTAAAAAGAAAATCTCTGTGAATTTCAGTGAGCACTAATAACATCTTGTAATAGCAATAACCGTCACCCAGTAACTGATCACTTAAACCAGGTGAAACTAAGTGGACTATGGGATAAAAACGTCAAGTCTTTATGTTCAGAAAAAATTCCTAAAGGTGTTGAGTCTTAAAAGATCGTGAATTTTGTGTATATACATTGACTACCATAGTTTTAAATACCTAATATCTTTGGATGTTAGACACACTTACTTTCAAAAGAGAAATCAGAAAACAGTCACATGTGCCTTTACTCCTGGACACAAACCTGTGTTCCACAAAATAGTAAACAATTTCATTGCATTTTTAGAAAAACTGAAGATATTCTAGAACCAGCTGTGGGTGCAGAAGCTGTTCTGAAGGACTGGCATAAGAGCAAGTTTTTCTCTCTCTAACGATTCGATGCTTGCCATGTTACTAGAGAAACCCCTCCTCTGAAGAAAAATATGGTACTTGTTAGTACCAGTAAACAAGACTTCAAAAATTTGATTATACTGCAGTAACTTTCCCATTTTACCATTTTTTAATTAATTCAGTTATCTGCTTCATTTTTTTCATTAACATTAATAACCTAGTCCGCATTTTTTCATATCTTTTACACTTATTTTATACAGTTTTTCATTGCTCAAAAGCCTGCTAGAAGTTTGTGTACCTCTGACTTCAGCCTGGGGCTTTGCAGTGTAAGTGTGTTTGCAGCAAGGAGCAGCATCCATGCTGACATGCTATCCTAGTGAAAACAGGAGAGCTGGAGTAAGCTGGCATTGCTGCATTTGCCTGCTTAACTATTTTAATAATGTCAGGTCTCACCTTTCATGAGCGACTCTCACACATCTGGTCCCCAGTCATGTTAGCCTACCCCAGCGCTCACAGCCAACACAACTCAAGGCTTTTCTCCGGCTCCAGGACAGATGCAGGTGTCTGCCACCTGCGGCTGGCACACAGGGTGCTGAAGCACAAGAAAAGCTGCTCCACAGAGCTGCCAAAAAGTGTGTGTGAGCCTCCTCATGGGCTCAAAGCCATGCCGTGAGGGACCTGCGGTGTTGCATTTGGTGTCTCTCTCATTGCATGATCCAATGTAGGGTTTGCACCGAGTGGTTGTTATGACCCCTTGCACTGAGCCTTAAATACTGAGTAAAATGGCGCACAGCTCTGAAGCAGCACTTCGTAACCTGTGCTGCCACTGCTCCTGCCACATGCTTTATCCTTCGTAGCATAGCCTGTGTTTTCTAAAGGTTTCTGCTCCTGGTTTTTCTCTTTACCAGCTAATTTGACCAATAATTAGTCCCTAAAATCATAGTAGCAGAGGAACTGATCCCTCCAAGACTGGGTACAACCAAATTGAATGCATAAATAAATCTCTGAAGACCTTGAAAATTTGCAAAGCATCAGCAGAGGTAACGTGCAGAAACAATGAAGCAATGAGTCAACATGAGTCACTCACATTACAACATCATTAAATCTTTAAAAAGAACAACAAAATACTTAATTTGAAAGCAATTCTAATTTCCTAGAGAATATTTAATAAATGGGCATTTGACAATAAGATGAAATGAGTACTATGTACTGCAACCTTTAAATAAACCTGCCAAACACTCACAAGGTTCTAGTGTTATTGTAGGAAGAAATGCCTTTAGGGATGTCTATGGTGAGCAATATTTTTTCCTTGATTTTAATGGAAACAACACTCTCTGTGGACATCATTATGGACAAAGATGTGTTATGCATCAGGCCCCGAAACAGTGTGGGTTTTAACCTTCCTTTCGGTTCTGAAAAAAAGGTTAATATTCTCACAGTTTCATGCCAAGTCTCAACAGACTGGGGTAAAAAAGAGAAATCCGAAATTGAAAGCTAGAACACTAGAAAAACCAATGTATCTGATGAGCCGTTATTTCATTTCAAAATACTGACAATAGTGGACTTCTGGATCAATGAAGCTACGGCAGGAAATCAGCCCATAACTACTACTGTTGGCACAAAAAGGTAACCGAGCTTGTCTACGGCAGAAATAAAAGAACTCTGCATTTATTGATAGTGACTCTTTAATTCGTTACTGAATGCTCAAATCATGGGAAAAGAAATAAAAAGTTGCATTTGGTTTTCTTGCTCTAAGCCCTGAAGATATGGCATATCGCGTTGGATATATATGATGTCCATCATATAGACATGCAAGTAGATTTTCCTTTTATGAAAGAAAATACTCTGTTTCATACAGCTAAACAGCTAAACAAACAGAGGTTTTATAGCAATGGGCAAAAATCACCATTAATAGAACTACTGATACCAGTAATAATTTCCGAGCATTTTTTAGACTAAGGGAGAAAAAATTCACAACACATTGCATTTCTTCAGACACAACCAAAAATATTTGTTGCATCTGTACTATATCATCTTCTCAGTGAAATGGCACGTTCCCATGTAAGACTGATCACAGATGGCAAACTTCATTCCCCTCAGAAGAAATCCCAGCTAATCACACCAAAATACCAAAAACGAGCAGAAAAAGCCCATGCCTTAAACATTGCAGATCTGTGAACGACGCAAGCAACGAAAGAGTCTGAGCTAAGTACTGTGCAATTCTGTGCGTGAACACAAAGTGACAACTCCACAGACCTTTGCTTTCTCTTTTACTCTGGGTAAGCCCCTCCAGGACTCATGGCACTGGCTACTATTACATGTAAGGTCCATTTATTAAAGAGAAAAGGAAAGCACTATTTTCCCCCAACTTATCGCTATATAGATTGCTCATAAACACACTGCAATTCTTCAGGATAATTTAATGTATTTATTAAAGTTACAGGAAATGGCTAATTGTGTGTGTAATGTTTTTAGTTTTGTTTCATTAAATAATGTTCAGTATTTCTCTCCAGATGGATTAGGTAAGTGTATAAATAAACCACAGTAATTTATATCACCCCAATGTGAAAAGAAAGAAGACATCAGAGATCATTTAATAAGAGGTTAAACAGAACATCCCCATGAACCCAGCATCACAAATAAAACTACTTTCACATTATATTTACATCAGATACAGTTCTGATGTCATATGGTGAAGACAAAGACTCAAAAAGAAGCCTGAAACACTCTATTCACAAAGTCATCTTGAAGTAGCCATTAATGTTATAAAATATTTATTCCCTTTTCAAGTGTAATAATCTCAATCAGCTGATTAAGGTTTCTCAGTTCAGAATAAGATGGTTTATCCAAGGTGACACTACAAAAATGAACAACTATCTCACAAATTTTACTTTTCAAGGAAAACATTTAGAGCAAAGGTGAGCGTAACAAATTTAAACTAGCCAAAACCTAGTTTTTCAAAACCAGTTGTGACATCAAAACAGATGTCACGGCCCTGAAACCATGCAGATAGCCTTCAGAAACCAAATCCTGATTTGCACTTGTTTCTTTCCTGTTATCTCTCTTCTTTTTTCTCTCTCATATGACACAGCACAAGCCCTCAATCTAACACACTTTTCTTTGGGGGGGGAGGATTTTCAAAAACAAGGTTTTAATAACTATTATAACATGAAATTCAGATCCAACATTTTAAGAAACAGGATAACAGGAGGTAATAGAGATGGGCGTACCATCCTATCTGCATCTTCCATTTGATAGACTTTCAGTCATATTTGTTGTAATGGGTTTCAAAATTCATCAAAAAATTTACCAAAAGCTCTTTTAGTTTTTGAACTAAATTTACCACATGCGTTTCTTCCTAGAAACATGTTGATCCTCACTAATTTTTTGTTAGACAAATGGGAAAAGGTACTAAATTGAGTGATAGAGTTCTCTCATTAAAAAATAATTTAAAAGAATGACAAAATGCAATCTTACTATGAAGTTTTAAAGTAAGAAATATAACTGGATTCTGTAAATGTAAAACCAAAAGAGAAGGAGCTAAGTAGTAAAAATAAAAAACATTACCTTTAGCAATTTTTTTTTACTTAACTGAAATAAATAATTAAATTTGAAAAAAAAATTTACCATTTCCTCTAGAATTGTTATGGAAATTGACATATTCCTATTGAAATTATTCAGTTCCAACAAAACTGCATTTTCTAATTAAAACTGTCATTTGGAAACATTTCAATCAATCATCCCTAGTTCAAAAAGAGTAGCTTCTACTTCACTATCTTCTAAATGTTTAGTCTACTTATTGAGTTAAAGCACTATTTTATTGAGCAAAGTTTATCCTGGGAATATTCCAAAGCAACAAAATGAGGAATTAATTTATCATGCCTATTACAATGACAAAGTGTTGGTATTCATGCCAATATCACCTATATATTTCTAATTCTAGCATCTTAGCAATAGCTAATAGATATTGAAAAGATGCCATTGATCAGTCTTGGACATCTTCCATTAGTATATACTTTTTATTCTCTGATCTAAAATAAAATGTGTTAAAGCATGACATTTGCCAAAAGCAACTGCCTACTTAAACTATTTCTCAAAGTTATTTAATATCTCTTATTATTAGGAACTCATTAAGGAAACTATTCAACAAAGTTTAAAACTTCTTTAACGTTTAATTGCATCTTTGATCATTAATTACATCTGCAGATAGACATAACTTTTTAAATCTTAATTTTCTCATTTAAGTTTGAAATAGAGTTCGTTGCCCAATAAATTTTATTTTAGTGCAAAGACAAGGCCCATGTATTCATGAATCTTTTAAAAGAAACCTACAGCTCAATCAGAATAAAATTCTATTTATCTACCATATCATAATACAAGAATGAAAAAGTCAGCTTTGCAGCTGAAATTTTGACTTCCATGGAAACAGTCTTTAAGATTTATTATTTATACATTTTATAGGATAAGCTAAGACATGGAGAGTTTTTATTTATAAATATCTACTACAAAAGTAAATCCCCTGAAGTTGTTATTGAAATGAGAGGAGTTCTTGTTCTCCCTGTCCACTACAGCAAACAAACAGTAAGGAGTCCGAAGCAAACATCTACATATCTAAGGGTTTGTCTGAGCCAGCAGCGCCTGGTGCCAAGCCCTTCCCACACCTCAGGTTCTGCGAGACAAGTGCTCCTTTGCAGCTTTGGCGTACGTGAAGATTTATGCGGCGCGTTATCTAATGGTAAAACACTGGCATTCTACGTCTCCTACATTGAAATAAACACACTTCTCTTCTGGCTTAAATTATATCTGCTGTGTCTTCACAGACACATTGCGACTGAAGAAAAATGATCCTGACGTTATTAGGTCTCGGAAGGGTGAAAAACTGACTGGTCTGACTGAGCGGCAGAACAAGCTCATGAACTCTCTGTTTATGAATATATAAGTCATTCTGCAATGGATTTTTTAAACCACAATGTGGGAATGTTTCTGAGATAACAAACAGTATTTTGTTCAATTCAGTAACATGAGGAACAAACAAAAAATACTTTGTTTTTCTTTGCAAATAACATTTACCATAGACTTTTTTTTTTTTACCAGTATCACTCATAAGAAACTTTCCAGCTTCACTTTCTTTTCCTTCCTTACCTCTATCTTTTCCAGCTTAAGTAATTCTATCTGCTACTTGATTATTTTCTCTTCCTTTACATCCAGAACTGTGTTATTTTCTAGTGTGGTTTATTTAGGAAAATCAGGCTTATAAATAACAGATATGAAAATATTAGGAGTCACATGATTGTACTTACTGTCTTTTTACAAATATAATTAGCAAATGCTATTTATGACAGAGACCATTCTGTCTATTAAACTTAGCTGTATGTATGAAAAGTTCAGATGAAGGTTAGCTGGAAGGAGACGGAGAAAAGGGAGACAAAGTTATCCATGATATTTCTAGAGATGTAGATGAACAGGCAGCCAATTGTATATATCCCACTGCTGTCTAGTCTTTGAAACTTGTGGTTATGACAGAATGGTTTTCGTTAAAGACTTAACTATTTGCATTATGCATCCCCAAGGAAGGAAAATAATATATCACTGGGTGATATATTAACATAACATACCATACCATAAAAATAATGGGGGATGCTCAGTATTAGGTAGGCCCTGCTGTGTGTGCTTGGTTTTCATGTGCCTATTTAGGAGGCATAAAATGATGTAAGGTTTAAAGATGGACATTGTATTTACATTTGCACTTTGGAGATTTTTTATTATTCCTACCAAGTTCTAGCAATATTTTCAGTATTCCTACTACAGTTAGGCTGAGAAGATAGAAGACTTTGGAATAATAAAAAAATCCTTCACTAAATATTCCTCTGGCTGTTGCTTTATTTTTTTTAAATAATGAAGTTGCATAGCCAACTCCAAGGGACTCCAATTCCTTTCATTTACAAATACAAAAATCTTTTGCCCATTTTTACCAAAACATATTTGGGAAAACAGCTTCTTCAAGTCAGGCAAACACAGAGCTAACATTTCAGTTTCGACACGAATTAGTCTGAAGACAGACACTTTTTTTAGATAACAACTTTAAAAAACTGTTCAGGGTTAGATAAAAATAAGATAAACATAACAGACTTTTTCTGATGTGTTCCTTCAAGATTATTTCTGTGACAAATGTATTATTCCTTATTCTGTGTGCAAAAGGCTCCATGACTGATAAGGAAAATGAAGGCAACCATGGACATCTCAGTCACAATTTTTTTCGTCCTGCTAGGAGTACCTCTAAGAATTTTTCCTACTACTTACCAAAAGTTTTTAGGCAATTTCATATATTTTGGCAAGTCTGCTACTTCCAGATATTTTTTTGTAACTTCAGAGCTCAGACAGCTCAAGCTTACTGCATGTTAACAGAAATAGTAAATGGTTCATTGAAAAACACAAAAATCTTTGATTTGTTTTTAATTGCTAAATCCCTGTTGCTCTTGAAGATCTTATCGCTCTTGAGTCAAAGCTCATCACTGCCCTTCCTTCATTCACTTACACCGTATATCTGAGGACTCCACGGAACGGAGGCTGTGATTTATGCACCCAGTCCTCCTTCTGTATCTAATTTCACTGCTTTTATGGATCCCCTGTGTTGTTTTTTCCTTGACCTCACTTTTCAAATGAGGAAGACCACTTATCAGCAGCTTCCAAACTGCTGATTTACCTGTCTCTGATAGACAGCCTTATACCACTCGTATCATTTATCTGCAGGCATTAAACCATATAGTTTCCAGCTGGTGCAGCAGTGCTTTGTCCTGGAGAAATAAACAATCTGTTTTCAAACCCAGCAATGACTGGGACCTGCCTTGACTAACAAATAGCATTTCCTTCGAGGTGGCATCTGACAATTAAACAGTGCTAATTTCTGAAGATCTTTCTTGCTTCATTAAGGATTATTAAGAGATTAACATTTAATCCATTCTAGTACATAAATGATGAGGGTGTGGATAAAATATTGAATCTCATTCCTCTGGGTACAATTCTCTTTCAGTACTTGGGGAGAATAAATTGCTGGTAAAAGGGATAGGTTAATGGTGCACCTGTTTGCTTATTTGTTTGTTTTTAAAAATAAAAAAAAAATCAGACTCATCTGAGTAAGGAGTCTGGAATCTATGAACAGAGAAAATCTCAAAGGTTCCCGATCTTTCTCACACCGCAATGTTTATGGTGATTTTGAATCTTCAGACAATCTTTTTGCCTTTACTTGGGAACATATCCTACACCAAATATAACTAATGATTTGGCTATTTAAAACCATCTTTCCTTGTCTTTGAGTTTTAACATGATGTGTTAGGCATTGGAAAATACCATGTTGAATACATTTTGCCCTTTGCCTTATGAAAGTAAAAAGAAATACTGAAGTAATGCTTATGCCCTTGATTCCTCCTGTTTTCAAAATGAGACTTTAAGGGAAGAATAATGTGAGTTGGATTCTTTCCGATGGTCTTGTTCAGCCTTTTGGCACACAGAGGTACTACTTTAAAGAGAGAAGACAATGGTAATGATTTAGTTTGCTCAGGAATCTTAATGTTATTTGAAAGCATGACTGCTGTGTTTGTAAATACACTCTGATCATGATTCTGTGCTCACATCCAGCACCTCTGTAGTTATGCTCTGCTTTAATACTCCTTTCCAGAATTGTTCCACATCTTTCCCTTCCTATCTATTCTCCTTATTTTAAATAACCCGCAGTAGTAGATGAATCTAACCCCAAATGACTATAATAAAACCCAGGTGGATGCTAAATAAACATCTACTCTGTGTACACAGAAATGTAGGTGCACTTGTAGCTCCTGTGTCAAGACATAGTTTTGATATAGATAGCGCAAGAACCAATGACTGTGAAGACCTTCTGGCATAGATTGCTAGTCCATGCTGAAATCCAGAAGCTCCAGCCACCTGCACAGACAGAGCTGAAATCTGTAGCAGCATATCTTCATTACTGATATCCTTCTAAACGGGTTAAAACCCCAGCACTGGCATGCCTTCCACTGCTCCAGCTATCACTGCTCATCTGTGTGAGTGAGCATGCTCTTGGACTGCTTCTCATGGGAAGGGCGCTCAGGAGTAAAGGAATCCCAACTCTTCTCCTTGAGAATAAAGTAGCATTCGGTCCTCTCCACTGGATGAGAATAATTTACAGACTCCCTAGGGACCATTCACCATTTTCCTTCTTTTCTCCAGTATTTTCCATCTTCTATTCACCTATCTTGAACTTCCTGTCCGATTTAAATCGGTTAAAATTCTCAATTTTAAAAAATTGGTTAAAAACATGCATTAGAATTATACCTGTTTCTAGTGAAAACAGCTTGAAGTTTCTGTTCAGTGTTCTAGTGCTTTGTATCTTTTTTTTTTGTTTCTTCTATACCAGTTTCTAGTTTATTTGTTCCATCTTGCAATTTGATAACTTTCATATACAATACAATAACTTAATATATTTATGCTAACTGTTAAAAACAATTTACAACTGTAAGAAGTTCAGAATACTTGATTTTCCCTCAGGAAAACAAAGACTACTGAAATATTATAATTTGGATAAATTCAATCATAATTGGAATCACTCTTTTTTAATTCACCCAAAATAGTTCAGCATGAGTCAATTCAATTAAATATTGAAGATACATTTCCATGAAATGATCAGACCATACCTAGAGTTATATCTTCAGTCAAGAACTACTTGCTTTGTTGTATTTGCTAATACAGCAGCGTTAGCTGAAAATTACAATAAGGATTGTTATTGGAATTAGAACTCAAAAGAAAAAAAAATCTATAGTTCCTGTGTGATTTCATTATTCAAGATCTCCATTACAATGAATTTCTCTCAGCTCCATTATATTAACAGCATTATTTGGTTATAATCTGGACTTGTGTTTTCAGAGGTCCAGTATGCAGGTAACACAATGCAGATCGTTGCAGTAATGGAGTGTTTTCAAATATATATATATATATATTTATATACACACATCTTTCATTTAGTGTAATGTTTGCCAGCCCTATTACTTTATACTGACACATGCATTTGGAAAATCTCTTAGATATGCACATGTTTTCTAAAATAGCACTCTGCTGGGCACCCACAGAAGTTTCATAATATTCTAGGATACTACAGAGAGGAGGATTTTTAATATTTTTTTAAACAAAGATAAAGATGTATCTCATGGGGACTCTATAGCTCTAGTGTTTGCACAGTTGTGCAGCCAAAAAGTCTTACATGTGGAAACACATTCATCCCATCAGGAAGAATCGTTAAGCCCAGAATGAGTACATTCACAATCCAATTTCTTGTTCTGTAGGGTTTGTTTTGCATTTTTATTATAATAATTCTCTTTTCCTTAGTTCCTGGCCACCAGTAAATATTACTGTTCAGTTTCTCACTAGAGATGGGTTTCAAACACAAACTTTTGCTGGCTAATGTGCTCAACTCCTGAAAATTGGTAGCACATTTAAAACTCAAAGTCAAATGTAGGCATGTAGCAAGCGGGGAATTGCCATCAGCTGATACCAAATCACTCTGGACACAAAACAATTCAATACAATGTTATCTTACTTAGTCTATAGCATTCAGATTTAGGAAGATTTTTAGTATCCTTTAATGCTTTTAATACATATGTTTTTTATCCACAACAGGAAACTCAGTGGAAAAGAGAAGATCAGCAGCAACCTAAGACAGAGGGAGGGAAAGCTTCCTTTCAAATTCAGAAGCAGAGTAGCTATTCCTGCTCTTCTCCTTTACTGAAATCCCCTAATACGCTTTCCCAATCTCCTGTCAACTGCCAGGAGGCACACGTGTCTCTCGACTTCCCAAGGTCTAACAGTTGCACACAAATGTACTGAAAAATGACAGAAAAATTATTTATGCATCAAACCTAATGCCAAATTCCTTTTCAATATAATTTGCATTTTGAGTAAGCCAATCAGGTAATTTCCATTATCTGATATAAAGAACATTGAATAATAAAAATGCTCAGTTACTCAATTTCGGCCAGAAATATGAGGAGGCATTTGAAAGACAGAGTCACAAGAATACTGAGCAGAACATCTTCATACCAACATGCCATTTGAGTTGCTGCATTTCAATGGGGAAGGAATATTATCCCTCTTCAAGTATTAGACAAGGTGTAGGAGTAGGAGAAGGAGAAGGAAAGAGACCTTTCAAATAAGAACACTCTTGGTGAGTCACCGCTATCATAAGAGGAAGAGTAAATCCTACTCCTTTTCAAAGACTTCAGAAAGGCATTTGGGTGTTCTGGGTACATTTATCTGCTTGTAGGATCCAGGGACAGATAAGAAGTGGTGGGGAAAGAAAAATTGATGGACTTTCAGGGCATTTTCCTACCACCCACTCTTGTACAGCTCACAATACTTACAACATTCTTTACTACGTGCTCTTCCTATTTATTTTGCCAGTGCCAGCTAATAAACTTCAGTCATCTTCTTAGCTGACTACCTAGCAAGACGGAGAACAGTAAAAGCCTACACAGGCACTGACAGATTCTGACTGAATAGGTGGAAAAATGGTAATGTTTTTAACAGAGTTGAATTTAAGCTTCTAGCCAATGTGAAACCTCAGGTGAAATGTTGGGATCATTTTCTGAAGTCCTTTTTCTCCTACGTCCACAGCCCAATCAGCTGTGCTGAACAGATAATAAATCCCCTGTCAGTCTGCACCAGCCCCTGTAGCGCTGCAGCAGTTTTGCATATCCACGCATAACTCTCTCATGCAAGACTAGACAGGAAAATAATTTGGTAGTCCCACACTTTCGTAGGCCTGTTAATTACCTGATTTCTCTCCTAGTTTGCTTTCTGCAGCTGAGAACTGCATCTTCCTCAAATAACTTCTCTGGCATTTTTTAGGCTTTTAAGTGACCAAATCAGGTTGAGGAAATGCAAATCAGGTATCGGAAAATAAACAATGAAACTCCATCTAGTTGAAAGAGATTTTGTCTTGAATTGATCTGCTCAGAGTTACTCACAACCTGAGTAAGCCCAAATTCATCCTCTACCTTGGAAATTCTTATGCTTGTTATTAATATATATGAACCTCGTATAGGCTGTAATTCAACTTCGGACAGCTGCTGAAGTTTTTCTCTGAGACTTTCTGAAGCTCTTTTTAGCTCAAAGACACCAACATCCTTTATATTTTAGACACATATATTAGGTATACTAAATCCTCCCACAGGAAGAGGGAGTTTGCCACAAAAAATAGCGGTTGGTGCAAAGGCCAAGGCATACGAATCATACAAACTCATGAGCAGATCATAATAACAACTCACCAACAAAAAAGCAAAGAAGAAATTCTCTCATGTATAAGGACTGTATAAGAAAAATATATGTTTCAAGAGATAGACTGCTTTCAATCATGACATGCTGAAATTTAAGGTAAACTACCAACAGGGTTGTGCTTTATTAAGATATGTAATTATATCTCCATTTTAGCTGTCCTTTGTGACACAGACTACAGCAAGGTGTTAGCAAAGAAGGACTACTGTCTTATAATGATACACAAGCAGCATATTGCCGTTGTAGAATGCTTCCTGAACAAAACAGAGTGTTAATTGAATGTTAAATTTCTGGATTTAGCACTTGGAGGCTTTGACAGGATTGGAATGAATGGTAGCCCACTGGGAAGCAGTAAAATAATAGCTATCGTAATGCTGCTAAGTGCACTGCAGACTGCTGATTCAAGGACATATGCAGCAGTCAGGTGAATTTAAAGCCACTATAGTCACATCTGTACGCAGCAGGAATCATGCAAGGCAATGGCGTAGGGAATGTCTCTATGAAAAAAATATAATACAAGGCTGTTTCTTAAAGAAAGGGAAGTGTCTGTGCTATGGTCTGAAATACCTGGTAATTGGGCACAGCCTATGTTCTGTGCTAGTTAACACATTTGCTTTCTTTCAGTTACTTGGCTCTTGCTCAGGATAGCTACTGCGCAGATTAGGGATGTTTAAAGTATACTGCCCGAGTGAAGTGTGGCTGGAACTGCAGGATCACTGGATTTACAAAACCCTGTCTCAAGAAGCGGCAGCCCCACTCCTGGAAGCAGGCTGGCAAGGTATGCCCAAGAAGGACAGGCCCCAGCCCAAACTCGCACACAGATTTCCAGTGCTCTGTAACTTCACCAAAGCCAGTCACGTTGTCCCGTGTTACACCATCCTACTAATTTACCCCAAGAGTATGCATCAGTGTTTGCAGTGTTCTTTTATTTGTGGAGGAACAGACTGAGAGCACTCTGGTCTGGAGTTTCTGCGTGCTCCGGACAAACACAAAGCAATGCACTTGTTAAAATTGGCTTTTGACGGCACAGTGGCGTTGCTGAAGGGCGGCTGCGTATGGCAGAGCCCTGGGGATGGCCGTACAGCAAACGCAGCAGTAGCACAGGCAAGTGCGCAGTTAGCACAGGTAGAAGAGTCCTCGTGGAGTCTGCTGGTGACACAAATTTTGCAATGCCGTTGATACGTAAGTGAATTGGGATATCACACGAGAAGAATGGTATGACTAAAAATGGAAGTAATGGGGACTCGAGGTAATTTAATACTACTGAGTATAAGGCCATGCATTTACTGACTAGCAAGAATTTCAGTTAAACTGAGCATCCTAAAGTTAGAAACTGCATAGGAGGCAAGGGATCAAGCACTTGTCAGCTGTGGAGGAAGTAGGGAAAAGGAAAAAAAGTAATTTCTTGTGTGGGCAGAGTGATATTGCCAAGAAGATATGGCAAGTACTAACCAGAATTGTACAAGGTGCTAGTCCTTGTCTCGAAGGCTCTGAACAATTCTTTTTATCTGTGTTAAAATATAAAGAAGAATTAAAACCTGAAGAAAGCAGAGAGGCATCATAATCAGGGGAAACTCTTCAATCCTAAGAGAAAAGGCTAAAACAGCCTGGCTTTTTTAGCCTAACTAAACAAGGGCTGGGAAGAAGTATGATTGCTTTTAGAAAACACTTCAGGGACACACCAGGAAGGGAAAAGACATTTTTTAAGCTAAAGGATAATACTGGCACAGGAACAAATGGGTATAAATTGCCTTGAATATATTTAGGCAGGACATCAGAGGAGGATTTTGATCAGAAGAGAGAGGTCCTAGAACAGCCTCCCAGGGGGAATAGCTGGGGCAAAAAACCCAGAACAGTTTGTAGATGGGATTTATTTAGTTTATTAATAGGATTATATGATATATTCGCACACCACAGCAGAAGACTGCTTCTGATGACCCAGAAGCTCTGGGAATCCTGCCTCCCCTGTACACTGGCAACTGTATTCGAAATCAGGACTTGAATTTAAGCAAGATCTATTCAGTCTTAAGAAAATTCATGTCTGATTCTCTTCCAGCAATGCTATCTAGCCATGTCAATTTTCATGTAAAAAGAATGGGACACTGTATGTTTACTACAGCTGGAAAATACTATTGAAAGCTACCCTTAAATGCATTGTCTTGTTGAATGTCACTAAATGAAAGATGTCAATGTTATGTCTTCCTCATGCCAATCTACAGGTATTTTAAGTCTCAGATATATTTGTGCTATTAATATGATACATATGAATAGACAACAATTTTAGAAATTATGAACCAACTCTATCATGCATTCTTACTACATTTTAAAGCATTTTATATAGTTTAGCAGGCATTAAACAACCAATTGCCACCTTAAAGAAGTACACTGGAAATAAGGATTAATATTTTCCTTTTATTCTAAGCATTGATCAGACAATAGTGTAGTCTAGCTCTTTTATGTTTTCATTGAAAAATGCTAAACCATAGCACTGAAGCTCATGTTTCCTTATGCTGACTGAAGAGCAGACATTTACAAGAAGTGAATAATACTTGCATAGCCAATGAACATCTAACAACATGCAGTAAGACATGCAATGTCAAATTTGCATGAGATATTATCTTTTATAAACAGCTAATGTCTCTCATTATTCTCTTTATGAGTCTGTTGTTGAGGGTTTTTTTAAGAGCCTCATAATTTTCATTTGATAGGTTATAAAAATAACAACTTGATTTGGATATTAGCTTAAAATGTTAATCACATTTCAGATTGCATAGGATATAAATCAGTGCTATCAGCATTTATACACACTACAATAAGGTGTGTCCCATTTTAAAGAATTCATTACATCAACTTTGTATAGTATGAAAAAGTTTGATCTGAAATTGGAAATGTTAGGATGAGCAGATGCTACTAAATCTACTTAATCCATAAAAATTGCATCTGCGCTGTAGGGAAACCTACCATAGTCAGGAGGACTAGCAGGTGTCTAACCCTGCATCGTCTTTACCTATATACTGCAAAGTATTGTTAAAAAACACTGTGAAAAGATTTAACTTCTAATGAGAGCTTCTGTTCTTTGCTATTTGCTACTCACATTTGTATCAGAATGATTTGTCTGTGATTAATGCTAATTAACGTTATATTCTGGCTTAGTTTTTCCTGTATAGCAATGAGCAGTCATGTTATTACTTGAATTCTCAGGCTTAAGTTCATTGGAGTTTTATCTCATCTGGTACTGCAAACAGAAACTGGCAGTTTTCACTTCATACGGTTTTGCAGATTCACAGTGAACAGTACATTTTTCTTTCTCTGTTTGAAAACAGAGCAAGATACTTGCTCACATTCATAAAGCATGAGTGAACAGAGAGGGCTCTATTCTGTCCACCCTCACCAGGTTCAGGCTGGTGTAACTTGGCACTAGTACAGTAACTTCTAACTTACCCTTTTGTACTGAAAGTAGGGTACCAAGTTCTGGGATTTTTCTCAGCTGAAGCTGGATGAAGTATACACAAAACAGTTTGCAATATAATGAATGGTTTCAGCAGTCAGCCTTCATTATTGCCTGGAAGACTAAATGAGCCCAGTACAGTTGTTTACTGTATTTCAGATATTTCCTATAGTAAGTATAGAAGTTCAGATAGTGTTTGTACTGATTTAACCTTGTTTATTTATATATGGTAATCTAAGCAGCTGCTAAAAGCATGCACATTTACAGTAACAAGCTGCAATAAAAGATAGATTGTATATTACTATGTATTACTACTAATTTTGAATTGATTTAAAGCTAAAACAATGCTTTCTTTCTAAGACTCCCACTTCTGTTCTTACACTAGTTGCACACTGATGTAGTTAAAATGATTTTGGTGCAGTCTTCCCTGGAATAACTATGAGACAGCAGAATCAAGTCTGATGCAGAAAAAGAACATGCGAAATTCAAAAGGTTAGATTTTTTTTCAGCTTTCCAGCTGAATCTCCAACCTCACTAGCTCAACAAGGCAAGTTTGCTATTTTAGCAGTGATCTGTCAGCTTTGGGGTATTTGGAAATGTGACTGCTCATGTGCAAATTGACTCAACGCTGAGTTTACCCCAGCCTATCACACCTTGAACACTTCCGATACAGCACTTGTACAGTCCAGCTGCGCAGTGCCGGCAGAACAAGCTCTGCACTTCCCAGGCACGGGGTTATGGTTGGTGGAAGTTTGCATGGAGGCACGGGCATCATTTTATGCCTCAGTTTTACCATTCATAAAACAGATTCCCTTAATGCAAACTCCTGTTTAGAGATTAGTGCTGATGCATTATCTCTAACCAACTATGAAACTTTCTTATTGATTGAACCATATAAATATCCATTCATGCATTACTTCAATAAATGATTATTTCTTATAACTATTAGAAATCAGGTATTCAGTAAATTAGTTTTATCCCTTCATTTTCAAACTCCAGTCAAACAGTTGGAAAGGAAAGACTGGTACGACTCTTTTAAGCTGATGCAGGTATTTTGCCCCTGGTTTCTATTTCAGTCATTTTACCTCACTGTTGCTGCCTGAGGTGCACAGATCATTCAGGTACCAAATCATCATAACAGAGACCAAAATGCATTTTATGAAGGTAGGAAGCCCTCAAGGATAGCACAGGGGTTAAATGACTGCTTTTGTTCAGCTCATTGCTTTGATAGCTGGGGATCTTTCCACGGGCTCTAGCAGCAGGTGATGCACATGAAGAGGAGAAGAAATAACTCCACATCCCCATCAGCTGAGCCTTTCTAATCGCTGACCCCAAATTAGGGAGTTAGAGCAGAGCCAAGTTTTGTGAGCTGCTGTGACTGCTGCACCAGAAGGAGTCCTCTCTCTGCAGAAGTGCTTGTTTCTCCCCTTCCCAGAGCAAGTTATGGTATGGCTCACTAGATGAGGAGGATAAAAAAAATATTTTGGAATTTGGCAGTCAGCACAGGTATTTCTTGTACAAAGAGGCCTGCTGGAGCTGGAGGCAGTACGACACCTTTTCACCACCGCCCTCCCCTACACATCCCCCAGTGACCTCTCTGCCGAGCACTTGCATGTGAGGTGTCGTACACATCCTTGCAATGGAAACAGGTTACACCAGAGAAAAAAGTAGGTATACAACAACAGCAAAAGGCAGAATGATCAGGAAGAGGCTGTTGACTCAGGCTGCGCAATTTACTGCCAAATAACATTTCTAGGTAAACTGATAAACTTGCCCCACCGCACATTCCTATTTTCTCTGCTCACGTGAAAATTGGCACGAACCACAGTCAGTGTGATTGTGTGAGGCTGGAGGGCACAGCATCCTCTTTGCTTGTGGCCGCTTCAGAGGACGGAGAAGTCAGATCTCTCTGTAGAGGGCACAGATGTTTTTACAGTGGCTAGTGAGCCTCAGACGCCATGTTGAGAATGGCTGGTGCAGTACACGCTCTTGAGCACCACAGGTGGGACCTGCCTGGGCAGAGCCTACAGAGCTGACCCATAGGGCACTTCATGCTATTGCTGAGGGGGTATCTGGAGATGGAGATAGAACTCCCCAGCTTTACCTTCTCCCCCACTTCCTCTGAGCTTTACAGCAAAAGGTGCATGATTTAGGTCCACACTTGCTAACAACTTAAAAAACTAAAACCAATAATACTTATTATATACAGTCATGGTGCATTTTACCTTCTGCTGGAACCATCTCATGGAATGCTAATTTTGAGAGCTATCTCCCTACAGTGAAAATGGCATAATCAGCGAGAAATGATATCAAAACAGACCTGAAGTATGCAAACAGACAGGAATGGTTTGTACGTTCCAAAGCTTTGGCAGATCTACCTTTATTCTGAGTAAATGATAGATCTGCATATATTTCAGGCAAAATGAGGAAAGGAAGAGAACATCAATATTTGTTTTGACTCTCTAAGTATTCCTAGTTATTAAAGTTAGGTGGTTGTGGTTGTGAATCACAGCATTCAAATCTTATTTATGTAAATTTACATTTATAAATCCGCTTTACCTATGATAAATTAAACCTTGAAGGCACCAAAAAGGTGGAGTGATACCGAAAGGAGCCAATGAACTGCTGGAGTCACTGTGGAAAGCAATCTGTGCAGGGTGAGCATGACTTTTAATCATAGGCAGTAAAACTGAAGGTTAAAAAAAGGTCTGCAAATGCTAATTAGAAATGGTCAGCTCAGTCCTTCACAGACATATACACACATGTAACTTCAGCTGTGTGCAGTTCAGTGTGTCTCCTCATGTCCAGCATCTTGCATACAGGTTGGACTCAAGATGTAGCATTTGGCATCTTCAGCAGTCTAAACTGCCTTGAAAATATAAACCTCACCTCAGTAAATGCACTCTGATCTATGTTCTAGAGAAGCTCCTACTGAAACTTCTCATTGAACTTGAGGGTCTCCAGATTAAGCTAAATCCTTATTCATGCTTACATCACAGCAGCACATTTTCAGACTTTTTTTCGTTTACGATGTAGGAGATTTTTTTTTACCATCTTCAGTAGAAGCAAGGTTGGCCCAAATGCCTGTAATGATTGCTCTTGTACCTAGCTTCAGTGAACACAAAGTCATTCACATGAGGGGATACATTCACATGACAAAGCTAATCATTTTGGTATTCTGTTTGGAATTTTATACTCTCCATTTTTTATTAAAAAGTTTTAAGAGGTATTTATTAACTACAGAGAGAAGAAAAAAAACTAGATTAGCAAGACAGCGCTATTACATCATTGCTGAGTTCACAATAAACTGCTGTCAACCCTTCCAGCGCATGCAAAATAGAAGAGGGTTTTAGAGCCTGTCACCATCTCCTGACAGGCAGGTAAGTCACTGCTAATAATCAAAACAAGGCTCCTTTCTGGGGTCTAACTTCTCCCAGGGATACCCTGCAAGATGACAGTCTTCAGTTAGTTCACAACTGGAACACATTTTCCCTCCCAGTGTGAAAATTGTGCTCCTTCTCAGAAACAATCAGAGATCTGAGCTCTCTCCTTTGAACTCCTCTTTCCAAGCCTGGCAGGTAATGCAGGGGCACCTCAGCCCTGTTTGACACGGCAAAGGTTTGCACCGCTCATTCCTCAGGGATTTTTAGCAGCAGTTGTTACTGGAAGTAGACATTTCACTGCTGTTTGTATTATGAGAAGCACCCACTAGATAACCCAGCAGGGTCCTCTTTAGGCTTCATATCTGATAACCATTTCTGAAGCGGTAACAGAAATTTTGGAAATATCACCATTCTTTACCCCCAGATTCTTATTCCAGGAATAGCCAAGTGGTAACGAAACACAAAGATGGAGATGGGTGTAGGAGATGGTTGCCTCTAGTTTGGAGCACACATTTAAACTGCTTGTAAACAACAGGGGAAAGCAACAGACCACCTAACTACAGTCCTAAGGTAGCTAAATGAGGCAGATTGAAAGTGAGGGCTTCAGACACATTTAATGAGTGAATGTTGATGCTTCCAGACCTACAGGCCAGATGGTCCTATTTCTACAAAGCCCAAGGATGGAAAAAAGTAAAAGCCTCCAGGTGTCTACTGTACATTTCAATCTGTGATAATATTCAAGAAATGACAAGTCTGATAAATTAAAACCCCAGGAGGCAAAGCCAAAAACAAAGAGAATTTATAGAGAAGATATAACTTATGCAGTGACTTATGGAAAAAAAATAGCAATTAAAGCAGCTTCCTACAAAAGAATTGTAGTCATTTTCTTTAATCCAAAGAATGTAATGCCTTTTTTTAAATGCTAATCTGGAAGAAACTATTATTTGCTAGCCTTCACCACTACTAAAGTTTTCTTTCTCCTTTGGACTTATACCACCTGGCTTGTCCAGTTCCACCGTTAATGCCTGTTATGTTGCATACGAATGTATTATTTACACTTGCACTAACATTATGTATGGCCTTGCTGCTACAGTAAGTCTCAAGCAGATGGATCTTGTGCTTCTGCAAAACCCTGCTGCAATAGAAAAGGGACATTGCCTACATGCCAGGTTGACTCAGAAAAAAACCTGTTGCAGAATGATGATCTGGGTGAACCATGATTTGGGCATATAACATTTTAAACACCACTTTAGACAGGTGTGATTTGCTGATTTCAGTTTAGCTGCACCAGTTTTCATCAGATATGCTTTTACATTAGTATTTTTTTTAAATTTAGAAGAAAAAAAGGCTATTGCTTCCTTGATTGAAGATAATGTTGCTCGAGCTATGACATACCTTATTCCAAGTAATATAAACAAGGTGCTCTGAAAGCAAGAGATTTATTTTCTCAAACAGGTAGGGAAACACACTATTGAACTTATTAAAAATACCCATGTGGGTAATCTTATTCCAGCTTCAGTGCTCTCTAGTTTCAGTACAGCAAGGTTTTACAGCATATCACTTTTGTACCGTACAGTCTTTCATTAAAATTCCAAATTTTCAGAAAACAGGAGGTTCATTATTCTTCAAATTTACCTATATTTCAATATGCTGAAATCACTTGTCACCAGGAAGCAGAGGTGTTGCCATACAAATACCCACTAAGTGGGTAAGGCATTACCTCATCCAGGTAAGGCATTTGAAACAGAAGCCCACTGAATTTGGTCAATGCTATTGCAAAATCAAGGTGAAGTACAAAAACTCCTGATGCTCACTCAGCAGATGTGAACTCAGACGACTTGTGATATTCTAGACGTGAATTTGAAAGTTACCCATCACACGTGTTATCAGGGAGAAAAAGAATATTTTTATAAATGACACAAAGACCCAAAGCTCTAGAAAGAGAAGGTAAAAGAGTCAAGACTATGATAAACAGGACCTTGTTTTGAGGAATAATTTCCAAAGGAAAGGAGCAAGATGGTTTTGTGCACCCAGTGGTATAGAAGCACGCTGGGAAAAGATTTGATGGTTTCAGGAGACAACAGCCAAAGGAAACAAATTAGCTTACAATAGACAACATCCTTCTTACCTCCCAAAGATCATTTATGCTGTACATTAAACCTTTTTCCTCTGGATTGCTCCACCTCATGGTCCCTAGGAGCAAGACCACACCAAAACCTGCAACCGATTCTGGAGACAGTGTCATGTCTGAGGAGCAGCGTGGGAGATGTGACGTTGCCTCTCAAACCTGGCAGCTCCCTGACTACAGAGTGCAATGAAAGTCTGTGTCCAGAGTTCAGATGCTCCGTAGGACTGGATGAGCTAAAAGCTCCTCTAGTGTTTCGTTTGACGGGGGGTTCTTGCACATTTTTTTAGCTCTGCCAAGGCATAGTGGATGGACGGACTCTCCGGTCCCACTGCCACAGAGACGCTCACTCCAGAATGAGTTCAAGGAGGAGCATATGACAAAGCACACAACCCACGACGCCAGTCAGCTCCCTGAATGCCCACGTCTCCTTCCTTTGCATCAAGCAGGACGTAGCATCAGAGGAAAATAGAGCCATTCAAATATTAATGTTGTGTTATGTTATACCTGGTGTTATTTTCCTTTGACCTCGTCCCCACTGCTTTTCATCATCATGCTGCAAGTAAAGGAAGGTCCTGTGACAACTAACTGGGAGAAAAAATATGCACAGAAGGAAAGAATCGTATTTTTTAAAACTGCTGGATTTTCTAGGTTATCTATCAGAAAAATCTGATACTTTGGAGTTCAGCACACTCTCACAGCATGTTCCTGGCAATTATGAAATTTGCATATTCTATTGGGAGGTGAGTTATAAAAGTAGCATCTATTTACTCTACAGTGAACTTCAGTGAAACTAGCTGTCACTGCAGAGAGGTCTTACATCAAAGGAACCTTGTAAACCAAGACTTGCATAGTAGAGGCGCAGTGTATCATTTCCATAGCTGCCTCCCACAGCTCTTTGGTTTTCTTTCTTTTCCAGCCAGAGACGTGTTATATTTAGCCACTACTCCTGCATTCCAATTCAGTAGGTCCATGTGTGCAATCTCTCACTTACTTTCCCTCTAGATTTATAAAGTCTCTGATTAAGGACAAAGGAAGAAGCTGTTCCCTCCCAGACTGGATCTCTACAGAAGATGCAGTTATTGCACCACTTTCATTTTTCCTGTTCTCCTGCAATGCTGCCTTAATGACACCAAGTTTGGGGTCTTATTAGTGGTTATTGTTATCTTTCTTTTTTTTCTGTGCTTTCAATACATTGTTTTCCAGTTACATTGCTCCTTGCCAGAGCAGAATTTTTCCTCTCTATAAGGTGCTTTGATGACTGAATCTGCAAGCAGCTGCTTGGGCTAAGAACACTAACAGTGGTGACAGTCCCCTTAAAACTCCACCAGCACCCATCCTGCAATGATTTATTATTTCTGAGCTCCCAAAGCTTAAAAATATTCACTAAAATCATCATTTTGTTAAATAAATATTAGAAAAAGATTAAGTGGATTAGAGGAAATCATTAAAGGGTAATAACTTCAGTTATAAACCCATGAAAAAATTGATGGGGAAAAAAAAGAAATCATAGATCAAAAGTAGAAAACACTGATCTAGGACACACCTCAGACTTGCAGCATGATCAACTATATGCACATAATTCCTGCCTAATCTGTCTTTAAAGATCTCTAGTGAGGAATACTCCAGAGCCTCTTCAGGCAATCTCTTCCAGTGCTTCATCACCCTCATCATTAGAAGATTTCTCTTCACATCTACACCGTCACAGCTTTATACAGTGCTACATAATGGCATTAACAGCCCCATAACCACAAAACCAACATGAGAATAATTGGGAGGAACATATACAAGCCCTATGATGGTCCCTAAACTACTTCATACGTAGCAACTGGAAAAAATGGCAGCGCATAAGGAAAAATGCATGACTATGACTTCGTTTTACCATGGTAATACTGAGCTGCAAAATCAGCCCACTGAAACTGGTGTTACGTGAGACCTGAGTTGTATCAAGATTGTGGGATACCCTGTTCAAAGTCAAACCCAGTACCAGGGCAACAGGAGCTGCCTTTGCTGCTACCTCGGCTGCAGCAGAGGATGGGGTCACTGTATTTTTATAACTCCTGAAGAAGTTGTACGATGATTCAGAAGATGAGAAAAGGACCACAGAAATGTCTCCGAGCTGCAAGAAATCTGACCAAGGCTGTATCTTGGAAAGATGTGTAAAAACCAGAAGTGTGTGGTTTAAAAATAACATACTGCTGCACATCTTTACCCAGATCACAAATGATCTTTAACTTGGATTATCCCAGAATCCACTTATTCATTTCAGAAATCTGGGCCTCATTTTGTTTGATGTCAAGATATAAAATCATAAAAGCCATTGATTTTTGAGAACCATAAGCCTTTTCAAATTAAAAATGCTAACAGTATCTTATGTCCATATTCTTGGAAAGTAACATAGCTTGGCTATATAAAATCAAATCCTTATTCCCTTATCTCTGCTGAAAAACACCTTATTTTACAATTTACTTCACAGTTGCCAGATTAGTTACACTATTCACTAGCTCACTGCTTTCCCGAAACCAAATATAAACAAAAAATTCTCCATAAAAAGGATGTTATCTTTTTTTAGACCTTCCTTCTTTCAAGGTCCCAAACAGGATGAGAAGTGGAAGATGGTATGTATTTTGAAGAGATTATGCAGACTGCAGATTTTCCACTGCTGTTAATGCTTACATAATCCATCTCCTTCTCCTTGATGTATCCGCAATCTTTATAGACCAATAAGATACAGAACTTCTATATTGGCATTTTCTAATGAGCAGAAGTGTCTGTCTGAGAATCTTGTAAACAAGCTTCTCAAATGCTTTCTAAAATCTCAGTTTTCACTAAAATACTACTACTAATAAAATTTTTAAAAGTTCGAACTCTGCTATGTTTGTCCTGGAAATTTTCCAATCCAAGGAGTGTAATCTCTGCAGGTGTATCTACGTGCAGTTGCTGAAAATCTGAAATGACAGCTGATGTGACCTTTCAGTAGCAGCTATCTCCCATATCTCTGATGATTCTTTAAACAACATCATCAGCTAATCCACTGCACATCAAAGCATAAAAACATCACTAAATTCTTAAGTAATTAATCTAATAGTCTGCTCATAGCTAAATATAATAAACACAATAAAGTCCAAACAACCTAAAAACCTTATCCCAAACAGCATTCTAAACTAGAAAGTGAGGCATCTAAGAGCTTTTAGGAGTGCCCCAAAGGATTTTGCAAGCTATCTACTGATTATACTTCACCATACATGCATGTATACAATGATCTGACATAGCCCCTTAGTTTGGTCTGCTATTAACCAATGAAAGGTAAAGTACAGCTTTGACTATACATCCTCTGTGTTCTAATTGCTCATCTTGTAATTGAGTCAGGGAAGGAAAAAGCCTTTGGGGGTCCCAAGCATCTGCAATATGCACAGGGAACTACTGACTAGGAAAAAAACCAGATGTTGGCCACAGGTGCTCAGGTAAGTTTTCCCAGATCGTGGCATCTACCAAATAGCTGGAATAGATTATTTAGGCCCATCATGTCCAAACATGAGCTAATAAATCACTACGGCTTTTATGTAGTCCCTCTGTTATTCCCAACTTGACCATCTCAGAACAAGTGCAGAGGTCCCTGGCATAGGAGCTCTCTGGCAGCACAACCTTGACTTTGCATATGAGTTGAAGAAACTAAATACTTAGCATATATAAATACATTTTATCAGCAGAACTTCAACATTCTTAATAAAGGTATATAATTAACATTAGACAGTCAGAACTTAAGCTACTTGCTAAGAATAGAGCAAATTGGTGATGGTATTGTGAACTAGATGTGTCTCCATTTGCAGTAAGAATAGAGAGAAGGGAGAACGGGGCTTGGTATCCCTCAACAATAAATTATTGGGCTATACGGCAATAAACTTAACACTTAGGTTGTAAAAGGAACCATAAATGGAACCACAATACCCTGATTTATGTACTAGATAGATCCTGGTTTGAGATCTAGATTAATTCTTTAATAAAGATGCTATCCATCACTGAAAAAGACCTGCCTTGGTTGTTTATTTGCCTATCATGAACAAAGAGTGTTAATTATGTTGTTTCAAATATAGTAGGTCTTCCCTAATACTTACAGTCTGCCACACTGCAATATGTCTTATGCAGGAATGCATTATATTTTCACTTGAAAACAACTTACCAAATTGAAAACATAATTTTTAGTCCTTGTAAGCCATATAATGTATTACGGCTTGCACTGCTACAGGATAGCAATAGGAAAAAAAAAATCAAATCTGTACCTATTTTTACTGTAAAAAGAAAGTTGTATATTATTTCAATTATCAGTAAAATGAATGTCACTAGGAATGAAATAAAGCTAAGGATTAGTTTCAGGAATGTCAAAATGTCAGTAACCGTTCTGAAAATATTTCTGCATACAATAGTATAAAAGTCGTAAGTTGAGGCATTCTGGCCAGTTTTCTATCACATTGAATAGAAATGTCATCAGGACAGCAGTTCTTACACAATCTCACCTCATATTTATTTTGGTTATAGGTCCTCTTCTAGGACAAATCCAAACCCCAGCAAAATTAGATTAAGAAGAAAGGATTTATCTGATCACAGCCTATATGGAAGGTGAGCTGATACTTGGTTGGCCCCAGTTGGCACTCTCTGTTGCTACTTTTGACTTTGCCCACATTGCAGTTGAATGCTACAAAATAAAAACTTCCCCAAACCCAATGCATCCAGGCCAAACTCCGTCAGATCTAACAAAGTCTCCAGGGATTTACCAACTCGAATCTAGGATGCAACTTCAAAACAATTGTAAGTTTCTCATTATTACCCACTGGCACAATTCATTTAGATCTATTATTGTTATGAAATTGAAATGCATGAAAATGTGGGTTAAAAATCAATGACAATTAATTTTACATAAAGTTTGAATATCAAACTTGTATATGCATTTGATTTAAAGAACAAAAAAAAGCCAAACACTAGCTGCTATAGTGTCATTCAGAAGTCTAAGAATAGGTTTTGATCCTAAAAATAGGTATTTCTGATTTGAAATGTAGATTAAGTCTATTGCAAAGGCATAACCTATTTTTTAACTTAATATTTCATTTTAAGTCTCTGTTTTGTTCCAACAATTAAGTATAAGTAAAATTTGTTGGATTAAATAGCAGTCAGGAGCCTAATTATGTAACATTACCTCAAGTTCACATTGAGCCTTACCCAAATATCACTGAAACCAATGAGTATCTTCCGTTGATTTCAGTAAGTTTTGCATTAGATCCATACTCATTTCCTTCCAACCTATAAAATGTTGGCATTTTCTCAATATCCTTTTGCAGGCTTCCTTGTTTGCTTCCCCTGTGATTGCTACCATCTCTAAAAAAAGATAATGGATTTTACTTTATTTTTTAATTGAAAACAAAGGAAAGAAGGCAATACTTTTGCAATACTTCTATATCCTTTAATCCAACTTCTGACAATTATCTACATAACCACTTTATTCTTGTGTTGGAGTTAAAGTGTCCAGTCGTTAGGATTTCTTTATCTGAAGTCTCTGCATTAAAAATCCTGTGATGACAAAAATGAGAATTCTAGCTGTTCTCGAGTTTAGAGAATTGAAAAAAGTAATGTTTGGAATCATTTCTTCCATTCCATCTGCAATCACAAAATGCGAGCACTGGGTCTTATTAAAAATCACATATCAGAACCTGAAGTTTCTTGAGTCTCAGCAGCTCAGCTTTGGCCTAAAAAGGGTTTTGGACAAATGTTCAGATAAGGTGGTTTTTTTCGTAATTCTGTCTTGTAATCCTGAGAGTTAAATTTCTTTATCACTGTATTGCTAGTTTCATCTAAAAAGTTTTATTCCTATTCCTTCCCAGGTTGTCAAGATTATGTCCTAATTTGCATTTTCATTCTTTTGGTTTCAAACTTATAGTACAAATTTGTGCATGTTTTTTGGTAAGCCAAGAAAGCAATACCTAGAAGTTTTAGTAAATCCTACTTTACAGAAAATGAATTATACTTTTGATTTACAGTTTAAAAGCCATAAAAGCTTTTTTTCCTGAATATATGGGAATGTCCATTATAATTTGTCATCTTCAAGAACTTCCATTCCCTTCAGAGTTCTCCTCTTTCTCTGAAAGAAATTTCAGTCAGTGGCCATGTAGTCCTGATTGAAACATGAACCAGTTTGACCTTTTAATTTTGTTTTCATTTACTTTAGAGATAAGAGAAGACTGATGTTAATGTTTTGTAGCTGGGACACCTGCATGTTGTCAAATCTCCTTTAATACATGGTGGTAAAAAGTGCTTATCTGATGCTCAACCTGTACTCATACTATCCAAAATGTTTTTTCTCCTGATTTACATGATTAACTTATTTAATGAGGCAGAAAGAAGGTCTCATCCATCGCAGTTAGTCACAAGCAATGCAGTACTGAATAAACAGTAACAGCACATTAATCTCTCTGACTTTTCATTATTACCCACTAACAGGAATACATTTGTACCTGCTTTTATGGTTAAATGCACTTGTTTTCTGGTTTTAAGAAGGAAAGAAAAAAACAACCCCAAAATTATGACACAGCATATTAAGAAACGCATTTCAGATATTGAAGAAAGTGCATTAGAGCCCAAGAGGCGCGGTTTGTGCACAGCCATCTGTTAGAGGTCATGTGGACATCTGACACCATTAGAGAAGTTTAGGAAAGGAGAGCATATGAAATAACTCACCCACAGGGAGGGGAGCAAGTGCATCAGGGCTCGCTCTCTTCTCTTTTGAGTGGAAGTAAAATAATCAGAGACAAATAAAAGATCCTGGTCTTCCATGTGTGAGACATGGAAATCCACAGTCCTTTTATATGCACAAATGCATGGGGTCTTTCCATCCCCTCCAGCTGTTGGCCCATGCTGGGGTCCTCCCACACAGAGTCAGTTTCCTCAGAGGCAGAAAACATAATTATCTATCACGTATTGCCTTCTCCTACCATTTTCTCTCCAAAGAGGTAAAGAAAAAAATGGCATTTAGTGCTACCTGTAGCATAGTTCAGCCTGTCAACATCACTGTGTGAAAGCATTTTACACACAGCCTACTTCCCGGCCAAATGATCACTTAGAATGCCTGATTATTCATGGATTTCGTGTGAACAACCATTGCCCAGCACAGAGCACATGTGGTCCAAATAAAACTGTGACGATAACAATAAGACCCCGTCATTACAGTCTTGGCTGTTTTTTGGTTATATGACACCTTAGCTCTGGGAGCTGCCCTGTGTCAGCAGGAGCGCTATGCCAATATTAAAAGTCACACACTGTAAACACTGGCTCAGCAAGACAGTGTGGACACACAGAACAAGAAATTCCAGCAGCATTCCCAGAAAGTAAACCCTTCTGATTCATCCTTGTCCTCTCAGTCAAACCACCACCAAAGTCTTGAACCACTACTCATCTTGAAACACCTTTTTTCCCCTCCCAGGATGGCTGGAGCAAATGAAGATGATGCAAAATGCTCCTTTACAATCATCTCCACCAATGAGAAAACCCCTTTTTTTAAGACACCATTGTCTAAAAGAGGTGATCAAGATATGGGTGAGGAACAGGCTCCAGAGGTAACCTCTAGTCATTTCTGTATTAATCACCATGGATCAAAACTTGGGTGAGATCTCGTAAGAGAGCAAGCCAATGAAACAGGCCACCAGCTTTCAGGGCCTACTGAGACAGGAATGTTGAGAGAAGGTACAGTGTAGATAACCCCACACCTCGTAAGGTAGCCTCCAAGTGTCATGTGTGATGGGAACGCAGACAAGATATGATGGTTCAAGACCTAAGTCTGCTAGTGAAAATACCAAGGCAGGACCAAAAGCCAGGCTTGCCTAAGTCAATTGCTTTGGTGATTTGGCCTTTCATCTGAACTTTTGGAAAATTTTGCTTCCTACTACATAATAAGTTTGCTAGAGTACAACAGTTGACACAAACCTGTTCTGAACATTAAATCTCTTACAAGGCCACTGATATTCATGCTCACAAACTGATAAAGGAAAAGATCCCTCCAGCCATGATCATAGCTTTTCCACAAAGGCTGCACCTCCCCAGACCGTCAGACGGGGCTGTGTGCCAATGCTAGTTTGCAGAAGATCCCTTCTAGCAGACTCCACAGAGTGCATGTGTAAAGCAAGAGAGAAGTAAGCTGTGAGCAGCAAAGTTTAAGTAATGTGTTCATACATATTGCTGATAGCATACTTTTGCCCTTTGATAAAACTGTCTTTGTAAATACTTTTCCCAAAACACTTCCACATCATTGTCATTGGGGAAAGAAACAACAGAATCAAAGATATTAGAAATGCAGGAAACCTTTTAAATTAAAAGTATTGTTTCTGTTGGTTTGGGTTTTTTTCATTTGTTTGGTTATTTGTTTATTTTTTCCTTGATTTATACACATACAGAATCCTACATCAGAAATTACTTTAACATACTATGAAGAGACAAAGTATAATTTTAACTTTTGGGGGTTTTTTTGAGAATATATGAATATCATAAGCAATACATTTGTCTTATCCATTATACAAAACCCTTTGTATCCTAGGAATTAAATATTAGGCAGATCTACCCTTGTGTGTATAAAAAGGGCGGTACTGTTGACCGGCAGTACTTTCAAGATGTCAACAACTCTAGATCAGATTCTTTCCACACAAGGGTTTTTTGTTGGTTTTTTTTTAATACTTTTTTCTAATGAACCCACAGACAAACTTTGAAGGAAGGCGTATAAAAGTAAGGAAGTGAACAAAGCCAGGTTTTTTTCTATTTTCATCCTTGTGCAGGGTTGAAAAAAAATCTGGCTGGGAATCAGATTTTGTACTGGGCTGAGCTGCCATTGATGCTATTTGTTCAGTCCCAATGCACAGGAGCAGGACCACAATCTTCCTAATCCACTGGACTGATGTAAAGAAAGTAGCACATTTTTGAAAGATGAAAGGAGCTGTTTAAGACAAAAGAAGTAGAAATCAATAGGAAATAGAAATTTCTAAATGTAGAAAACCAATAAGAGAAGAGAAACTGAAGACATGGGGGGGCAGGTGAAAACAGCAGGACAATGTAGAGAGAGAGAGGCTGGGACTTGCTTTTGTTTATTTTCTAAACACATTGCAATAATACAGGGTTTATGATGAGGCAGGATGGTAACACTTTCAGTAGTATCAAAGACAGGGAAGAAGAGTTCAGTAACTGTTTCCCATCCTTATTTGGAAAGAAGATGTGCATACCTCTCCCTTCACTAGTAATAAAAGTCCATAGCAGACAACATCTACTTGGGATGACTTATAAGCTGCTTGTACCCAAGATTCATAGCTTAATAAATCCTGGGGCTTCATATATGCTCCAGAAGACTGGAAAATTGTGTAGTTGTAATAGAGTGTTGTAAAATATTTGACCTAAACATTCTTACTAGGAAATAACCCAAAGACAAAGAACTGCCTGGCTATCTGATAAAACTCAAAAAGAAGTTATCTACCAGAAGCAGATTTAGGGGTGTGCTTGTTTTGGCTGGGGTAGAGTTAATTTTCTTCATAGCAGCTAGTATGGGGCTATGTTTTGGATTTGTGCAGAAAACAGAGTTGGTAATTCAGAGATGTTTTAGTTACTGCTGAGCAGTGCTTACACAGAGTCAAGGTCTCTTCTGCTTCTCACCCCACCCCACCAGCAAGGAGGCTGGGGGTGCACAAGAAGTTGGGAGGGGACACAGCCGGGACAGCTGACCCCAACTGACCAAAGGGATATTCCATACCATAGGACGTCATGCTCAGCATGTAAAGCTGGGGGAAGAAGAGGGAGGTGGGGGACATTCAGAGTGACGGCATTGGTCTTCCCAAGTAACCGTTACGCGTGATGGAGCCCTGCTTTCCTGGAGATGGCTGAACACCTGCCTGCCGATGGGAAGCAGTGAATGAATTCCTTGTTTTGCTTTGCTTGTGTGCATGGCTTTTGCTTTACTTATTAAACTGTCTTTATCTCAACCCACGAGTGTTCTCACTTTTACTGTTCTGATTCTCTCCCCCATCCCACAGGGAGGGAGGGAGGGAGTAGCTGTGTGCTGCTTAGTTGCTGGCTGGGGTTAAACCACGACAGGGGGGAATTGAAAAGAGGTTCTGTAACAAAAAGCAGTAGATAGTCCTAACCAAGATATTCTTAAATTATTTAGAAACAAACATAAAGTCAATGCTGATAAAATCCACAGATGATGCAAAGAATGACCAAGTGATAAACATCAAGGACACAGCAGTCATAGGAGTAAATACAGACTGCTTGATAAGCCAGCAGTATTCAAGTAAGTTGTATCTTAATGTAGCCAAATGCAAAATTGTGCCATATACACTGAACATCCTCACAAAATGAGAGACTATGTCCCTGAAAGGGGGGGGGTTATAGTGCGTTAATGCGTGAGCTACCACCATGATAATGTGGTTAAAAATGATGATTACTAAATGTGTATTAATAGGGAGGTATTTTTCACTCTGGTGAAACTGCTTATAGATCTAGTATCTACTATTTTTCATTAAAAATATTAGGAACTATAGATTATAACGCAGGCAAGAAAGAATGCCTTACAGTTGAAGGCAGAGCTTTTTAAGCTCATCAGAAAGATGACTGGAAGGAGACCTGATTAGAGAGTGTATGTACTGCTCAAGAAGAAAAACTGTTGGCACTAAAAGGCTGCTTAATCCAGTTGTGAAGCCAGAGTAATAACCAGCGCTTGGAAGCTAAGCCAGGCAAATTGAAACGATGCATATGTTTTAAAAGCGAGAGATTAGCCAGTTAAGCAAACAGAGGATGACTGGTTCTCTGTCAGTAACTATTGGACTGTCTGTTATTCTGGGAGTTTTTTTCTCTCAGACCACAAATTCCACTCTGGAACTAGGAAATGACTCGATAAATCTTTATTTTCCAGTGGAAAGAGTTTATTCAAAAAATATTAATCAGGTCAGGGATTGTGCTATACACAAATTTCCCCAATGTTGAGCACAGAACTGTTTATAAAAAAACCCCAATAGATCTAATAAAATAAAATATTCAAAAATACACAAAAATATGTGCCATATACCCTAGACTCAGAAGATAACAACCAACTAATATTACTGGCTTACACAGCTGCTCTTTTTGTTCAAGTAATACAATATATGCCTCTGTCCTGAACTTCTAAATTCATTCTCTATGGATGACCTGAGGAAATGTGTATTCATGAAATGAACAAACCAAAGAACCACACACATTGCACAATAACCCTAACTACATCACATAACAATAAATCTAAATTAACCTTAACTTCATGGTATTCCAACAGAATTGTGTATTAATTTCTGATTTGGAGGAGCTTTACCTGTCACTTTCTATATCTCATATATTCTTGCTCAACCATTCAAAACAAAACTATTTTCCAGCTCTAATATTCCATCATATTAAAACAGTGTTAGAGACAGAAGAGATTTCGTATACTGGAGTTTTTCAATATTTTTGCAGTATTCATAGAAGAGACTACAGTTAGGAAAAAATGAATGGAATAATTTTCCATAAATGAATGCAGTCTGATCAAATCAAAAACATCTTGCAGTGGAAATGTAGAAAATGAATAATTTTGATCTTGTCAGCTGAAGAAGGCAGAAAGGTTCCATTTCAGCTTTCATTTTGAATAATTTAATTTCCATTCAATTTACATTTATATTTATATATAAACAGAATAACCACAAATGAAAGGAATTAACACATAAAATTAAAGCTACTTGACCCCAAAAAGCTTCACAGTGTCTTTTTACTTCCAAAGAAATTTAGGACAACATTGTCTGTTGTCTTCACAGACTTCTCTAGATGCAGGAAAAAATACTAAGATATTTGTGAAAAACATAGCACAGATCATGTTACTATCACAGATATGTATAGGGGGTTATCATAGTTCATTCATATCTCCCATTTCATCTATGCTGGTCTGATCAGGTGATGCCACTACAGTGATCTTACAGGACTTCATTAATAAAGAGCTCTCGTTGTGACTTGGTCAGATAAACAATTACAACTTCAGAGTGTAGGAAAAAAAAAGCACATCGTGGATCTTCTGTTTGCCTCAACTGAGAGTCCACCCAACCTATGAGCCAATATGACAGGGTGATTTGCAGGTGTCTAAACATAGTTGCTCCTTTGTCACTCTCACGTTAACATTCACTCTCCCCCGGCAATGGCAAATAAGCCACTACAACCAGATGTGCTAACATGCAATGCACATCCACACTACTAGGTCAGACATTTTCCCTGCTAAAATAATTTATTTCTTAGAAAATTGCAAAAATAATTTAAGGACAGAAATGCAATACTAGAAAGACTCTTCAAAGGTGATGTATAGTTACACCATCAAGCAGAGTTTCAGTATAGTTATGCTGATCTCTGCCTTTGTTATATTTATGAAAAGATAATAACTAATGCTGGGATTATGAGTCCAACAAATAATGCAAAACATACGAGGTTTCACAGTTAGTCCCTGGGACACAATTTCACAGGGAAGTTTTGGTAATTTTGTGCCATCACTTTACTCTGACAGCTACAGAGGCAAATCAGCCTACAGGAACTACTGTAAGCAAACAAGTGTGTACCAACTATTTAGTGCTATAGCACACAAATTCAGTGAAAATAAAGCCCTGCACATGTTCTCCGCTTTGCTCCCATTTTCTGTCTTGCACCGATACAGAAAGATAGGAAGAGTTTGTTTCAAAATCACTGATGTCAATTGGAAAAAAGTAGACATGGGAAAGAAACATGGGTAAAGTGTAACGCAGCAAGGTACAATCAATAGAAGTAAGAATAAAGAGAGAATATTTTTAAAAAAATAGGATCAAAGCTGAGAATAAAACAATACACAAGTCCTGTTTCTTTAGACTGCAGCATCTATGGAGCAGGCTGACTCTTTTGATAATACAAGCTGTGTTTATGGAAACCTGAGCACCGTGAAGCCTGATAAACTGCTGCACTAGCCTGTAGCTCTACCGAGCTGGGAAAGAAGATTTTACCTCATTGCTCATGCTTGTGATTAACATCTTATTTGCTCCTTATATGTTGTACAAAACTGAGATATTAGGATAGAATCAGAGATATGGATAAACAGGTTAAAATACACACACAAAAAACTACGTTGTCACACAGATGAATGAAGCCCATCTCCGCCTCTGCTTGTTCTGCCTCACATCTATTTCCATGTGGCAGTCCACAAAATCTGAAACACCCCAGCACTGGAGTCCCCACTGAAGTAACAGGGACTGCTTAGGTAGTTTTAAATTTTATATTTAATTACAATGTTCCATTTCCCAGTACAGATCAAGGACTACCCAGTAGAAACTATTTCTTTTAGCTATTCATCACAGCTGCCCCAGATCCACCTCAATAGTCTTTCATTTGGTATTTTGGAATAAATTTCTCAAGACTTGAAACAAAAGTAAATTCCTAAAAAAACCCCAAAGCCAACCAAATAACAGTAACAACAACAAAACTTTCTGACACTTATTGGAAGTGTAATATTCCACTTCTTTGCAATTACTCTAGCGTTCAAGCAAAGAACAAGAAATATACAGGAAAAATCAAAATTCATTCCAGCACCGCATTAGATACAGAGTACCCAGACATGATACAGTTATTATGTGCAACCATTTCAATTACAAAGACTGCTAAAGCATGTAATTTGACAGCCACTTCACACAGCATCTCTTCAGCTAATCTGACAATAAGGATCAGGGCTTGCAGATTAAGTGTCAACTTCCCAGTTGCCTGCGAATGCTACCATTTACTTAAAAATCTATTTTCTCATTTTAATTGCATTGTGTCCACCTGCTAAATCTGAGTTTCCTTCGATGACAAGCATCATAACCCAAATGTCCTGTTTGGAAAAGAGTTGAGTTACTTAAAATACACACTATCTGCAATGTGTTTCAAGCCAAAGAACATAAGTTCTTTATAACACTAGATCATCTTTTTTGTTGCAACATGTTGTATATCGCTTAAAAATTAATGAATATTATGACAACAGAAGTGTTACCATGAGAATTTTTCACTCTTTGGAATTTTAAGACTATTCAACAGCCTGGTTAGCATTAGTTTCTGTAAATTAATTTTGACATCTGATAACAGTAGTCAAGGTCTATGGCAGAAGAGCTTTCATGATGTGACACCTAATTATAACACAATCTTAACTATCAAGCATATAAAAACTGTGTCAGAGATCGCAACAAATGTGTCTAATTAAATGCCTCCAAAGGGGAAAATGGAATCTCTTAGTAGATTTAATTTTATACTATTCAAAAAAACAAAAAGAAATTTATTCTTTTTTTCCACATAGTTTCACATGTATTTGTTGCTTTGAGATGTATGGAGTATCGCAGTGAACTAGTGGCAGTAGCAGCCTGAAATATCCATATATTGTCCACAGAAATCACATTCCCAACAAGAAATCATACAATGCAACATTTTATTTTCCAAAATACTTCTTTTTCAAAAGACTTCACAGGATTTTCAGCAGAAAACTTTCATTTAATCAGCATCTCAATACCAGAGATTTTTCTCCATATATTTCATGAGAAAATACAGCTGTTCATAATTGTTAGAACTAAGGTAACATTTACCAAGCAATGCCATATTCTTGGCATAAGCAAGTCAAATTATTGTAGCAATAAAACATCTATTCACCTCTCAGCCACTGGGATATGGTATTAGTCTTTATTTATTGACCTTTGATTATACTGCTGAAACTAAAAGGAGGACCAGTGCATTTTTATTTCATTTTTATTTTGCTTATTTTACAAAATAGTAAGAAAGCACTTACCAGATGAATCAGTATGTGGACAAAATATCGAGATGCAAATTAAGCTACATGTTTGTATAATTATGACTATGAAATGCTTTCTGCATTAGTAACTGTTGGGAATTTAAACATCAATTTGGTGAAATAAATAGCTGGATCCTAGAACAAACAACAAAGATGATGCAGTAAATTCATCCTCTGTTCAAGTTTTGTGTGAAGAGAGCACAGAGCAGGGACAGCAGCAGACATAAGGTCTGCTCCTTTTCTGTGATTTCTTGAAAGCTGCATTGGGTGCCCAGAGACCCTCAATCAGATAATTGAGGAACCTTGTATTTGTACTATGGAAGTACTGATAATTTACTGCAAGCTGTGCAATCATGCCTCATTCACTATAAATAGAACATGCAGTATCACCTGAACACAATCTACTGGCCATAACTAGAGTTTGGTGCAATGAAGCATTTTTCTGGGCTCATTCTTCTGTGTGTCTCTAAAATTGACCTTTTTTTGGAGAGTCCTCACTATTCATGCTTCCCTTGGTCTGCCTTTCATCTCATTTTCTCTTCCTCTTCTCCTCCATCTCAACAGTCCTTTAATGTTTATTGCTGTCTCCCACCTTACACAGAGTCTGTTCTAATATTCTTCAGTGCTCAGTTTTCGATACTTCACCCCTCCTCATTCACTTGGTAACTTTATTCACACACAGGTTTTTATTTACAGTACTAGCTTAATGTAGCACACTCACAAGTCCAACTCTCTACGCAGGCACTTTTCTTTCTGTCTGATCCCAGATATCCTCTAGTCTCAGCATCAGCCATCTCTAGCTTGCCATCAGCATGTCAAAACCTCAGCATTTTCCAATCTCTTCTTCTAAAAGCTTCCTTGCTGTCTCTCTCCTTCATCACAACTGGAAATTATGCTATTTTCCCTGCTGTTCAAGTTTGTAATCTCAGGTTTCTTTCTGATGTCCTGCTCTCCCACCTTCTTCCCCATGTGCTTGCTCTCCTTAGCTCTGGCTGCTGCTAAGCACACACAGCTGCATACCTTCACGCTGCCGAGGCACAGGGTGAAGGTGTCCATTTTACCCAAATGAGCAACGGTTGAGAAGGATTCAGCTGTTTTCACCTGATCCTCAGCCACCCAGCAACTAGAGAAGATGGGAGTCCTAGCAGGCACCTCCATCTGCTCTCTGTCTTTACCAACTGAAAGTGCCCTGCTCCTATTTCTGGCCATTTACATCTTAGGGAACTAGAAAACCATTTCATTGCCCCTACCAGAAAGCAGTCAGTTTAGGACTATACCTGCCACCTTCACTCTGTAGCCAAGGCACTGCCCAGTTAAAAAGCACTGAGGTGCTGGTGGACACTATTTAATACTCAGGATTTGGCTGCATTAGCATTTGTCAAGGGACAGCTGGCACCATGTCCTGCCTTGTCCTGGAGAAGGCACCAGTTATTTCTGTTATTGGGAAAAGAGAGGAACAGTAATAACTGTTTTGTTCTCAGCTTTCACTAGTTATAAATACTGTCCCGTTGCATGGGGACTTCTGGGGATCAGAGTGTACGAAAGGCCACATTCTTTGGCAGATTTGTTAATAGCTTTCAAGTCAGTCAAGTCAAGTCTCTGATTCAGTGATTTTCACTTGCACTCAGTTATGTTTCCAGCAAAGGACAATGAGATCTTCTTTTAGCTCCAGTCTACTGCTTGGCTAAAGACATTAGATTTAGTAGCTTGCTGCTATGTGGAATAACCGTGCCAGTAAAGATGTTGTGATGGCTATGGGGTTTTTTTTCCCTTTATTAAACTGATATTCACATTTTACACTGTCAAGCTGCAAATTTCTCATTTTATCATTGGATAAACAATTTGGTTAATTGTTTATCCAAGGTGTCACCTTTTGAAAAAAATCTCTCCAAAACAATCACCATACTCAGTAAAATTTTATTGGCAATTATTATTGCAATTATTATTGTCTTTTCTAATTACTTTTAAAATCAGAATATTGTCCATGGTGCTCCACTGTTTCAAACGTAGCACGCTTTCCTAAAATATCTTCTCTCCCAGCTTGCTCTTGGAACGCATGAAGCAATACAGTTTGGCTATTATATCACTGCTAAACCCAACCTTTTCATTTTAGCAAAGTAATTTGAAACTTATTGTTTCAGTCTTTGACCCATTTATAAATCCCTTTAAATAATAGTTGGAAGAATATAAGCTAACATTATGTGGTACCTTCTCCCCTTTCCTTAACATCCCAACTAATATTGTACCTGACTACTCACTTGCAACTGTTCTATTTTCTTAAAGAAAGGATAGCTATAAATATTGCTTCTCCCTCATTGCATGTAAAACTAGAAAATGATGTTATAGGCAGGTGATCCAACTTGTCTAGTAATTACACCCTTTATCTTACAGCTACCTGCCGACCACTAATTGATATGTTATGGATATTCATTTCTTACTGAATAGCACCATAAAGTCATTGCTTAAAACACAGATAGAGTAAATAGAATAGTTTTTTTAAAATCTGACCCTAGCCAACTTTATTATATGCATTGAACCTAATATAGTTTGTGCAGTCAAGAAGAGAACACGTCCTATCAGCCTGTCTTTACCTCTGCTTCCCATGAACACCATTAAGTGTTTAATGGAGCTTGCTTTCCATGGAAGTAAAGCAGGGAGTGAGTGGTTAATGAGACTGAGCACTGCATAATTTACTTGGAAATAGTGAATTCTGTATGTTTGGGAATAAGTGCATAAAAAACCTTAATGTGCAAAGGTTATATGCCAAATGCATAAATGGCTATTCATGTATAAACCCCATTCTTCTTTACTATTTGTTGATTCCACTTGTTGCAGGCTGATGGTACAACTGAGCAGACTAATCTTGTGGGGTAAATTATTATAGAAGTCAACTGAAATGCATAAAAAAATCAAGATTTTGCCAGCGCTGGGAAGTCCTAGCTATATGCCCATTGCTGCTCTGAAAGGATGCTTTCATGATGCCCATTTAAAGAGATGTTGCTTCACTTCTGCATAGCATTAGCCCTACGAAACAGCAACTAGCTATACAGTAGCTAGAGATAAGCACCACCTTGCTGGTCTCTGTGCATTCCTCCATACAGAAACGCTTCCCTGGTTGGCAGGTCCCCAGAAAGACCAAGGATGCAGTAAGAAAAGTGTAAGTTTCTTTATCAACAAAAATAGATGGCCCATACTAATGAGAGATGGGGTTCGCTGCAACTGGAGCACATGGAAACTCACCTCACCATCACCTGTGCGGGCAAATCCAGTGTAGAGAAGTTTGCATTTTACAGGGCCAGAATTATTATTGAATTTCCATGAAAATATTTAAATACAAAAAGCCAGTTTTAACATTTGCATTCCTCCTAAAGAACACAGTCTTTTTTTTTTTTTAATCATTTAAACAGCAGTAATTTGTTGTCAGTCATATTACCTTCTGAAAAGCAGAAGTTCCTAGAGACAACTTCAGCCAAAATGCCTGCTAAGGCATGACGTTTATGTAAATGACTTTTGGTCTATGACACTTACTATTGGAAAGTTAAGACTGCACTTTCTAACACTGGTCCTAGGCGCTCTCACGTTCTTTCAAAGATGTTTACAAATCTTTACTATTACTATCAATTTTAAATAATTGACAATTATGTATTTATTCCTCAGATACTACTGGAGAAGTATGCATGTTTCTAGAGAGCTCAGATTAACAATCACACATATAGTTTGTATCATGCGTTTCAAATTTTTTGAAATGTAGTCCAGCTGAGCAAAATGTTTTCAATGCAGAAAAATAAAAGGATCCAAACATCTTCATCGAGATATTTCTACTGAACTCTTTTCACTAGACAAAAAAACCCACAAGCTGTACAGATAGTAAACGTTACTTTTGCAGCCTCTCCTGGCTCTCTATGATTTCTTGGGATGGGGTTGAGACAGAAAGGAAAGGTAGCAAAAGTAAAAAAGTACTCCTTGGAAACAATGCCAAAACCATATATTCAAGTAAAACCAAAAATCTAATTTAATAAAAATTTTGAAAATCCCAGAAAAAAAAATTCATTTCCAGAGAGCAGGAACAGGTGAGAGTCTAGGTCTGAGCAATTAATTGAAACATCATCACAATTTTTTAAAAAGACATACAACATATATTTTTGCTAATTAGAATATTTACATTTTCAGATAACCCCTCCTGGTCTGGTCTAGTAAAGGTCTTCAGGTTTGCTTGCTATTCAGTTCAGAAAGTAATGTTCAGTAATCTAATACAAAATTCTTGTATTTAAATGTCTTTTAAATGGGATCAGTATTCTTCCAGTAATTACTGCCTACCTGAAGTCCAATACCATCTGAATATTTTCAATAAATCAAGACTTAGATGAAAGATGAAGTGTGGCTGTCAGCACTATTCCTGAGGAAAAGACAAGAAGCAGTCTTAGAAGTTACCTGTATTACTCAGGTAGCAATTACAATAAATTATATTCATTTCCCTAGCCCCCAGCCATGGACCAGCATCCCTGATGTCCGGCAGCATGCAATCCCACAGCAGAGAGATCCTGTGTATTCTGCCTGCTCTCCATGGGCTGCATTGCGGAAGTATACACTGACTCTGTCAGTTACATTAGAATAAAATTAAGACATTTTACTTTCCTAAAAAAAATATTTCCAAATTCCTCCATCATAGTAGGTTACACTGTGATGCAATGCAACAGCACTAGTCCACAGATGACTCCTTCATGTGAGGATACACATTCTCAATTGATCTGAGAGTAAGAATTGAAGAAACAAGAACATAAATAATAAATGTCAGTACAATCCATCTATGTTGTTATTTTCTAAATATTCTGCATACTTCTGGATGTTATAGTGTCTTTTGAATACCAACCAAATCATTAATCTCCTCACAAACTGGCTGATATTATAAAATTAATATTAACTGCATAGCTGCATCTTTTACCTTCTCGCTTGCATTTTAGATTAATAACTAATTCAGCTCTCTTAAAAAACACAGAAAAAAACCAAAACAAAATAAAACCTCAAGTGGTTGCCAACCTTAGCAGGGTACTGCAAGGTACAAGACGTTCACATTTATATTCATCTGTGCAAATGAAAGGTATAATACTGGGACACAGTGGCTGTTCTTTCCAGATAATTTTATTTTGGAATTGCAATGAAGCAAACAGAATTTCTTCTATGCGGTGCAGAATTTCTTACAGCTAAAGATACTACATCTTACTGGTGTGAGCAGATAGCATAGTCTAGGGGTTAGAAAAGCTGTCTGCACTGTGAAAAACAGCCTTTGAGCATTCCTCAGTGCTACTTCCTATGCATGAAATGACCATCCTGAAGTGATCCATAATGCTGACCTTGAGACTATCTGCAAAGAACTAGTTTTCTTTCAAGACTTGCTATCCTGATTCCTACAAGAAAACATCCAGGAGGGTGTACATATTGAAGATGGGGGTTTGGGTAATGTTTCCAAACGACAGTCTCTGGCTGTTGTAAGACTCCTGACCAGATTCTCATGAGTGGGCAGTGCTCATCAGAGCCCATCCTGCAAATCTTGCCCTGTCATATATTTGTCTACCAGACACATCTCTCTCTCAAGTGTTTGTATCTCAGATGTAGATACAGCCTAGAAATATTGCATGGAGCCCTTCATGAGCAGGAGGGAGAGATTGAATGGCCTCTGTTCACTGCCTCTTCCAATACACAGGTGAGGGGAAGGCTATAAACAAATAAAAGGAGGATTTGTCCTTCACGCAGACGTAGTTAGGCTGTGGAAGTCCTTGCCACAGGATACTGTAGATGCTGATGCTTTATAGTGGTTCACAGAGAAGGTGGCCAGGTCAGGGAAGAGAAATCCTCTGAGGTTTCTAAAGACATAAAAGCAACCCCTGCCTCAGGAAGCCACCGATGTTAGAGGCTAGGAGATCTGGGAAGGAGCAGTCAGTATTGTATGTTTTATGGTTTTTAACACATTTGCTCTGGGCTAGTTGTAAAAATACAAATTATAAAAAAAGCATAGGAGTAAAAAAAATATTTAGTCTTTCCAGCAACGACTGTCCTGGTTCTTGACCTTGTACAGACGTTGCTTTTTAGTTGCTATGTACTAAAAAAGTATTTCACAGCTCTGCCTCCAAAATAGTGTTGTCTTAATTCAAAAGCAACCACACAAAAACCTGTTCCTCCAATTCCAATTAATGGTAAAGATGTGTTAGCTTTATACAAACCCAGAAAGCAGCATACATGTGGATTAAAACAATTTATAGAAACAATAGTTTTTAACTGCTAAGGTAATTTTATCTATTGGATATTCAAGGGGAGTGGGAGAAAGTGAAATACAATTCGAGTGGACATTCAGCTACCAGACTTCCTTGTACCTCGACTTCACAGATTAAACACTTTGTCATGTTCTTAAAATTCAAAAGAAAATGTCAAGTTTCTTCATTCTGTATGAGTTTGGGCGCAAAACATTGGTGCAAGACAGCAGGAGGGCAGAAAGTATCAGCTTGTCTATTGTTAAGAGGGTTACCAAAAAAAATTGGGCATGCACTTGTTGCTTACATCAGAGGAATAAAGGGCACAAGAAATCCTGCTGAAAAGCAGATAAAGTAATGAAAAAAGCACTAAGATTAATTAAAAATAAGAATCCTATGCATGGGAGATAAAAGTATGTAAGCTGAACCAGGCTAACAGGGCACTGCCATATACCCTGCACCTATCACTGCAGGATGAGAAAAAACTGGAAGTATGACAGAAAGCATAGGGTGTAGACAGTAATTTGTACTAAGAATTATTCCACAAGAAAATACAAAGCTGGGAATTTTTTTCAATAAATACATCCTTTCCCTGCTCAAAAATGAGGCTTTCAATGGATGCATCTGCTTCCCAAATTCAGAAAATAGCATAATCAGGACAAAATTTTACTCAGAAAAGAAAATTTATTTGGTATTTTAAATTTTCACGTTTTACTTCAAAATGCCCTTTTGGCCTAAAAAGGTTAAAAAAAAAAAAAAAGTTGGGGAGTGGGAGACACACAAGATGACAGAGATGATATTAAATTACCTGAAAACTAGGTTTAAATATTTTGGGTAAAATAAAATGTTCTATTTTTTTTTGTTGTTCTTCATCTTTGTGGTTGTTCACTCTTGTGACATCCCTGTGACCAAAGTTGTGTTTATTTTCTGTACTTTCTCAATGTTTTGTGTCAAGGCTCTTGGTCTAATTTTAATGATGAAGAAAAGAATTAAGTATATCAAATGTAAAAACTCAAACAACACTACAGACCCTACATTTGCTGCAGTGATTAGAAAGTAATCATGATATAAATGAAAATTAGATTTACATTTAACCTTCTCCAAGCCTGAAAATGCAGGGTCTTGAGAATTTTTATTTAAAAATAGAACAGAAATAAAATCATTCCCAAATGTGCTTTGAAGAATATACTAACTTTTGGTTCATTTCTTTACTGAAAAACATTACTGACTTTGTTCATTACCAGAAGTCTTAATTTTGAGTTGCATCTTCAGGGCATTTTACAAGATTTGCCTGTATGTGCAGTACAGTAATTACTTTTTTGAAGTGCGCTGGAAAAAGGAAATGAAGTCAGCAGGTTTATGATCTCAGAGCTTTTTGATTTAATTAGAAGTCATTAACAGCAACCCCCACTATTCAGTTGCTGAACATTCCCAAATAGAGATCTTAAACTAGAAGCTATAAGCTGCAGGCTTTACAGCTTGCTCGGGTTGAATATATGGCAAAATTCAAGGTTTTACCTGTGCTATAGAGTGGACAGCAAACATGACAACAAAACGAAGATCATTATAAAAAATTAAGTGTTGAGCCTAATGCGATTAAAGGTTAAACTTAGTAGAAGTAAAGCACACTAATTTATATTATATTCCCTCAATGAATGTGTTGTGTATTAAGTCTTTTCTTGATTTATGGCATTAGAAACTTTCTAAGTCACGCATTTTAATGCACACACTCAGTCACAGCTGAATCACTCACTAATGTGCTATATTCCCTGATGAGCTGGCCAATTTAATATCCAGGCTGATGCCAGAATCTCAACATAATGAAAGCCCCTTCATTGACATTCTGGTGTAATATCTAATAACAATTAGATTCCTTTTCCTTGGTATTGTATCTTGCTATTGTCATTCCAACAACAGATGCTTTTCTTATAAACCACTGAATTTACTCAAATTTAAATGTCAGGCGGACCAAGTGAATGCACAGTCCATGAACCTGCACTAGGGAAAATGAGCTCACATCTGTCTCATTATAATATATTGTATTTCCATTTCATTTACTTTCAATTCTTAGCATAGTTTCAAGCAATTTTTCAATTTCCAAACCAAGCAGCATCTTAGAAAAAGTTAGGTGATTTTTTTCCTTGCTATGTCAGAAAATATACTGTTTGTTGGTATATTTTTATGGTGTCACATGAGAACCCAGCACAGTGCTGCTCTCACAAATACATTGTTTAACCAGACAGCAAAACAACATGAGAAACCACTATGCAAAACTTACTAATGCAGAAATTCTATAGACAGGTTTCCTGATGAACACCAGTGCATAATTTCAAGTATCATGTACAAAAATACATATAAATTTTATACACTGTATAATTAAACGAATGGGATTTCACAGGGGAAAGTAAGAACACGGCCAGGCTCCAGCAATCTACAATTACATGGGTTGTAGTGCTGGAGTTTTACAGATATTTAGTGATGCAGGTAATGTCTCAAGGGTTTCTAAAGTACTTTAGTATTAGGTCTTTAGATGTTTTCTGATACATCTCATTAGTTGCACCTTTAGGTACATCAGTACATTAAAAAAATCTTGTTACTGAATTCAATATCTGCAGATTAAAATAATGACTTGTAGGTGGATACCAAGTTTCCAGATCAGTCTCTGTATAAATCATTTAATGTAAGCAATATTAAATTTTAAGAGCATGATGAAGAATTGGTTTGTCTGATATTCTTAAAGACATGGGGAAAAAAACCCAGTATATTCTGGAAGTCTAAAATTATGCTAACAAGGTGCGAAGGGCAACTCCATTTGTCCTAAAATATAAGGCAATCTCAGTTGCTATCGTTTTACCATTATTTCAAAGTGATGGCCAGTCTCTTGTATACTTGCAAATATAGAATTTTCAGACTGCTTCATCCAAGGTTAGTCTGTTTATTCCCAGTCTTTCAATATTTTCTTATTGTTAGGAATTTCAAATGAACATTTTATTGTCAAGTTCCCTGGCAGCAGTCCATGTGAGTTGGGAGTGTAGTTAGAATACAAATGAGAAAATTAATTAGCTGGTGACAGTTTGGAATATTAGTTTTCAGCTGCCACTTTTTATTAGGTCTCTCTTTTTCTGGATGTGTGTGAAGTGATTGACAGCGTATTTCAGAAATACATAGGATGTTTTAAAAAAATTCATACTGAAGAACAATATATTCTAACTCACTCTTTTGGGGGGAAAAAAAACCCAAATGCCATATTGTACTTAAGTTGAATGAGTACACTGCATGGAAATGAAGGAGTTTATCCTCTGGTCTGCTAGATTCCATCAGAAATCCCAAGTCTCACACACTATAAAGAGTTTTTGAGACTACAAAAGAGTAAATTTATGGTTCTTTTTCTCAAAAGGTCAGTTCCTATATAGCATTACTGGCCAAATGCTGGCCTACAGATGTATTTTGTATCTCAGCGGCACTGCTAAAACTCAGTGGCTCTGTGAACCACTGTAAAGTTTGCATTAAAAGTGGAGTTAATTACCTCAGGAATAAGAATTTTACAAAAAAAGAAAATGTTAATTACTTTGAAGAACATATTTTGTGTAAAAATCATGTTTCTTGAAAAACAGATTTAATAAATTTACTAGAACATCTGGACAAGATTAACGTTTCAACCTTGTGGAGCTTAACCCAAGTCAATGTAAGGTAAATATGATACCATGATGGCTTTCTCACCACTGTGCTTCCACTTATTATTTTTTATTATTTAACCTTGGCATTTTAATTTCTTTTTTATCTCATTTATATTCTCCTGACATACAACAAAATCAATTTTTAGATCTGGATAGAGCATTTGTAGCTCTACTATATTACTGCGCAAACGTGAACATGCAGATATCTTATTAAAATGTCACTGTTTCAGAGATGTCTTTGGTGCAAATGTTGTTATTTAGATGAAAACTGATTATCACAACAGTAACAGCTCTTGTTCTGTAAAATTGCATTTTAGTCCAGCCTGTTTTAGAAGTCTACAGCTGTCAGACCTCGTATCTTTCTCTCTGATCCCTCAAGCAGATGCACTTTGTTTGTTCTTATAATAAAACATGTGTCCTTTAGTTGATTAGCGCATCAATGAGAACATCACAAGATATTCACTGTTTCCAAAGGTTTGCACATCAAAGAGAACTTTAAGCAGCTTTGTGAAATTAATTTGATTTGTTAAAACCTCACAACTGCAGAAGGATGGAGCTGGAGGAGGTTGTCGATGCCTTGCATCTTGCATAATTACTGTATATAAGTGGTCCAGATATGCATCTTTCTTTACGAATTTCTTGTGTTTTATGTATGTCAAAACTTTACCATCCTAGCTTTTCTAAATAATTTCTATTACCTTCACTAAGAATCAGTTCTTAAACATACACAGAAATTTTAAAATATTATATTTACAATTTAAAAAACCACAAATCTTTGCAATAACTATATAAAGATAAAGGACATTAAGTCAACCTGCACAGCAGTGGCTCTTCACCCATAGATCTCTTCATAGATCACGGTTGTGCAGCACAGCACCCTGCTGTGCTCATGCCAGGGATTCCTCTCTGAAAGTTATTGCTCAGAATAGTCACCAACACAGTGCACTGGCTTGGGCATTCCTGGTGAACACTGAAAAACCCACACATTTTCAAAAGTACTTAAAATAGTGCTCCTGTTCTGCTTAGACTATCTGAATAGCTAGATTTACCTATACCGGAAGCAAAGTATTACTGCTCGATCCTGAGAAAAGGACCTAGATTTCGGACTGCCATTTTGGTTTAGCTTACAGAACTCAGACCTGATTCCGAATCTTTAAGTACTGTGTAGAGTCGAGAATAATTATTTCTGAAATGAGAATGCTGCTATGATAAAATCTGAGATCAGAATCAGAGTGAAAGACAGAGCAAAAGATGATTTTTTAAAATGAGTTCCAAATGTCATTTTATTAAATTGATTTCTATAAATTTCTATAAATTTCTTGACACAAAAGACTAAGTTCAGTAATTACTCTTGAAAATATTATCCATTCCTCTGCAGTATTGTAAAGAAAAAAAAAAATCTTTCATAAAACACATACAGCAGATACTCTAAATATTCATTATAATGAAATGCTGAATTTTAGCTACCAGGTATAAACAATATTGGGTTAAAATGATGCATGTAACAGCTACAATAGCTTGTCAACTGTTAGTGGAAAGCTTCCATGCCATCTTCCCAGCTGTCAGAAGCTTCAAAGGAATTTTTTTTTTCCCCATTTTAAACAAATCTTACAAAACGCATGTGATACTGCCTGCTGCAAGAGGGGACGTATTAGCAGACTGTATTCCATGCACTCAGTGGGGGAAATACGGACAGCAGGCTCTGGGCTTCAAGGGGCCTGCAACTGGGAGCTCTCTCCATGCACAGACCTAACCTCTGCGAACTTTTCAGTCACCCGGGTGTCTTCGGAAAAATTGCCCTCATTCAGTCCGGTGTCAGAAAGGGAGGAAGATAGCAGCTGCACACATTCACACATCATCTGCAATTCAAAAGCAGCAGGGAAGTGGACAAGCAGTGAGCTCTGTAGGCCTACCTCCCTAGTGAATTACCAGCCTCCCCTCCACGTCAGCAATCAAAGTTCACTGTATACTCATGAAATGTAAGGCAGTAGGCAAGGTAAAAGAAGAAGAACATACCGATACCTTCCCTGCTATCTAGATTTCTTTATTCAGACTGTGTATGTAGACGTTCATGAATGTAAAAATCAGTTTAACACACCTTTTACATTATTTATCTTATTCCTATAGAGTTGAAGCAAATATATTGGAACAGCAGCAGGTTCCTGCCATCATTGGATCTAAGCTATCTGGATTTGAATATTTCTTTGAAAGGATCTGTGCAAACAGTCAAGAAAATATTTAGAATAGCAAGCAGCAAAATCAAAGGAACAGGCCAAACTGAGATGAGAAAACATGTACAAATGTCAACACACAATAGCATCTTCACTAACAGCCACTCAACCCATAATCTCATAATAGACCAGAAGTCCAACAGGTCCTCATGGACTCTCCTCACTATGAAAACAAGGAGAATTTTCTTTTCAAAATAACCAGGAATAATAAAATGCAGATCTATATTTGTGCCAATATATATAAGAGAATGTATTACATAAATTAAAATTGGCAGCAGTCAGACATATTAAGTTGGTCCTCACAAAGATCCCCTAAAATCGTATCAGTGCTGTTTTGTCCATGCAGCCATATGATTACTGAACTGCATTAGAGACATATAGCCTACTAAATGTACACTCTGAACTCACTGTAGGGAACAGAGGGCTTATGTTAAAAGTCAACAGTGTTAATTCTCTGTAAATGTCTTTTGCTCAAACATGAATCCTTAACCAATTCACATTTCATAACCACCTCCTTCTTTTCCTAAAATTCTTGCCCCGCTTTTAAGGTGGAATAAAAGCACTGTCACAGAATCATAGAATAATTTCATTGGCATGAACCTCTGAAGGTTGCTCAGGGGCTTGTTAGGCTGAGAAGCCAATACAGTCAACATAGCCACAGGAGGAATAAAAAACACAAACCAAACCCTAATATAAACTTAGGTTTATGTATCTAGTCTCTGCATGTCTAAAAGCACACTGTAGCCAGCTACTTCTCCATGTGAAAGGATCTAGTAAGGCATTGTCTAAGGGACTTCCAAAGCCTCAATTAGTGAACTAAGTCTTTAAATAAAAAATGTCATCTGCATGGGATTTACCTTCTTTTGCAGAAAGGATAATTTGAAGCTTTAAAAGAATACCCACATTCCTTTAAGCTTTTCCTCTCTTCCTTATCTATATTCTGCTGCATCACAGCACTGACCTCAAAGGTCAAAGGACTAACAGTTTTCACTAAAGCAGTAATTCAACTTTAAATCAACTGCTAGGGAGTGTATGGGAGTACTGCCTCTCTACCCAGCTACAGGAAAGCATGACCTCCACAGATCTCTGATTTACACTGAATTGACATGTGTTTAACCATTTTAGTATTAAATCTGTTATATACTCCAATGGTCCCTGCTCCTTCAAGACTTCACTGTCTGATGAGAGAAATTATAAATGCAGACTCTGCATTCTGATTAATGAGTCATGAACATCACAAGAAGGCAGCAAGTGACCTTTTTTGTTCACTTTTGCAAGGCTTCCTGTAATCAGCATCACAAATATTTTGGCAGAGTTTGTTTATCAAATCTGCACTGGAGCAAAATCTATTTGAGAATGCTGTTTTCTTTCTATTTTGGCTCCTCTACAGGAAATGCAATAGTGTTATAGGTGTCTAGACTCTAATAGCTGTGTGCTCTGATTCAAACTGTATACGGCCATCTAACCTAAGTTATCTAATCAGATTGGGGCAAGGATTGCAGAAAAAATAAATAAAGCAAGATTTAAGGAATAGAGTGTAAAAATACTGGGGGAAAAAAACCCAATAAAACTCAGAAACCAAAACCCAAAAGAGACAATTAAAGAACTTCTATATAAAAGTAATTTAATGTAGAATTTTTGCGGGTAGTGCTGTTAAAAAAAGCTAGAATAGAAATAAAAATGATGATGCAGAATACATGAAAAGCACCACATCTCTGCTTATCCTGCTTTCCAGATTGTACTGTGGCTAACAGAGAAAGGAAGTCCTCAAAGGAGGATCCTCTTCAGGGTGTTAAACACATACTGCTAAATCCTATTGCTTAAGGTTTCATATCTACTTTTGGAATAGCACCAAAGCACATAACAACTCAAGGTCTCTACATCTAAGGTTGAGTTGGTGATTTTGTTATTGGGGAGTTTGAGCAGCTAGACACAACCCCCGTAATGTCATTACTTAACATACTATGTATCAGCCACTATAAACCGGTAGTGTCAAAGGCAAAAAGGTTTGTTTTGAGACTAGAAACAGGTAACTGATTCTATGAACTCAGATTAAATCTTGATGCTGGATCAGGGATGTGCAGGGGAAAAGAGCAGTACTTAGCGGCCAAGTGGTGCTCTCCGCTTCCCTCGTAACAGCAGGTACCAGGGAATATTATCAGTACCAAAATGACAAACACATTCATTAACCTGAGGAAACTATCAGGAAGGCAGCAGGAGGATGTCAGAGCCACTCTTCCCCAGCCTCTCTGCAGGTGAGCACCTAAGGCACGGTGGGCACCCTAGAAGAGGCTGGAGAAGAGAGAATATACTATATAGCAGCAAGCAGCTTAAGAAGGAGAAAACTGCTCTCCGCATAATTTTTCAGATACTCCATGGAAATCATCATTACAATTAGTTCTGGGAATGGAGGAAACAGTGCTGAACTTAAAATCTAAAAAAGTCCTGAGGGATGATATATGGAAACAAGTATCCTAACTGACCTTCCTAGAAACTAGAAGAAAGGCTGCCTTGGAGAACTGTAATAGATTTTGATCTCAGGGAGGTCAAGATAAATCTGAGGCCATTGAGGATATGGTGAATATATACTTCTATAAATAAAAAAGAATGTGACCTATGTTTTTTAAAAACAAGTCAAGCAGAACTGAGTGGAGACCTCATGAAGTTTTATTTTAACTAGTCTCTTAAAAGATTTTGCAGGCTTTTTCTGGTAATTACAGGATTTTGCAGTATTGACAATAGCCATGTAGCTACATATCCAAACAATGGTCATGCAAATCAGTTGTGCAGACAGAAGTACACTAATTTAAATATTTAAGAGGCAGAAGTCAGCCATGTAGCAGACTTTTTCACGGTACATTAGAATATTTAGAAAAAAATCTATTAGCATTCTTCTGCACACAAAAGGTTGATTTAGGAGAGACTAGGTGAATTAATCAAATATGGTAATGCATATTAACTACAGAAAATTCTGCTATAGAAGGTACAGACATGGTTGAGAAAGTTTGGTTAAAATGAAAGACTCAAGTACTAGTTGTTTTCAAAGGAAAGGGATCATCCTTGCAAAATGTTATTTTTATGTTGATCCGGAGCATGTGATCTTTATTAATTTATTTTGTATTAAGACAAGATAACATCTGGGGGTCTGTTTCCATCACTACCAAATATATGAATGAACTGGCTTTTTGCCTCAACTGTATTTTCTAAATGAATAAGAACATTAGCTCTAAGCAAGACACACTGCAGCAGCATGCTGCACAAGGCTCTTCTGTATGCTCTTCTGTGCCAGCAGGGAAAACCGGTTTCCTGATTTTGCCATCCCATTTCTTTTCTTAGGGATCTGTTGTGCCTGTAAAATCTTGGCAATAGTAAAGACAATTGTGTGCTGGATAGGAACAGTTGTGACTATCATCATCATTTGTGCAAGGAAGATATTATGGGAAGAGGAAGCACTATAGAGCTCCCTCTCCCTCTTTGTAGGCTGTCACAGAGCCCCTTCTCAGCCTTGCTCTCTGCTATCCAGTCTCTCCTGTGGTGGAATAGGTCATCTAGTCACTGCCAAGTAGGAAATCTCTTAACAGCAGGGGCAGTTCCCAGAAGAGGAGGGTCATCATCAAATGCATCAACAGGGCTGGCACCTTTCACCAGACCTGCAGAATTAATTGCTCTCTCTAGTACAGTATTTGATGTAAACTCTCTAGAGCTTAATGAAGTTTGTTGGTACAGGAATGAGGAGCCTGCACTTATACAGTTATTACTGCCCAGACTGCACAGATTCTTTCAGTAAAACGCAACTTCGATCACCAGTGATCTTAAGATGGCCTCTCTCTCAAATGCACCTGTAATAGTCATCTTTTACAAAGAGGATGCCATGTATGCTTCCAGCAGCAGTTTTAAGTAGAGGTGCTGTGTCTCCCAACTTGAATTCATGATCAGCTCAGCATCACAATGTTATTAATAGCATTTCAGAAAAACAGTACAACCCTATATCATCATGAGATTCATATACACAGATATAATTTTGCTCTTATGCATGCTCCTGTACCTTTCAGAGCTGGGGGGGGGGGGGGGGGATATTTGCACAGAAAGGCTCTGTCCATTTCACAGGACTTATCTTCACTCCTTCATGTGGGCACCTGAAAACTAGGAAGTCCTCAGACTCAACAGATATGGCAAGATATCGATGAATAATAGGAATATTTCTTTTTAAGAGGGCTTCAGGATTATCTGAGACAGCACATAATGCCTCAAAGTTTTGCTCCATCCAGCTGGAAAGGCAGTAGGCTGGCACTGCCATCCATTCAATGTCCAGAAATGGAACAGCCCCCTCTGCCCCAGGGCCCTTGCCTCGTTAGAGGCAGGAGTGGTGCAAGAAAGGACAAGTGGCTATGAGGGAAATGCAGGCAGTGCAGTGAGTAATATGGCAAAACTACAAGCCTCCGACCAGACTGGTGGGAGAAAGGAGGACGGAGGTCGAAAAAGAAAAGGTATACTACGGAGTCATAATTACTGAATCCCCTGAGGAGAAAATGGTGAAATTATGTCTGTTTTCAGAAACACAGATTAAAACACTTATTAAAAAAAGGAAATACTGAAGAGCAAGCAAACGGGTTGCGAGTGTAATATCAACTTCACAAGTATCAAATGGGAGAGATTTTCAGTTACTTTGTGTACTGAATACAAACCAAAGTCTAGAGATTAAATGTCAACAAATGAAGGCAAAGCATTAATCTATTGTGCCATATCACCTCACTCCCAAATCACTAACAAGCTACTATCTATCTTATCTCTGCTTCACTTATTGACAATCTCCATTTGTTTCATCAAGAAAAGGGACAATCCATTCAGGACTCAGCATACATCATCCTAAGCAGAAAGAAATACTTTGCAATAAATGGCAGCAAAGTGATTGACTTAGTGTGCTATAAGCAGACTGTGCCTTGCTTTGGCACAGAAGTATGTAGTAGAAAAGTATAAAAAGCATTATTTTCTGCCCTTTGTATATACATATCTCTCAAACATGCACACTCAACTTATTCTCTTTGGAGAACAGCACGAACTGTTTCTTTTTCATACCTCTAGAAAAGAGAACCAAGTCTGAAATCACTCTTTCACAGTCCACACCAACACACCCAACTGCTCACATCAGCTGTTGGGGGGAGCAGGCTTCGTTCTCTGCACCTTTGCGTAAAATCATACAACCTCGGCATGCTGTGGCTTGCAACAAGATCTTATTTAATGGGACATGCCTTTTGGGGAGAACAGGCTTTCAAGCAGACAGTAGTGTCATATACAGCTAAAGAGCTGCATTTAAGAGCTTCTCAAGAACCAAATTATATTGAGGAACTCAGCACCTACATGATGTTCCTCACAGGGGAACAAGAGACATTGTTCTTTATAATCATGATATTTTAAGGGGTGAAGGAGACAGTTTTGTATTTATTCATTTCATACCTGTAGCTCATGTTCTTTAGAAAGGCCTTGTGGTGATTAAGACAGCTGCCCTCAACAGACAGAAGGTCATAAAGTGAGCAATCTCAATAAAACTTAGAAAATTCTCCAAGTTTAGCTCCCTTTTAATCTGCGAGATGCAACACAACAAACACGTACAATAGGGAAGCAGAAAGGCTTGTCAGCAAGAGCTTGCAAGGTATCTGCACACAAATTATTTGCAGATGAAACAACAAAAAATCCAGGGATTCCTGTCTCTTGGCCACTGTCGCTACAGTAGGTGTGAGATTCTTGAATAGGAGAAATTAGGTTTTAAAAGTCAAAGGAAAAAGTTGGATGCTGTGGTCATGGTGATATTTATAATGTAACCATTACATTTTGAAGTCAAACCTCCCTGAAGTGTAAAGACGTTTTTGTTGCTTTACAATACCAGCAGACTCATGCACGCAGAGCTGCTACAATTCACCTTCAGTTTGTATTCGAAATTATTTCTGTGTAACTGAAAGGTCCAAACCCCTTTTTTTTAATTGAAAGCTAAGATTTCTTAATGCATTTGTGTAACAAGATGATTCTCTGGTAAACATCAAGGCCAAAACCAAAACAAAAATATCATAAAGTACACAAGTTCCCAGGTACAGGTCACCACCAGAGACAGATAATAGACTTGATGGACCATTAGTCTGTTCCAGTGTGCCTATACTCAGAGTCAGCAGGGAAGCAGCAGGTAGTAAAAGAAACAGACTGCAGATTAGAAAGGAAAGGAGGAAAATGATGTAGGGAAGTCAGCTAAAACGAGAAGCTTCTCAGTGAGTTTCCCACTAACATTTTATCTCAACATTATGGCCGAAAAGAAATACTTACGCCTTGCCAGGTTAACTACTCTGCAAACAAATATATTGCAAGCTGGGCTGAGGAGGTGTAAAATCAATGCTACAAACATGTGTCAATGCTAATATTGGCTCATATTTCTACTGTTTACAGCATTTAACCTGCACCTCAGAGAAGTCAGTAATTATTACCTCAATAATGAATGTTAAGGTCATCGTGGCAAAAGCAACTGAGAAAACTTCGTAGTTTTGTTATGACAAAAGTCTGAAGAAGCATGACACTTTAAACCAAAACTGGACAGTTTGGCCAAAATTCTGCCCTGCCTACCTGCACGCTTATCAAGTGTAATTTTTCTGCTGCATTTATTGCTGTGACTAGAACTGCAGGGTTACTGAATTTAAAAAGAAAAGCCAGAGAACAGGATGCCAGAAAGTTGACTAATAGTAAAGTTCTGATAAAAGCATTAGTCATAACAGAATAATCAGATAAAATCAGAAGGTGAATAAGTTCACCAGTAAATCTGAGGAAACATCACATTCCCAAAGCTGAAGGAACAGTATAAATTATTTGCTAATGCAATACAGTATTCACTCTCTAATGCATGACTGTACTTTCTAATATAAATGCAGGCTAATTAGTTAAAATAATGAAGTGACAAATCCTGTCTGTTTATCAGAAAATGTATAAAGAAAGCAGATAAAAGTGCCTTTACCTGGTAATATTTCAAGATTGTTCCAGTGTGTGCCAGACATCCGCAACAGTTTACATTCATGGAAAAGGGATGGACTGTGTTGATAAGCACAAAATCGGAATGATATGAGCCTTGGCTTAGTCCTTAATGCTAAACTCTCTGTAAATGTGAAAGCTGGGCTCTGGAGATAGCAGACAAATATCATGTTTGAACAAATGATATGGGGAAAAACTAACTGGAGGTCCCAGAAATAGAACTACAGTGAGGGAGCAAAACCACGAGGGTAGTTACTTCCCAGATAGTATCTATACTTCATTCAGAACAAGATGGAGGAACACAGATTAGAGACATCTCTATATTGCTCAATCACAGAGAGAAAAACACTTTTAATGGAATTATAGAAGTTTGAGATACAATAGGCATATTTAGGTCACCTAGGCCATCCTCCATCACTTCTGCAACTGAACTACGCCAAGTGACAAATGTCCAGATTAGTTTTAAATGACAGGCGGAAGCTGGGAATATGCAAGAAGGCGACACGAGTATTCACTTCACTGGCTTACATGAAATTATGTCAGTATAGCCAGTAACAGCTATACTAGCCAAGACAGTTGTTGAGTATGGCCAGTATTATGTTATGCTTAATGGGACATTGGAGCTCAAATCACTGTACTCAAACTGTTTGTTCCTCATGGCTATATTTTTCCTACATTATTCCAGACCTTATTTTCTGACATGCATTTCACTATTTTAATAGTTAACATAGGATCTTAGTAGGTAACAGATTGATTCCTTTCTGGCTAGTTCCACTTATTTTTGTCCATTTAATCAAATGTACAGGCACTTAAATACCTCCCGATTTTAGAAAGAATTAAAAAAAAAAAAAAAATCAATAGCATAGCTAGATAATTTCCTACTGGGCCCTACCACTGATACGCTCTCATCCTGGTTGCAGTTATGTTTACATGTAAATATGCACATTCTCAGTTTTCTCAGTGTTACCAAGGTTCTCATTACTCCAGAATCACCAATACCTCTTTCCTGTATTTTTGGTGCAATTTATTCATACAGCTATTTGCAAGCCATGCTAGTCTCATCTTTCTTCATTTATTAAATGAGTTGCTTCCTTTTGAACAATGTTTGACAGTGTTTCAGTACTAGTGACAAATGTACTAGAAAGTCATATACATATATATACGCACATATACACACCAACTGTTCATCTGTCTTCCTGTGCAGTTAAAACTGTCAGCTAGATTAGAATTCACTTGTTCTGATATTTTGCTGTTCTAACCTTTCCTTTTCAAGTCTTAACTAAGATCCTACTTAATTTTGTTTAATCCTTTCTTGTTCTCTTATGACCAGACAAATTTTAAGGGACCAGTATAAAATACTTTGCAGATAAAGTCTTAAAAAAACCACAGGTTAAACACAAGTTAAAAATAGGCTTTCTTTGGAAACAGCTAACAGCCATAACACCTTTTCTCTACAGATATTTCCCAGTAAACCCTGGAAGTTCAAATCAGCCCTAGACACCCATCATATCTTACACACTTCCTTAATTCTGGGAAACATCATGAATCCTGCACTGTTTTGGAAAGCCCAGCTTTAAGGAAAGGAAAAGAATTAAGAGTGAGAAAACTTGGGAGTGACTGGCAGTAGCAAGACTTAGCAGAAGGCTCAGGAGGCAAAATAATGTTCACTCTTCCCTAAAACCTTTAAAATACTGTTGAGGAGTGAAGTAGGATCTGTTCCTTGCTAGAGGTCAGCTTCAAAACCAAAGTAGCTCAGTAAGTGGTAGACACAGAGAAACATTGCTACAGTCAGCCTACAGAAAAGGCACAATACAGACTCTCAGAGAACTGAGACGAGTGAACTAAATTTAGAAAGAAAAAAAAAAAAAGAAAGAAGCTCAGAGCTAGCTGTGTTTCTAGGTCCAGCGAAGGCAACACTAATACAACAGGAAGGTAACATCTGATTATTGGTTCGGGAAACTATGCATGCTAATGCCCAAAATATGGCATTTATTAGAGCAATTCATGCTGTGCCCACTTCTGGCAGGGCAGAGCGCTAAAGCACTATGCCCGTTGCAGCAGCACAGACAAGCACATGCAGCTTTGTCTTTCTCACCCACCTGAGCGTGCAAGCACAGCACGAGCCATGCACACCCTGCAGGAGACCCAGGGAGTGCTGCGGAGGTGCTCAGGGGGGTCTGGCAACTGCTGAAGAGAGAACTTAAAAAGAAGCAAAAATATATCTGAAGATCCAAAGAAAAACATTCAGCAATACTCAGCACAGCTGCTGTAGAATAAATGAAGTCTCAATTATCTTTTTTAGCAGAAGTCACACAACATGCAGTTTCCAAGTCCTGATCCAAAAGAAAGGATTTTCCATTATCTCCTACACCAGTGGAAAGTCTTTTCCTACTTTGCAAGCCCATCCTGAGAGCTGCAGTACATCTGCAACTGAATATAGGCTCTCATTTATTTCATACTTCTGAGTCATAATCATGTACAGCATTTGAATATCAGAGATACAGCTTTCCTGTGCAACATATGCAGTAACTTCCACAAAACTTAAATATTGGGAAAGCACCTATTATAGCTATTAGTAATGAGCTGGGAAGTAATGTAAAATGTGACAAAGCAGTTTGTGTGGGACCACCAGCAATCTCTGATACATGGAGAACATTACATAAAAACTGCTGCTTCACAGAGTCTGGTGCTTACTACAATTTAGGAAGAAATGTCTGAAAAATAAGCTGGTGCTAAAGTAAAATAATTTAACTCAAAGAAGTCAAGCTTTTCATACAAAAAACACCCCAATTAATTTTGACTCATAATCCTTCTGCCCTTTTCTTCATACCTTTCTAAACACAATCTCTATATAGGGTAATCTGTTGTGCTGGTTTTGGCTGGGATGGAGTTAATTTTCTTCATAGTAGCCAGTATGGGGCTATGGTTTGGATTTGTGCAGGAAACAGTGTTGATAATTCAGAGACGTTTTCATTATCGCTGAGCAGTGCTTACACAGAGTCAAGGCCTTTCTGCTTCTCACCCCACCCCACCAGCGAGGAGGCTGGGGGTGCACAAGAAGTTGGGAGGGGACACAGCTGGGACAGCTGACCCCAACTGACCAAAGGGATATTCCAGACCATAGGACGTCACGCTCACCATGTAAAGCTGGGGGAAGAAGAAGGAAGAGGGGGGACGTTTGGAGTGACAGCGTTTGTCTTCCCAAGTAACTGTTACACGTGTGATGGAGCCCTGCTTTCCTGGAGATGGCTGAACACCTGCCTGCCGATGGGAAGCAGTGAATGAATTCCTTGTTTTGCTTTGCTTGCGTGCGCAGCTTTTTCTTTACCTATTAAACTGTCTTTATCTCAACCCACTGAGTTTTCTCACTTTTACTGTTCCGATTCTCTCCCCCATCCCACTGGGGGAGGAGTGAGCGAGCGGCTGTGGTTCTTAATTGCCAGCTGAGGTTAATCTACGACAGTCCTTTTTGGCACCCAATGTGGGGCTCAAAGGGTTTGAGATAACAACAGATTTGATTGGAATGTGCTCCATCAAATTTATAGCTGTTATTGCTGTTTAGCTATTAATTGGCAGGCTCCTGTGCTTGCCATGGGGCTTGCTTGCCTTACTCTGTCTTAGAGTCTAGTGCTCATTAGTGGCTGCTTTTTGCTTTGGCTGCTTGCTGTACTGCTGTACTGCTTATCATCTTACTCTGCTGTGCCTGGGAACATTTTCATAACAGCAATGGTGATGCGCCTGGGCTGGCAGATGGCCAGGGCATCGCTGCTGTTTCTGTGCTGCTGTACTGGACAGGCTGGAACTCCAGTGTGAACTCGAGTCGAAGGGACTGTGACCTGTGGATGAGTCCGCATGGGAGCAGGACACCCTGAAGTGTCTGTGGCCATGGATAAGTCCATGCTGGAGAAGGTACACCTCGAAGCATCTGTGGCTGTGCATGAGGTCATGCTGGAGCACCTCAAAGTGTGTGGGCATGGATAAGCCCACGACAGAGCAGGTACACCACTGGAGGGACTGCAGCCATGGGTAAGGCATGTTGGAGCACGTTTACTTCTGAAGGGACTGTGGCTGTGGGTAAGGCCACGCTGGAGCAGGTTATCTCTGAAGGCATTGTGGCCTATGGAGAAGGCCACGCTGGAGCAGATGCACCTCAAAGCAACTGTGGCTGTGGATAAGTCTATGCCACAGCAGGTATACCCCTGAAGAGACTGTGGCTCATAGATAAGGCTCCACTTGGAGCAGGTACAACCCTAAGGGACTGCAGTCTGTAGATAAGTCCAAGCCGGAACAGGGGCAAGGGGAGGAGTTCATTGCAATGTTAAACCTGATGGTCTGGTCCAAAGGGACCAGGGATGGACATTATAATGGAAATACCTTTAAATTGTTGTAACCCGGGATTTGAGTTGCATGTTATGAGAATTACTATAGCAGAAAACCCTTGTTGCTAGCTAGGCTAGGAGCAAGGGGAGGAGTTCATTGCAATGTTAAGCCCTATAACCTGGCCCAAAGGGACCAGGTGCAGAAATTGTAAAGGAAATACCTTTAAATTGTTATAACCTATGATTTGAGTTGCATGTTGTAAGAATTACTATAGCAGGAACGACCTGAACCAATGGAGGACAAGCCTTACAAGAAGCAGTGCAAGTGCAGCAGTGACCCCACCTGAGCTGGCTTTGGTGCCCAGTAACTCCACGCAACACACCACCTCTCCTGCCCTGAGTGACCACCATAACAGATGGAGCCCAAAGTCATGGACTAAATGAACTCAATGGACATTTTGTGGACATTTTATGACATTTTACAGGGTGGTCCATAGACTAGGGAATGATATCTGTGTATATATCAAAGGATGGCAAGGGGGGGGTAATGAGTATGGATAGTGGGGACCTGAGCATGACGTAAATGGTAGGAAAGGGGGGAGAATGTGCTGGGGGGGGTGAGTTAATTTCTTCATAGTAGCTACTATGGAGCTATGTTTGATTCGTGCTGAACAGTGTTGATAATACAGGATGTTTTAGTTACTGCTGGCAGTGCTTACACAGAGTCAAGCCTCTTCTGCTTCTCACCCACCCACAGTGAGGAGGCTGGGGTGCACAAGAAGTTGGGAGGGACACAGCTGGACAGCTGACCCAACTGACCAAAGGGATATTCCAGACCATAGGACGTCATGCTCAGCATAGAAAGCTGGGGGAAGAAGAAGGAAGCAGGGGACGTTCAGAGTGATGGCGTTTGTCTTCGCAAGTAACCGTTATGTGTGATAGAGCCCTGCTTTCCTGGAGATGGCTGACCACCTGCCTGCCGATGGGAAGCAGTGAATGAATTCCTTGTTTTGCTTTGCTTGCGTGCATGGCTTTTGCTTTATTTACTAAACTGTCTTTATCTCAACCCACAAGTTTTCTCACTTTTACTGTTCCGATTCTCTCCCCCATCCCACAGGGAGGGAGGGAGGGAGTAGCTGTGTGGTGCTTAGTTGCTGGCTGGGGTTAAACCACGACATCTGTTCAGGGTCACTCTTTGAGAAAACTGCTTATAACAGTTTCTTACATTTCATTGCTTTACAGAGCCCTGTAATATCTATTTTAGCCCAGAACACAGGACAATTTTGCTATTGTGAACAGCTGAGCAGAAAGCATACGATATGATTTATGAAATCTCCAGTACGTCAAGGCTGGGTTTTGTTAACCCCACATCGCTATGTCTGCTTCCCACTCCACCTGTTTAATTTGACTTCTTTAAATATTTGTAATAGAAGTGGAACTGCAGTCATCATGAAAAATTGATTTATGGACAAAAGCAGATAAATCTTTATTAGCAGTTCTAAATACCACCTCACTAGGTACCCTTAAATATACACAGTTGTAAATCTGCAATCATTTCTTCAGTAACAAGTATGAATGTCACAAGTTTGTTTTCCCATTTGCTACAACTATCATTAAATATTAAGGAGACAAAAACCTTGAAACCACAGCCCACAGAAGACTAAGACCCCAGAGGGCAAACAGCAGAGAAACAGAGTGTCCTGGGGAATTTGTGCGTGCTCTGTTGAAAGACCATGGGTCTTTAGGCTGCACAATCAGATGCTAATGACATAACATCACATCAGACTATAGAACAAAAAGCAAGAATGTGTTGTAATTGCTTTTTGCCAGAAGGTTGCAATCAGGACATACCACGGTGTTGTGTTTTAAAGCCAAAATTCCTAAAAATGACTGCATTCCAAAGTAAAACATGTTGAACCCAAAGTTAATAAATCAGAGCTGTAGTTTGAGCTTGCAGAGACTTACAGAAGTGGGTATAGCTACACTAACCATGATGATCTTTGAAAGTGATAAATATGATTTAGAAAACATTACTCCTCTCATTCACGTTCCCAGTGTTGTACGTTGGTTTGCATTGCTGCGGACGATTGAAGTGACAGCAAAGCTTTACTTGGAACAATATAAGGAAAAGGATTTAGTTTAAAAATCACTGCAAATTTTCTGAACTACGTTTTATGAAGGTATATTTAGTCTCAGGTTTTAAAAATACAGTACTACGAATTCCAACTCCTTTATTTAGTAATTCCAACAGAAAACAAATAGGACAAATTTACTGGTTTTCCCCCCTTTCCAGCAGTTTACAGAATTCCAACCCTGTAATTTAAGGTTAAATTCTACCTTGAGAAAAATATCCCTGAAAAGGTGCAACAATATGCCAAAGAGGCAGCACACTTTAGGATGCATCATGTGCAAATGAGCTCCGGTAGTGGTGCCATTCCCACTTCCCACCTTCCTCATCATAGATTCAGGAAAAGGGAGAATACTAGAGCCACAGCCAAAATGTTGCCGGTTTTCAGATACTACCAATTTCTAAAAAAGCCTTTGTAGCTATATGGAGTCAAATGTTGGTTACAGCAGTATTAAAATTGTTTTAACTTAAGTCAGGAGGCAGGCTCAGAGGCAATGTGATTTAATCATAGTTTTACATCACCATCAGTTTTAGTATTCGATTTGTCTAACTACAGCTATGCAACCCTGAATGGATAGAGGAGGACTCCACAGTGGGGATTAATTTTACCTTCTTTCTTGTGCATCCCTTGGATCCTTTGGGTATGTAAATTAAAAGAATAGTACTCATCTCCCATTTTCCTTCTTTCTCTTTGTAACTCCACAGCACCTGATAATTTTTAAATTGTATTTCTAACTTCAGTAGACTCATTTCTGCTTCTAGGTTAATGAAGGAATTGAAAACCAGCAAAAAAACCCAGCGGCACTGTAGAAGGAAACACAAACTCTCCCTTGACCTTTCCCACTGCCTGAGCCAAATCAAGCTGTTCACCATCACCACATCTCACCAACTTCTATTAGCACATCTCAGAGTGCCCAGGTACTCCCCTCCCAGGGCAGCCGTACCCTTCCCCAGCCCCTCACAGGTGACCGTGGTCACCCCTGCATTATGCTTCTCAATTTCAAGTGTTGTGTCATTCTGCTTCTTTGCCACAGAGCGCACCACAGAGGTGTAGTATCCTGGAGCATCATATTTCTTTTCCTGAATTGGCAAAATCTCTAACCCCTTTGAAGTTTGCCCTTTGCTAATGGATAAAAATGGATTTTTACAGCTGGGGTGTAGTTTCTGCTTTATTTTCTCTAATTAACACAAGGAAAAGGTAGACTTTGTCACATGTTTAACCAACTGCTCATCACCTAACTGCTGATCCTATCACACCAACAGGGATGATGAGGGGAAGGTGAACAAGGTCACCTAAATTGATGAAAGTGGATCAAAAGAAGATAAATTACTTTAAAAGCACTTATTGTGCAGTCAAAAACAACAAAACTTTGTAAGGATCATGCTCTGTTGCACTCAAGATGAAGCTCATAAGAAGAAAAAACAAACAACAATATATATACACATATATATGTATGTCTCAAAGCTGACACCTTGACTCAGTAGAAACAGAACAGAGCTCTGAGTTTTCAGAGCTCATGTGTAATGGTCTTTTCCATTTATAAGTAATCAGAATTACTTTCAAATACAGCCCAGAATCAAGGAGATTGTGTTAGTTTTAGTAATTATAAATATTCTGAGCTTTTGCATAACCACAAAGTATTCATAAATTTCCATTTTTAACTGAAGAAAATGATTCTCTAGTCACATTCTTTGAAGTTGTATTTACCATAGTTAGTAGAAATAATACAAAAGGGTGTGAGCAACCAACTATACCTTACAAATGGAGCAATATCAGCCTATTGCACACTCAGTTTTCATTTTACATCAAGGACTTTTGGGTAGGGAACTTTAAAGCAACCATTTTGCAACCAGCTTGTATTTTTTTATGTAACTAATGAATAAGAATTAGAAACATAAGTATATAAAGCATATATGAAGAAAAACTTAAATAAACCCAGACAAGATCCAAAATTAGCATAGAGGATTATTGCTTATTCCTCAAGCTGAGAGCACAGAGCCAGGAAAACAAAAATGGTGTGGAGGGTGAAGTTTAGGTATGAAAAGGCACAGGGGGAAATGGAAGCAATGCAAAAAGTCTCTCACTGAGGACCTTCTACTGTAGGCAAAGGTCTTAGAAGAGTTCAGAGTTTTCACCTAATAATGACAAAAAACGCTAACAGAATAACAGAAATAAAGATAGAATCTGCATTTGATTTTAAACATATCAGGTGTAACCAAATTATTGAGTTTTTGTTTTCTTTGCATTGTTTCCCCTCAGAGCAAAAATGTATAAAAATATATCTTTAAAATCCAGGAGACTACATTCCTTGAGGAAAGAATTTATCAACAGCAAACAATAAAACAGCAGCATTTACTACTTTAATAAAAAATTACCATTTGCTTTGTTTTGTTGTTTCCAAGATGCTTATTTTCTTCTAAAGAAGTATGTGCATTAATCTTATCCAGCAGTCCATAGTTTTTATCCTGCAGTTAGCTAAACTTCCCTTGTGCTTGATGGTGTTGCTGAGATTATATATGACAGTGCTGATACAGCTATTCACTTGCATGTTCAAGCCTGCATCAGTAACGAATATTTCTCAAGCTGCTTTGAAGCTTTGGTTATGAAAATAGAATGAAAATGTGATTACTGTCACAGTAATACTGCCAGATTTCTTAATGAGACAATATTCTTTACTTTGTCTCAGATAAAATTTTACAAAAAAATACAAAAACATGATTAACACTTAAATTAGGCTTTGCTGTATTACATTGTAGATGAAATTTATGCAGATGTGTCCTTTTACCTCATCCTTCACAAAAACTTTCTTCAGATATTATCATTTTGTTAATCTGGGTACAGATCTCGAAGACAAAAAAATAAAAAATAGACCGATACTAATGATGCTCTGGTTTGACGACACAGATTTTTCCTCTCTCCACCCCTAATCTTTCATTAAGCATCCCTTCATGCTTTCTCCCCCTTCCTCTCTCCAGAAAATTAGCCAGATCTTCTTGTAGCGTCACAAGCAGAAACAAGCCGAAACTGAAACAGAGGACCTGAACATCTGTGATGTTATGGCAAATTCAGCGTAGGATTTAATTAATTAATGTATTTAAGTTATTATACCAAATATATTACAAAAGAAGAGACATTTATCTTATTCAGAAAGACTCAGATTGCAATAACAACCATGGCACAGGTCAGGCCTGAGGAGCATCACCAGAAATCCATGCGTGGAGTTGACTGTGTCCACCTCCACCACGCCAGGTTTCAGTTGAAATCCTACGTCTCTCAGTATCATGAGAGCTAAATTCTCTCCCAATGTTCTTTTAAATGGTACCACAATATTCCAGAAGTTCAAAGGGCTCTCTAAATCTCCCTTTTTAAAAGATACAGAAAGCAAAACATATTGGGCCCCAAACCTTTATGTTTCATCTCTTCTGAGTTTCACCTATCCATTAGAAAATCCTTAGAAATACAATATATAGTAATATCATAACTGTCAGGTATTCTATATCACTTGAACAGAATACTGCTATTTCACAGAAAAAGATATAATAGTGAAATATGGGTCCACATTTTTGTGTGTTTACGCACACATATATAAAGATAAGGCTATTCACTTAAAGGGAGTATCATATGAAAAATCCTCTAAAATACAACCTATGTCCAAATATGTGTCGTGTTTCTTTTGAGTCCTTTTAATTTATTTTTTTTTTCAATTTTACTTTAATTTTTTTAAGAAGAGAGAAGAACAAAATATGCATCCTACTTCATAAACCAATAAATACAAAATGCCTTAAAAGAGATGAAGGAAGTAAAAAAAAAAGTTTCAGCCCAGCCAGTCACGTTTCGTCACTGAGCTGCCCTGGAAGGGCGATTGCAGCACTGGAAAAAAGTATATGGGTCTGAAAAAATATGCAGTTGTATTGGGTTTGTGTGGGAAGGTTTTGGTAGCAGGGGGGCTACAGGGGTGGCTTCTGTGAGAAGCTGCTAGAAGCTTCCCCTATGTCCGATAAGTTAATGCAGTGGTTCCAAGACAGACCCGCCGCTGGCCAAGGCTGACCCATCAGTAACAGTGGTAGCGCCTCTGGATAACAGATTAAGAAAGGAAAAGAAGTTACAGGGAGTTGAGTTGCAGCAGAGAGAGAGAGTGAGAAGATGTGAGAGGAACAACTCTGCAGACACCAAGGTCAGGGAGAAGGAGGGGGAGGAGGTGCTCCAGGCGCGGAGCAGAGATTCCTGCAGCCCTGGGAGACATGGTGAGGCAGGCTGTCCCCTGCAGCCATGGAGCTCCAGGTGGAGAATCCACCTGCAGCCCTGGAGACCCACGCGGAGCAGGATGCCGAAGGCTGTGACCCGTGGGAAGCCCAGCTGGAGCAGGCTCCTGGCAGGACCGCGGACCCGTGGAGAGAGGAGCCCAGGCTGGAGCAGGTTTGCTGGCAGGGCTTGTGACCCCACGGGGGACCCACACTGGAGCAGTCTGTTCCTGAAGGACTGCGCCCCATGGAAGGGACCCACGCTGGAGCAGTTCGTGAAGAACTGCAGCCCGTGGGAAGGACTCACGTTGGAGAAGTTTGTGGAGGACTGTCTCCCGTGGAGGGACCCCACGCTGGAGCAGGGGAAGAGTGTGAGGAGTCCTCCCCCTGAGGAGGAAGGAGCAGCAGAGACAACGTGTGATGAACTGACCCAAACCCCCATTCCCCGTCCTCCTGAGCCGCTCGGGGGGAGGAGGTAGAGAAAATCAGGAGTAAAGTTAAGCCAGGGAAGAAGGGAGGGGTGGGGGGCAGGTGTTTTAAGATTTGGTTTTATTTCTCATTATCCTGCTCGTTTTGATTAGTAATAAATTAAACTAGTTTTTCCCCAAGTCGAGTCTGTTTTGCCCGAGACGGTAATTGCTGAGTGCTCTCCCTGTCCTTATCTCGACCCACGAGCCTTTCGTTTTATTTTCTCCCCCTGTCCAGTTGAGGAGGGGAGTGATAGAGCGGCTTTGGTGGGCACCTGGCATCCGGCCAGGGTCAACCCCCTACAAGGGGTCTCCAGAAAGCTGGGCTTATGCTTTGCTGAAATAAGCAAAGAGATGACAAAAGACCATCCTTCCCCAGTCTCCCAGTGTTAAGCATAGTTGTTGGTACAGAAAGACGAAAGACTTGAAGCTCACAGCTCTTATATCTCAGAAGAGTAGCACTGAATAATAACAAACTGTTTGCACTTTCAATTAATAATTATCCAGATGAAGCTGGTGCATACCACCTTAATCACTGGGATAGGACCATCTGACTTGCCAACCACCTTAGATGAGTTTCAAGGAAAGACTGACAGATCCTGCTCCACTGTTCAAGGCACAGTGATAAGAGGTCATTTGAGTTCTGATTAATTTTTGTGGGTACAGCTATTTTTCAGGCTGACACAGTACTTGTCGCTTCACAGTACTTTTAAAATTCTGCTACATTCCTTTCTCTTGTTTGCAATATGTAAGTCAGAGAAGTAATAAATTCCTTTGTCACAGTTTTGTGCTGTTTGCTTGGCAGGGAACATGGGAAGATGGAAGACAAGGTGAGCAATGACAAGGACATTAGCAGAGCAGCCTAATAATGCAAGATCAAGTTATAGAGCTTGCATTATTAAGCCTGGTCTTGGGACTGATGATGATGTGTTTGAACTTTGTAAGGACATGGATATGAGATTTAGAAACAGTGCCTAAAATGTTTCCTTTTCCAAATATGAAGCTGTTGGTTTGGGGTTTTTTCCAGCACTCCCACTTTCTTTGTTTTTCTTTCATCAACTTACTAAACTTAGGTTCTATTCTCTTCCTTATTTGCCAAGTGTTTACGTATGTGTAATTCCTGTAACTTGTGGCTTTTCTTTAGTTTCATGAATCACTGTGCCATACTTCAACAAGCACAGAGAGAATTCAACTGGGTTATCTGCCTGAGTTGCAATAAGAAGTTGATCCTAATGATATGGCTCAAATTGCTATGTTATTTACATTCCTCCTTAGACAATTTACAAACAAATCACTTGAAATTAAAGTAAAATTATTTTCTAAAGCTATGGCAGATTTCTGATAGGATAGGTAAAGGATGGACGTTCAAGGCTCCTATATTTTTTTTTAAATATAGAACAAGAAATAGAGAGAGAAATAAAGAACAAGAAATTACCATAATTTCTTCCATTAGCTTCTCAGAAATCAAATCAGAGAGTGTTGGTTCACACACTTTTCAGATGATGAGGGAATCATGACTACGTGGTCACTTGCTGGTATTTTTTCTCCATAATCATAATGAGAACAAGCATTATCACCCCTCGTATTCAATCAGACCACTTGAATTACAGCCCCAGATTACAATCAATAACTGCTGGTGACTGAGGTTATATGGATGCCATCAGTACACCTATCAGGGTAAATCACTGTGACCTTCACCTCTCTGCCTCCAAATGATACCAGCATACTTTAAGGCAGATGGTGGAAAAAGTTCAGTTTACTACATGGCGTTGAAAGACTGACAAAAAGACCAAAACCAAAAATAACAGCAAAGGAGCATTGAACAAAATTATGGCATCCTATAAACTTCACCCAATATTTAAGAAAAATTCTCATCTTTTTTTTCTCAAAATGTTTGATAATAAGTTCTTCTTATTAAACTGGTTGATAGTGACTAGAGGCAAAGGGCTTATTATGTGAATTGCTATCATCTCACTGTTACCTTGCTCCGCTTGCATCTGCTGTTTTTATGCGCCTATGGTCTCATCTTAAACATAGACTGTAAGACATTTGAAGAACAACATATGTTTTTGTGATGTGTACAGACTGTGGCTAGAATAGCAAGATCATGTTTTCTAACTGGCCTGCAGGTACCCCTGCAATACCAACATTAATAAAATCTAGGGAGGAAAAAAGCAACCTAACCAATTATAGGAACAAGCTCATCAAAGGAAGAAAGATTTTCCAGGAGAGAAAGGCTGCTGTTACAGCTGGTGTCAGCAATATTAGGAAACGGAGGGACCAAATGTTAGCTGGGACATTCCAAATGAATCCTGAACTATAAACCAAATGGTAATAAACAAAGCTATTTGTCAGTTGACCCCCCTTGGATGTTGTTAACAGGCAAACAGCATGCCCATAGCCTATGGCAACTCACAGACTCCCAGTGATAAAATCATGACAGCTAACAGATGAATCCTTTCTGAATTCTATTAAATAAATTAATAATCTTAGCAACATCATTACAGCAAAACATCCATCTTCTGCAACAGCTGTTCCTCCATTGCTTGTTGCATTTATTTTCTGTGCTCTTGCCATGCCTTATGCAGTATAACTTAATTCACAGAGACTGAACTTCAGCGTATCAATGGCAGACCTATAAAAATAGATCATTTGCATTTTTTATGCAGTTCCGTCAGTTTGTGCAAAACACAAGCTTTTGCTTGAACAGAAAAATATGTCTAGCTACTCTGTCTCTAAAGTAAGCAACAATAAAACTTGGTACTGTCTGATGAGAATCAAATGGAAACCCTAAAAAATAGACAACTGTTTCATCTAAAACCTTTTCTGAATCTTTCAATTCAGCAACCAAGATATTAAATTAAATCTAATATGCTCTTTTTCCGTCTTTACCTGACTACCTAATGCTAAACAAAACTTGTTGGAAGTCAAAGTATGCTTTAAAATGTACCTACTGTTATCAAATTGCTTCTGAGTTTGTTCCAGAGTTACAATCTGCACCTCTGTAACCTGAAAATAAGAATGCTCCTAGCATCCTTAGGAGATTATTTCCAGAAGAACACAGCCAAGACAGGCAATACACAGTTAGCTTAGGAAAGAGAAATGACAAAAAGGAAAAATTTCGCACTTCACGTTGAGCACAATGATCACTTCTCCAAGTCACCATCTCCATTTGAATTCACAGACCAGTATATTGTTACTGTTTGTGGTACCTAAGCACTTGTAATTCTGGACCTGGGCAGTTTTGTTTTGCTTTACCCACTACATGCTCTTTCTAAAACTGCATGGAGAATTTAATTAAACACATACACTTTCCTATCTCAGGTGAAATGATCATATAAAGAAACCTTAGCAACCTTTGAATCATTAAAACCACATTTTACTTTTTGGTGATACTTCCTGTGCTACATGCAACCAAAGTAATACTTTGCAGAAGCAGCTTCCCAAAGGAATAAAAATGCACAAACCACAGGTGCTTTTTCTTCTAAGAGGCCCCTGGTACAGACAAGTATTTAGCATTAAATAAGCATGCTTAGCATCAGACATAGCCTCCTCTATTTCATCCCCTGTATGGGAAATAATGCTTTTCTCACGTGTATTTAATCTTGCAAATCAAAGGAGAGAGACCCGTGAGTTCATTTGCTCTGCTAGTACTTCTATACTGTGATTTCCAATTGTAGCAACACTTCTTGTAAATTGTTTTTTTAAATCCTGTTTTTGCAGAAAAAGTTTCTCCTAACGGCATAAGTTGTGGGGCCTCTCCATGTTTGATCTGTCAAAAATTCTTGTGTAGTTTAGACTTCCACTTACACACTTACATTACAAACTTCTACTAGATACTTCATTCTAATGCAGACCAGAATCTGCCTCAAATTTTTGTAATATAGTTCTCATGTTACTCTCCCCTCCCCTGAACTGGCCTTGGAACGTACGTCAGAACCTACGTTTGTCAGACACAAAATTACTTTAAGACTAACTTCCTTTAAGTGCTATGTGCCCTGCACATACACGGCAGTATTTCAGTGGGGCTCAAGATTTACAGAAGGTTCCACATTTAGCAGATTTTTGTCCTATTTTTAATTAATTTCTTTAAACTTTTCCTTCTCTACTGCAACATTGCTGTTCACTCAGCAGTTAAATTACCTATACAGTACAATACTCTGTATTGCAAAGATCATCTCAGTGGTATGCTTGCAACAGCATTAATGGTAGAAGCATCTCGGAGCTTTGCAAAAGCTTCAGCAGCTGTATCAAAATGAGGAACCTAAATGCACAAAAATTGTGTTCTGGATCTGGTTCTGCTACTGACTCACTGTCTAAGATTAAATTCAGCTCCTCGCTTTAGGGCATGGGTATAAACTGAGGATAACAGTACTTACTCACCAACCAGAGAACGTATTAAAAATTGTGGCTGACAATGTACTTGGCATGGATTTTGCAGTGAGACTAATTTAAATTCAGATGAAAGAAGTAACCCTTTACATGTCCTTGAAAAATCACACAATACAATTGCTACATCATCATTATTTTATTTACATTTTCACCGTCTTGTCTGGGTATCTCACACAGGAGGAAAAAATGTAGAAATAATATTTTGTGGAAAACAGAATTTTGTATATGAAGACACTTTTACAAAGCTTACAATCCCAAAAGTCAAGAAAATGCAGGGTTAGTATGCTGTGAGTAGATTGTCTACGCATATCTCTTTTCAATGATGGACACTGTTCAGGTTCTTCTGCTATAGTATTAGGTATGTAACATACAGCAAGTGGCAAACATTTTTGTCTGAGCATCCTACAAGAATGTTTAACAGATTTCCCGCTCACTGCCTAAATAATAGAACTGAAAGAAAAGATAAAATTTACTATGCCTAATCATTTGAAATACTATGCCTAATCATTTAAGATACTATGCCTACATAAGCGCATTGTCATTAAAGAGCTTCAATGATCATACAACAACTAGAAAAATAATTTAAGTGGTTTATAATGTTGGGAGAACACAGTTAAGCCTAGTCAGTTCCCATCTGCTCTGATTTATACCAGAATATCTGTTCTTGTCTTTTATTGCTGTAAGATGATGTTTGTCTCTTGCAAGGAAGCATTCCCAAGGGCTTCTTTTTCCTCTATTCAGTGCTCCAATGTAACATTGGCTGTCAGGAGGACTACTTAACAAAGCATTATCACATTGAGATGCTGAGCCTAAATCTCCTTCCATGAAGTCTGAAATACCCCTCATTCACCCTTTTGGTTTCCTACCCACACCTGCTGTGGCATGGGAATTCCATTAGAAAAATATTATCATTAATTTTTTCCTGCTATTCCCCATATCTATGTTACTATGAAATCATTAGAAACAGACACCATCAGTCAAATGCAAAACATGTGAAAAGTGTGAGTGAGACCTAAATATACATTACACAGTCATAGACGGAGGATTTTAGTAAATTGCTAACCACCAATAGAGAATTTCAAAGCAACAAATACAAACAGGAGGACCAAAATTACACAGCTATAATGTCAGTTTCTACTTCATCCAAATTCCATGGTACTTTATTTTTTAGCTTCAACATCCTTATGTGTCCCCCTTAAGCTGTTCCACATAGTGGAAAAGATACCATGTGCCACAGTGCCCAAGCAGGAGCACAGAGGGAGGAAGGTCTCCCTGATAGCTAGGAAGGGCAGTCCAGGTCCTGCTTCAAGGACACTTGCGTGTTTTATTTAATGATTGTTCAAAGTAAATTATGTATTTTATGTAAAATATAATACAAATGGCTAGGAGGCCCTTTTCATGAGGATAAGCACTTTGTCTTCTTTCTCCAGCTCCATATAAAAGCAAGGAGAAAGCCCTGCATAGGCTTGCCTTCAAGAGGCAGAGCTGGTTTCAGTGGCCCTTTGCTCTCTGCCCTTCCTGTGTTCATGCCCCCATCACCTCACTGAGATGCAAGTGTACAATGTTGCATATAGCCACATCATAGACCTTGTCAGGAGCTGATGCAGATTGAAGGTGATAGGGAGAGAGGCAGGAGCGAACAGTATCAACAGGGCTGCTTAAACCAGCACAACATTTGAAAGCAGTGTTCAAATTACAGCGTGATTCTTCCAAGCCCTTCTCATGATGTGCTTAGGGAGCCAAACTGCTTAACACAGGGTCATGCAACCCACTTGAGAAGCCAGGGACTGAGGAAGGAGGCATTCATGCTCAAGTCCTTCTTGGAACATGGCCAGAGTATTTTACAGTGGAAGATAAAATTTAATTAAGATTCATAGGTTAAAAACATTTCCTCACTATTGTTGTCTGTCATAATGGTTTAGAAATGCATAATCAAGTCTCTTTTTCCCTTTCATCCACACATTTGTTATTAGATTATTGCCCTTGAGAGCTCAGCTGCAGACACTAATTTTTTGTACTTTTAAGTGACTATTGAAACATTTATTCTGAGGAAGAAATAGACATATGGCGCAAAACACGTGGCACAAAAAAACCACACAAAATACGTAAAAAGATCTATGAAAAAGGAAGACACCTTGCATAACTGTGAAGGTATAATGTAGACATCTATTTATTCACTGGGAAGGAACACCATCCCTTACAATGAATTATCAGCTTTATATGGGCTCAGTCAATCATGGGCCTAACCCCTCTGGGCAGGTGAGAGCATTCAGGCTTTATCCAAGCCTAAACCTCGTCTTGGCTGGGAATATGGATGCTGAAAATTGGGTTTGAAAGAGGAAATTTTTGAATGATCTCTCCAAAGTAGCCTTGGATTATGAAGGGAAACAGGCTGTCCCTGGTCTGACCCATTTTATGAAGATGCATGGTTGTACAGGAAGCAGATGCCTCAGCTGCTGCAGAGCCACTGAATCGTCACCTCAACCACAGAGCTCTTTAGAACCTGGGGAGACAGTTCTGTGGGTTTAACTCTGCTTATTAACAAAGATAACACATTATCTCAAGATAACAGCCCAGTCTGGGAAACAAAATAGCTGCATATATCCCACACGTGGCCCTCTCTTCTCTTCGCGTCAGTGTAGCCCCTAATATCTTGCAAGGGTAGTTGTGGTCACCCTCCAAATGCAGCTGATAGCATTACAAATGACAGGTCAATGATAGAGTGAACTGCAAGTATTGTCCTCCAAATACCTATGAATACCCCTTCTAAAGATCCAACACAGCCTTTTATTTGGGGGCAGAAGGGCAGCCTTCTACTGTTTGAGACTTTAAAAGCACCACTGGTTACACAGGTTTGTTGAGTCGTGATTCTAGTAAGGACCAAAACAAAGATCAATCAAGAGGACCTTAACTAACCTGGGAGCCTGTCATTCATTTCAGTCCATTCCTCTGCTCCCTACTGGAAAGTCTTGGCTGCACGTGGAGCAGAGAGCTGAAGCTGGCCTTATTCATCTCCAGCTCCAGGAACAAAAGTTAAGGAATGGCACACTCCAGTAGTCTTGCCCTCCGCTTTAGAGAGTTTGCTCTCACCTGGTGCGTAGCTGCTCAGAAGGTAGTTTCTGCTGTCCCTCCCCCCATTATTATTGTAACACGCTACAAAGTTTCCTGAAGTCCTTTCAATTCGCTGGTCTTTGGACCCAGCTTCTCATCCTGAAGAGATGAAAGTGGAAGAGTAAACCGTTCAGCTCAGAAAGTGAGGTCTAAGTGGCCTAAACAGCAGGAGTTAATTAAATTCAAGATACATCCAACCCAATTTGAAGTTCTATTCTGGCTGACCTGTCCTGGTGATCAGGTCATACCGTACAAGAGCCAGCCGTTCAGGCTGGAATGGGAAGCAGAAAAGAAACCTGACAGCAGTCTAACGTGGCATCCAAAGGTCTTACTCAAGAGACACTTTAATTCATACGGTCCAATGTTAAAATGAAAGAGACTGGGGGTGGATCAGTAAGTGCTACCTTATTTGTATCAGTAGGGCTCACTTATCAAACATACATGTGACAATATTTAGGAACGAGATTACTATTCATTACTGTATGCGGGGAAGGTATTCAGCTCAATTTCACGTATCAGGCAAAGAGTGCCCCCAGCTGCCCTATTGCACCGTGTTCCAGCTAGGGCTGAGGTGTCTGAGCGAGGCACGAGGGAGATAATCCAGATGGAACTGCACTGGCTGTGCAGTGGCCACTAGCCCAGAGCAGTCTTAAAATTGTCCACCTAGGAAGTCTAAAGTCAGAGCGTCAGACTGTTCATAAATTTCATTGTTCCTCGTGGCAGGTGATTTTGGGGATTTTGTGGATCGACAAGGGCCTTGTAGTATCTTCTGCCCAATATCATTCACATGCCATCACCACAAGACTGAGATGGGTATATGAGACACTGCAGACGAATGTGCTCTGAGGCGAGCTCCGAAGTACTGGCTTGTTTGCTCTGGAGCCATGAGGACACTGTTAAGGACCCAGAGTAAACAATTTGCAAGTTTGGCTTTGGGTCTGACTTCAAAGCCATTCCTGTACCACAGGTTAGATGCAGCCCATGCTCCCACAGCTTCACTCCTCCTGCATCAGCTAAACCTAAGATGGAAGTGAGAAGCCTTATGCAATGTTTCTGATTTTGAAGATTTAAATCTGATTTATGGTATCAGTTGATTGAAAATACCAGAATTTTAAAAAATCCATTAGACATTTCATGCTATCATAATTCTGAAGAAAAGTTTGAATTGCAGACCTTAAAGACCCTAAAAATAGGAAAACACAAATTTTGTTTTCTTGTTATTCAGAACTCATCTCCAAACATTCAGCTATAAATTCTTTAACAGAACTGTCTGCTGTACAGGGTACAACAGCAGATGTGCTCAGGTGCTCTTCCTAAAAACCCTTGTCACACAGTTTGCCTCCTGGCTCCACAACTTTTCGAGGTACCCACCAGTGCTTCCATGGACATACAGGAAATAATCTAATTCCTACTGGGAGCAGCTGTTCCTTAGAAGAACATGGCCTGGAGTGTCTGGTTGTGTTACCTCCCATGCAAAACTCAGGTTTCTCAAAAATTTAGTATCCATCACTCCAAATTACAGCACACATGCACTAAGGTTTTCTTTACTATTGTAGTAAGACAATATAGAAAATAAAGGAGAAAGACTAAGCCACTGCTTATGCTCATTTGGAAATAAATGATGTTACCTGCTTCTACCTAACATGTTGAAGTCTTCTGTACAGTGTATTAGACTCCCTAGAATCAGATGAAAGGGATGTTTTTTTCCTACAGCTTTAACTGCCTGCTTAGTAAACTCTAGAGTACCAGCGTGGAACTATAGTTACAATTTTTTTGGAACAAACTCCCTGAAAAAGATGAGAATACCATAAGCAGTAAATTATCCCTAACCTCTTCCAACTTCCCAGATATACATAGTCAAGCATAAGAGTGAAACATATTAATGGCATTTCCAAACCCTTACACAGCACTAATCCACCGTAGAGACAATGTGACTGACCACAAATCTCAATTCCTTTCCCATGGTGACACCTGTAGCTAGTAACACATTTTCCACAGTCTTCAACCTACTTTTCACTTATTACCTGCAATATTGCAAAAGCACTCAGTTGCAGGTGTAAATTCTGGTGCCCTTTACGCCTGTAGATCTGATGTCTGGTTTGTGTGCCTGCAATTCATTGCACTCACAAAATTTGGGCCACAATCCTACAAGCCAGGCTGAGGCCCTTGGAAGTAAAAACTGTAATGGTCAGTCAGGCTTTTTAGCAAATTTATTAATTTATGTTTTGTGCAAGCAAGTCATGCAATAAACAGCAATTTCTATCATGCTCTAATTCATAACAGATGGGTCGCACCTATACATATTGCAGGTTCAAACCACTGGGTTTTTTGCCTCCACTGTTTGTTTACAACTTTGTCCAACTATGATGCGGAGTAAGGGTATTTTGAACTTAGTGATACATGTATTTCCTATAGCTCCAGGGCTCTGTAAGAAGCTACATGCCTCTCAACCATTGCAAGAACTTCAGTGCCACTAACTCTGGCAAAGTCCAGTCTTGCAACAATCCTGCAACCCAGATGTTTTTACTCACTGTTCTTCAATAAGGAGTCAATTTCTTGTCCTTTTGATTAAAATAGTGAGAAAACATACAGCCTCTGACTATGAAAAGTTGTTATGCTTTCTTCCAAGTCTTAAACCACTACATTCTCCTGACCAACAAAATTGGAAAGAGAGGTAGAACTAAAGTATTCAGATAGAATCCCTATATGAGGAGTATGTATACATTTTCAGATCAGAAACAGAAAAAAATCAGTCCTTATGATCAAAGCATGCAAAACCATAACTGCAAGCCTATATTATTTCTGAATTTCATTCACAAAAAAAATGGCTCCCTAAATTATCAAAACATAACGTGACAGATTGTTTTGTTAAGATGTCTAAGAATTTTACAGGAATTAGGACAGAAACCTCGTAGGAGAGGAGTTAACAGCTTCTTTCCAGTTTTGTTGGACAGGTGTCCAACTCATAAAAGCTACTTACAGTCCAAGTACAAAAACAGCTTTCTTTTGGAAAATATTGAAGGGTCACATTTTACTGAATTAACCATATCTTTAAATCAAAGTTATGTTTCTTCTCTGATTCTTTGCTCTTATGTTCATTATCGCGTTACTTTAATCCACACTTACAAAAAAGGCAATATTTTTTCATTGACGTACCACAATGCAGTAATCAAACAAGTTTTAAGTTAAAATTCAGACTTTTCAGTGAATCTTGTTTATGTGATGTGTTAACTCATGACATAAATACAGTTTTGTGCTTATTTTGATCAGACTTATACAGTAATCTGCTGCTTTTTTCACTCAGATGAAGAAGTAATAAATGCCATGAACGTGATATACAATCTATCCTTCAGGCAATTCCAGTAGTTCAATTGGATAATTACACAAAGCAATTCGCATCTTTTCAGCTAGAGTCAATAACAAACTGTGGAGTAAAGTCCTAGAAACACAAAAGCATTAACGTGGCTCGCAGCATCTTTGACCCTCTACACAGAGCAGAACAGAGGTGTGCCTGAACACATCCATAGAAATCTCCAAACCATTCAAAATGCTTGGAGCTCAAAAAATCAACCTTCAGATATATGGGTGACACTATGAAGACTCATGTACTCCCTCCAGCGTGTTGGTGTCGTCAGCAAACTTGCTGACGGTGCACTCAATCCCACTGTCCATGTCACCAACAAAGACGTTAAACAGCACTGGTCCCAATACCGACCCCTGAGGAACGCCACTCGTCACTGGTCTCTACTCGGACATTGAGCCGTTGACTGCAACTCTTTGAGTCCGACCATCCAGCCAATTCCTTATCCACCAAGTGGTCCATCTGTCAAATCTGTGTCTCTCCAATTTAGAGACGAGGATGTCATGCAGGACAGTGTCAAATGCTTTGCACAAGTCCAGGCAGATGACGTCCGTTGCTCTTCCCTTATCCACCAAGGCTGTAAACCCGTCATAGAAGGCCACCAAATTTGTCAGGCACGATTTGCCCTTAATGAAGCCATGCTGGCTGTCACCAATCATCTCCTTATTTTCCATGTGCTTTAGCATAGTTTCCAGGAGGATCATAGTGCTTAATCTGCTTCTACAGCACAGGAGAAGGGTACAGTCTCTGCTAAGACTGAGATGTAATCAGAATTTTTTTAGTTCCATTTGCTTCACAGATCATGTACAAGTTGCCCTATAACATAAGGCCTGTAGTGGGTAATCTACTGTTCATGCCAGAGATAAAAACATGAAGATTGCCATATAAAATAATTGAAAACAAAGCATGACAGTGACTGTACCTTTTAGAATGTCTACTTTAAAATATTACTTTATAGTATCAGATCCCTTTTCACACCCAATAATTTGTAATAAATTACTTTAATCACAGCAGCATTAACAACATGCCTAGGGCAGACAGGTAGATACACATATCTAATGGCCTAATTCATGTGGCAACTGATTGCAGAGAAGAAGGGGAATTTCATCAGCTCAGATTCTAATCAAAGAAAAGGTCAAGTTTCCTGTAGCTGTAAGTCAATTGTAGGAATGATTAAAGGTGCATCCACCTGCCTGGTAGGCGCTCCTAACCTCGCCCATCACAGCCCTCCCTGCAGCCTGGCTCCTCTCCTCATCCTCTAAGGGAATCAGGTGTCTGCCAGCAATTAGTCTTAATGAGCCAGTAGTACTTTCCTGAGAGAGATGTTGACAAGCCTAATTGCAGAAAGCAACTGTAGAGGCCCTGCCTGCCTGAGAGCGAGCTGTAACTCCTGATTTGCCAGGTAGTCTGCAAAGCTCATGCACAGTACAAGTGTACCTCCAAACAGTAAAATCAGCTGAGGATGCCAATCTTTTATAGACTTCCTGGAAACTCAAGGGCAGAGTTTTGATTCAGCACTTGGAAAATGGTAGATATCCTCAGCGTAGACAGCTTTGTTCGTGTTTTGGGTATTGATGTCTGCTCCAAGTTTTGACTGACTTGCTCTCTCGTTAAAACAGTAATGTCTTCTGTGAAACCAACACCTTGCATTTTACTTTTGTAGACAGTTTGTGATGTAGGTACATTAATTACACTGTAGTTACTCTGATTACAATATGGTTCTAATTTTGATGTCTGTAATTACTACCACTTCATATAGCTAGAAGCTTAATTTAATGCCTGAATTACTTTTAATTACCTCTTAAGTTCCTTACTTTCATATTTGATACATGCAGTTACTGCAAAATTCCACTATCAGAAGATTAACTTAATTACCTTATTTTCAAGTGAACTTTTATTCTTGGGCAATTCCTAGTGATCTGTGTGCTCACATCTTTAATTAGTCTCTAGCACATTATGCATTTCTGTGTTGAGAATGCACTACTTTAATTGCCTTCTTTTTGTATCTGGTAATCGCACACAGTTTTCAAGCTTCCTGGAGTTACATGTGTGACATGGATGACGGATTCAGTTTTATACATAGTTCATCATATAACACAACCTGACTGAAAACCATCAGTAAAGCAGTGCAAAGATTTTATCAAGCTCGTATTTCCTGAGGTCTGTAAAGAGTATAGTCAAGAAATAAATCTCATACACACAGTTCCACCAACAGGTGCTTTGTGATGCTGTGCAGTTTTCTCATAAATTTATAAACTCCATTAAAGTTCATTGGTCTTCATTGTACAAACGTATGGCTATTGTATCACAGAATCGCTCCAATAAGTTAAATGAAAAAAAGATCTGCTCCAACCTCAGGGGCCAAATCCATGTCTAACACACTTCTCTTGAGTGGACCTGATCACACCCACTGAGAGCTGTATTAGTTTCAAAACCAACAGGGTCACCAGCAAGTATTAAATGAAGGTCCTTGCCATACCTCCAGAACAACAGATAGTTATCCTCCATTGCTACAACGACAGCAACCCCAATAGGTATCCTCGCAAACCTGCATCATCATCATAATAATGATGTCATCCAGTCATCAGAAATTTTGAGCAGGTAACAGAATAATTAGATTTGAAACTCACTTGTTATCTTTCTGACTAGGAAAAGGACTATTATATCATTTTTGACTGGACACAAAATAATTTGGAGAAATTAATGCACTACAGGTTAAAATACTGTAGGCACCTTTGAATAGTTAGAAGCATTAGCTCATATTTAGTACAGTAAAATACTTTTCATTCATGGAATTTGGATTTACCTTGCAGTTTCTGAAAGCAGAATTTGACATCAAAAGACTACAACAGATTGTAAAATGATCCAGGTCCTTCATGGTGAGGACTACTGGGTACTATGCATTTTTACTGTCTATACTATAGTAAGTTCCTGTTTCTTATGAGGCCCTAGAAACAAGCACAAGACATACAAATATTTTTCATACAGTGATTAAAATAAGCAGGAAAGCACAAAAATAGCTCATTTTTTCTAGTAGATTTTCTGAGATGTATACAATTTTAAAATAAATGTCTAAATGCTGAATAGCGATCAACGTATCTAGTCTTGTCAGTTAACTGTTGTAAAAACTGAGATGAAATGCATTAGCCATTTTATGTGCATGTCTAGGTAACAACTTCTACTCCCAAGAGAGCAAGTGACTCGACGTAGGTAGAGGTTTTCTGTATGAGTTGTTCCATTGACTTTGGTAACGCTGTTCAAATGGGTAAAGTTAAGCACCATTTTAGAACTGAAGTTTCCTGAAAACTAGTACTAAGAGATACAATAACGTGCAATATAAAGAGGAAATCAAACATTACAAGCCAATACAAAACCAAATGAGGTGGGCTTCTTTACGTAGAGAATACTCTTAATTCTGAATGAGGTCAACAGGAACAGCAAGTACTTCTCCCTTCAGAAAACCTGCTTAAACTTGTGAGACAGTAATATGCAGATAACATTTATGCTTAAAGAATGGAAAATCTCAGAAAAGCAACATTCTCAGTTCATTTGTTTCCTTTTCTGTTTGGTGACCAGCATAATACGAGCACAGTGATGAAATGTGTCTGATGACAAATTCTGCTCAGCTATTCAAATCCCTTGCATACAGCATTCCTGATAAGTTAAGGATCTAAAATTGTTTTACCAGTGTTAATGTGCAAGTTAATTGAAGGTCTTATATGAATCCATATACACTAGTGAAGATTGATTAAAATAGCTGTATGAAAGGTACTCTAAGCCAATGCTCTTTTACGCTGTTGATTAGTTTCTTGATGAGATTCCAGAGAGAAAAGAAAGAAATTAAGTAAAGGGGCAAAATGGCATTGAAAAGAAAAATCCAATGATACAATTTAAGCACAAAAGCTCTTCTCCACAGTGCATACTGGCTCTTGCTCTGTGTCTATCTGTGTGTATACAGACATACATACACACCTATAGAGGCAGACAAAGCCCTTGTGGCTCTTCAGTCACCCTCCACATTTCATTCTTCTCACATTTCATTCTTCAGATATTACCAAAGCAAAGAGGGATGATGCCACAGGACACCAAGTGCTATAACTTTCTGTTCTGTTGATTTTTTGATACGTAGATTTTTAGACTGTTGATATTCAGAAAGAGTTATTTAGTGCTACTAATCCATTGCATACAAACAACACCTTTTTCACATGCTAGATGTGTTCTGTGATACCAGAAATGTGGGCTTTTTATAGGATTTGCAGGTTTTTTAAAAGTGCCCTGTTCTTTTTTGGGGGTGCCAACTATTTTTATTTTGTGGAAACTTTATGAAAGTATCAGTGTGATGGCAAGAGGGTAAAAAAGTGTCAAAACAATTCTCTGGCTTCATTTTTCAGCTTAATGTTAACCATCTAACCAACAGCTTGCATAGCTCATAATTGCACAGAATTTGTCTAATGTTTCTAATGCTTATTTGCTTGCTAGTTCAAATAATAACAACTTACATATTTGTAATTAAACTCTTGCCTAACAACCCTAATTTAATGTGGGATAGCTAAAACATTAGTGGCCTCTCTGTCTGTATTGGGCTTTTTGTGTTTAAGACAGTCTGCTTCCTTATGAGAAAAAAAGGTATATTATTATAACTGGTCAAAGTTATATCCTGGATTCAGCTCTTCAGGTCTGAACCACTGAACTGATTTTTTTTTTCTTTAGAAGATGACAAAGGTGAGAAATGGATGTGGCATCAGGCATAGGTTTTCTTTACAATAAATCCTGCCTATGCCAGTCTAAAAGAAATACTGATCTCTGCTTGAAGTTTCTGGGTCCTATTGTAAACAAATGGTAATAGAAGAAATAGAAAAGAAAGAGATTTGTAAAGGTGTTTAATTGCCCAGGTATCTGTGGAACCAGATTTCAAGTGTGATCCTTTCCATCAACTCTTATGTTTCTGTTCTCATTGGCAGTAGCTTGAGGAGTAAGAGAAACATCAGGACAGAGCAAATACGCTCTTTTAAAATATATACACATATACATGTACACACACAGCACATGCACGCACACACACGCTTTGCTCATCAGTTCTGAATGATAACTTTTGTTTGCTTGTATATGTAGAAATATTGTAGAAATAAGTAAGTACCAACAGTCACTGTTGAGACCTGTACCATTTTTTTTTAACAGAGCTAAATTTCAAATATATTTACATAGCTGATTCAGATCATCTTTTGTGGGGCTTTTTACTGGATATAAGCCTCACAGTCTACTGAAAAATAATCAGTGTGGGACCTTAAAACACACATAGGATTAGGCTAAAAAAAAAAATTCACAAAACTATGTATCCCAAATTATCTCTCAGCATTTCATTAGCTTAATGGAGAACATTAAACACATAGTATTAATGGAAAAGCTAATTTATTTGCAGGAGTATAGTTATCATGAAAACATTTCCCGCATTTTTAATGTAGTATGGTATTTTTAATTAGGTTTAAATCTTTAACTATGTTCCACAAATCCTTTTACTTATGCAGCCCATGAATTTTTAAATTAGATTTGATTTTTTTAGTTAACTACTTTCTGCAAACCTTATTAATATTCAAATTAAATTCAGGAAATGAATAAAGATACTGACTCAAAATGATGCATTTTGTTTGATACTACCTTGCCATCCAACATTTTCTGAAGGATACATACCAATTTTTAAATCTCTAAACACCACAAAAGGCTGTTCGAGATATTCTTACATAAGCAGATGAGAGGTGGTTTTCCAATCCACTTAACAAAAATGAATTGAGAAAGGAATCCCTGTATGGTTGTTCCATACAGCACACCACTGCATGATTTTTTTTGCAAAGTTTGTAACTTAAAATTCAGAAGATGCTGCTTGCTAAAAGGACAGATTTTTCACCTTTTCACATGGTGAGTAGTACATTGACTACTGAGCTTCCAAATGATTGTTCACATGCTTTATCTATGTCATTGAGCATTTGGAAGTATCAGACAATGTTTACAAAGAAGCACGTGCGCAATCTTCAGAATGAAGTTTTCCCTTTGCAAATAGATCCATTTTCTTGTAGGTAAGTCCCACTGAAATAAACTGTGTTTACCTCTCCAAGATCACACTGCTGTTTCATATCATCTGACAAATATTTATGTGAAATCAATTAAACAGGAAAAAAGAAGGTGTTTCCAGTTTTAGGGGAGAAAATATTTCATCAGCAATCTAACTGAATCTAGTCCTGACCTTATTATACTCCAACAGGTTTATGTAAATAAAATATTGTAGTTATTTTTGTTGAGGGCCGATTAAAAAACACTTCCTTACTCTACAAAATAATTAAAAGGGAAATTTTTCTTTTTTTTAATTGAAATTTTCAATTCTTCACAATAGATTTTTGAAATAAAAACAAGTGACCGTTTGCATTTTGTTCTGATTGTAATCAAATACCTTCTGTTTTGTATCATCAAAAATTGATGTGAAAAATAAAAATGTCATTATTTCCCATAAAAGTTAAAATCACCTTTCTTGTGAAAAATTCCATTTTTTACTAAAACGTTTTAATGAGAAAATTTTTGCTTTATATATTTAGATAAGCAATCACTTTTCTTTAAATACATGACTAAAAGTACTTGATTGTCCCTCTCTGAATAGTCTTCTGTCAGCAACTATTTCAATTTGCTACTTTTTAAAGTACCACCTGAGATTTTCTTAACTCAGTGACAGATGGAGTTACAGTTTTGATGCTAAAAATGTCAGAATTCATGGTATCATTTTAAAATGTAGCAAACTTACAGGCAGATGGACATGGTTTATTTTCCACATCAATCAGATAATGTTTGAATGTGTATGGAACTTGGCCACTTTCAGCTACTGGAGATTATCTGGAAGAGAAGTAAATATATTATATTCTGGTTTAATGTAAATTACTGAATTTCTCTTTTCTCTGTGACTAAAATGTCATCTGTTTTCTTGCAAATACAGGAGACCGTACCTTCAGAGCCTTCACACTTCTTAATGGTCATGTCTACATAGAGAAATACTGACTTTTTCAGATATGCATTTTCAGTTACCATTCCACATTTCTTATTTGACAGACCAACATGACAATGCTAAACTCAAGAGGTAATTACAGAGCGACAAGTTTCATGATTGAAGTAAGTGCTGGTTTATCCAATTATTTCCACGGCCATGTTAGGCTTATATTATATTTCCAAAACACATCAAATTGTGCTGTTTGCTCTCCTGTTACACTCAGGCATATGCTAATTCACCAATCTTTTCTCTCTCTCCGTCTCCCACCTGATGAGATGGCTTACATGATATATTTATCAGGCTAAAGAATCTTGTTTTAGATAATTTAACATAATGAAGCCTGGTTGCACGCTAGTTTATCATTAGGGTTCCACCTTACCAATGATGTATCACACTGCAAAAAATTCAGATGGTTCAAGGTAATGATGCATTTTGTTGATACATCAATTCAGAGTAATGATTAATTCATTGATATATCATCAGAAGAGCATTACATTGGTAATATATTACACTTAATATATTATTGTAACAATATGTCCTTAATGATACTCTGAACATTAATGTCAGTGCACCATCAGTTGAGAGGTTTAGAATGCAAAAACCCACACTTGAAGTCATCACAGAAAACAATTTTAAAGATGCAGCTATCTCCTTAAATGTCTTAATATCTGTTCTTCAAAGAGAAAACACAGAAAAGAAATTCTGCATTTAATTCCTATAGCTTGCTGTAGACTGCAAGGAATGAGTAATTCCTCTACATAACAATTAGAGACTGTCTCTAGTGTCAACATGGATTAGCCAGAAGAAATTATTTATTTGCCAGTTTTGTTTTTTAAAGTGCATGTTTTAAGTATCTGATCATACACCCATTACTGTGCTATTCCACCTCTAAAGGTCAAGTGAAGTTTTTCACAGATCTCAGAACAGAATCATAAAATCATTTAGGTTGGAGAAGACCTTTAAGATCATCGAATCCAACTGTAAACCTAACACTGCCAAGTCCACCACTAAACCATGTCCCTAAGTGCCACATCTACACGTCTTTTAAATACCTCCAGGGATGGTGACTCCACCACTTCCCTGGGCAGCCTGTTCCAATGCTTGACAACCCTTTCAGTGAAGAAATTTTTCCTAACATCCAATCTAAACCTCCCCTGGTGCATGGGGTCAGGGGCTATGTATTTATTACCAAATGGAACAGTACATTAGAGAGAAACCGCAACAGCAAGATATATTCAGATAAATTCATCTTGGAAAACGAATGCACATTTTTAAAAGCCAAACAGCAAGTGACCAAAAAATGTCCAGGATGTTTGTGAGTCTAAACTGAATGTCTTTTGAGAAGATATGCTTAGGTGGGTGAGAGGGGAAGGATATTCAGTTAAACAGGGTGAAATGTAATAGTTTGTGACATACTGAAGCTCAGATGAGATGATCAAAGAGGACAGTTTGGACTCCATCACCACAAACATGTAAGTGCTCACCTCGAAGTGAGGTCAGGAGGAGTTAAGAGATCATCTGGAAGGCAGCATAAAGCCACTTTCTTCCAAGTTAAAAACAGTCTCCTAAGAGTAGCCGTGGACAAGGTGCCACGAGCAAAGAAAAGATCCAGAGGAGAACAAGAACAACAAATGGGTGTTGAGGGTCTATTTGGGGAAAATAGTGGAAAATTGATAATAAATTTGTGAGAGGAAATAAGATGAAGAGAACTGGAGAAAGTGAAATCTTCAAGATGCACAGAAGCAAAAGTAGGGTTTAAAATAAATAAGCTCTTTGAACTGATGGCAAATGCTAGGGTTGAAAAGTCCCATCCTAGCAGTAAGGGAGAGCAAATGAGAAGGTAGTATGCTTTATATCCTCTTCATGATCTAGGAGAATTTGTATACAACTTTCACCTCGGTGACATAGGTAGCTACTCCTAATTAGTGTAAAGATGAAAAAAAAACAGATTAAAAAATATTTTAAAACACCACAAAAAACCCTATCCACGTGCCTTGTTACATTTTTGAAGTTACTATTTTACTTTAAAGGTAACTGCATAGTTAATGAAACTAAAATGACAACTTCCATGTAATCGTGTAATAAGTTCTTCCCCCTGCCCTCATCAAAACACAACCCGTGCCATGATCAGTCATCATCTAAGGTCTGGTCCAATTCTGCTTTAAGTCCTTCACTGACAATCACATAACAAGAGGCACCCATGGTTACTAGCATCCTCTTCAAACGTATCTCTCTTTGCTGCAATACATGCTTTTTCTGTTCTTGTCTCACGCTTTCCTTTCTTAGAATTTCCTCATCTTTTCTCTATTTTTCCTTCTGTGTCACATTCCATTATCTCCATGATCTTCACATACGACCAGATCCAAATACCAAATCAATGGAAAGTCCAGCACTTGCACATTAGGATACATTACAACATCCATCTTTAGTCTTTATACTCTCTGCATCAACTTTATTTCTCCAGTCTATTGAGGAAGACTATTAACAAACTTTTCTAAGTCTGACCTCTTGGTTTTTCTGAAAGAAATGAAGTTTTCTAAGTCATGCAATAATTTTCTGATGAGAAATTAAAACTGCATCATGTGTTTGCAGAGCTAAGTAAACAAGTCAGAGGGACAGATGAGTTTGTGTAACAAGGCGGGGCTCCCACACATGAACGACTTCATGCCAGGTTACACCACTGGAGGTACCAGCGGATGGCAAAAATCTTACCTGGCAAACTCCCTGCCTCTTTGCAGCTGATTGGGCATATCAAATAACCCTGTCTTTCAAAAGGATCTACAGGACTAAGAAGGATTTGAAAACATCTGAAATTTTGGTCCCTGTGACAGAGGAGATGAAGAACACACTTTATAACCGCAGTGTAACTGCACTATAGAAGGGAGAACTGTTTTTAAAAAGGACATAAGAAGCCTTTAGAACACAAGGAAAAGCCATTAAGCCAGCAAAGTTCAATTTCTTCTCTTCTACGCTACGAACATCTCTCTTTCCTGAATGACCCCACTGTTTTTGTGTGCAATCTTGCTGGCTAGAAAGTAGTGCATTTGTAACTTTTAAAATATAATCTCCATAAATGCTTCATTATCCTATTATCTGCATTAGGCTGGAAACACTAACTTGAAAAGACATTACTTATAACATTTAAGATGTCATATAACTTAACTGAGCTTTCCTAAACTGACTACATTTTGTAGCCTCCACTAACACACACTTCCTTTCTTCTTTTCAAAATCTGGGATCAGTGTAATTACCTCTCTTTCCATTTTTCAAGTACTACAAGATATTTTTGTAATATGGTGATATATTCTAAAGTGAACTTCTACCAGAGACAGCTAATCCCATAATTAAACCTATGTTCTTCCCTTTCAATTGCATGTTCTAGAATTATACTTGCTTTGTTTAAGTAGATCTCCCTTTCTGAGCTTTTAAAAAAAAATTCCTGTCTTTTGTTTTACACTAAGTTTGATTTCATTTTTTTAATATTACTTGTTTTCCAATGAATGGGCTAAGCTAATAACAGAATTACAATGATTTCACATGGTTATCAGAATACTTACAATATTTAGAATAAAATACCTGTCCTTTACATCACTTATTATAGAAAAAACTTGTATTTTTAATACTATCTCATGTGACATATAATTTCTTTTCCTTGAAAATGTAGAGTCCAGTACAGAAAAAAATATTTACATGCTTCATTTTACACACTATTATTAAATGCGGCTAGAAAAGTTGCAATTAAACCATGGAATCTTCTGAAACATTTTGATAAGACAGTTTTTGCTAAAACCACAAGTTCTGTAGTTTTAACAAGATGACAATAGTGATGAGGCCAGAAGGCAAAATCAGTATCTACATAAAACTGTTCTTGACCTACAAAATTGCTTTATTACTTGAGTGCAGCTACTGAATGAATAAAATGTCCTTTTCTCTGATTCCCTGTGCAGGTATACATATTTATATATAAATCAGTACTTGCACATGCTTAAAAATATATTGTTTTATATATATATATAAAATAGTCATTTCAGTGTACATATAAATGCATGTGTATATACACACACATTACATATATATATATACACATATATATCACATGTTTTATATGTAAGCACCTGCCATTACTTATTTACTACAAAGGAAGTAATTCCCTTGCCTTCTGATTCCAGTGCCTGCTTGTGGCTAGACTGTACCAATGGTAGCGTAAAGGAGGACACAGCTGCATTTGTGAGAAAACTCATTAACTTCAATTGCTCTGCAAATTTCATGACACAGCTCTAGATGGCAACCTAATTAATGCAAAAAGCTATCCTTTTATAGAATAATTCTAAACCTGGGAGCCAGAAGAAGTAAAAGGTATCCAGGATAAAACTTGTACTGTCCTGATGTTCTCCATATCACTTTATTTTCTTACACTGGGGTCCTGTCCTCATTTGACTGATCTCTTGGTAGACAATTTATCTACACTGAACAACATCAGACATTCCAAATAAAAGTAAAATGACTATTTATTTATTGCAGTTAAGCACAAAATGCTAACTGTGCCTGGCTTGTGTTTTCTCCTGTGATTTAGGTGAATGTAACCAATCAATGCAACCATGTAAAACTTATTTAAAATTAACCACCTTTAATTGACTTAGCTGCAATTGCTGTACTGTTGCAAATCTCTGCACACTCCACAACTGCTCAATACACTGTAAGCTTTTGGGATATGTATTTAGTTTTATAGAGGGCAACAGCCATGGACACCCAAGATTTCACATTTATCACACCATGGCCACTTGGAATTTCACCAAGATATCAACGATTGAATGTAAATCCTCATCGACAAATGCCAGTATCAACCACTTGAAATAAAGAGAATTTCCTGGAGAAAACCTAGCAACTGTCACCAAATCAAGTAGTTTCAGTTTCATGCAAGAAAAGGAACAAAGTAAATGTTCATGGAGCAGCTGCGTTAAAAATCCTGATCTAGAGTGCCTCTTCCACAGTCGTGTGACTGCTCATGAACCTGCACTGGGCAATTAAAGGTGTTTAACAAGGATATAAAGATGGGACATTTTGGATTAAAATGACTGTATATTCCGTCCTTTTCTAATTTACTTTTATTCTTCCCTTGACTTAATTCTGCACAAAGTAACAGCATAGGCTCCTAGGAAGTGGAATAGGATGATATTGCTCAGTCCTGCTGCAGCAGCTGTGAGCAGGCAATAGCACAGCCCTTCCAGGTAAGGGCATATATACCATAAAGGTGGCTTTGGGACTTTTCTGGTATGTTTTTCTATTCCTTTATGCTGTCAAGGTGAGTTAAAGGTTGTGCAATGTTATGCAACTGCAGGGCAGCCCTTTGGGGGACATGCAGTGTGTCCGATGGGGCCATAAGAAAGTGCCAGGAAAATTTATTTGGACCAACAAGAGAAAAATTAATTCTTCCCTCTTCTCTAGGTAGGAAAATGGGCTCCAGTTCCTACAATGTCCAAGATCTGGGTTTCCTGATGATATTCTGGATTTTTATGCATCTTAATAGCCAAAGAAAAGTTTCTGAAACAATAAAAATTATTGTATTACTACAAATATACACAATATTTTTAACTACAGCTGTTGTTCAAGGAATAGTATCACCAGGTCCTCAAGGGCTGACCTTCAAGTCACTGTTTATGAACAAACGAAGGCCTGATTGTATTATTCCCACCAAGTCTACACATCTCTCTACCTCAGCGGAATTTAGCAGAAATCCATAAATTAGTTCTTTGATATTTTTATCAAACATTGTTCCCATCATTTAGCACCAGCAGGGCTACAAACAGCAGCAATATGAAAACCTGTTTAATCAAAGCAATCTTCTGTCTTAACTAACATTTGCAAGCAATGTATTAAATGCTTTGAAACTCACATGAACATCTGGTCCCAAAAGTGACAAACAGGTTTCTGGTTTTTTGAGTTTCTTTGCTCCGGATTTGTACTATTAAAGAAAAAAAAGACCAAGGACTAAAAAAAAAAAAAAAACAAACAAAAAACAACACCCCCCCCCCCCCCCCCGCTTTTAAAGCAGGGGAAAACAATAGGCTTAAATGAGCCAATAGATTTCTTCCTGGGCCTCTAAAGTTCTCCTAGATTCTCTGTTTTAGTTTGAGCCAAGGAACTTCAGGAAGGTATGAAAAGGAGATGTGGCTCTGACATGCTTCAACAAATTCTTCAAGTGTTATCACAGTATCTGAAAGACTAAGACCACAAAGAAAGAAGCTAGTGAAACTGAGGACACTTCACAAACCGTAGGCTGATGCCATTAAGAGATGTGTCACTGCATATTGCAAAGCTATTATGCTCCTTCTACAGTTTTGTTCTGTACTGCTTCTTCATATAGCTAATATTTTGTGCGGGGGAGAACCCATGGTATTTTTGAGTGAGAATTTTTAACTTGTGAAAATAATGAGAAAAACCAGTCAATGCTTGGGTATTTAAGTAGGCACAAAAAAATTCAGTGTGTAGCAAAAGCCTATAATAACTGTTGGAAAACCCTCAATAGAGAAGCCTAGCTCTTCCACAGAGGTGATTATTGGATCCCTTGCTTTAGAATCAGAAAAATGAATATATAAGAGAGATTAAGCAGTTTAAAAGTTCACACAGTAAGCCAGTATCCAAACTAGAGAGAATACCGAGGAGGGCTGATTTCATCATCTTCAAACTATTGTTAGACCACTCCCACCAAATGTTGCTAATTTAAGTAGTAGTTTAAAATAGTAAAAATTAAAACTGCTGCTTAGAGGAACATCAAAAATTCATGCTCAGTTGTGCACCAAATTCATGTATACCCCATTACTTCAAGAGGGAGGTCCAGCACGTCATCATGGCAAATACACATTCACATTATATGCATGGCATTGCACACCTTTTCCATTACTGATCCCTAACAAACTAAAGTACATTAAAAATGGGAAAGAAAAAACATGATTAACTTGAAATGTTCATTACACAAAGACCTCATGGGATTTTAATGCTTAAACTCAGGATGGAGGCCATGTATTTTCTATTTATCAAATTTTAATCCCCAACTGGAGTCAAACTTTCCCAAAAGGAGACTTCAAAACATAACCTCTGACAGGAGGAGCAGGTGCGTATAGATTTCATAAATGTACATGTCCACATTAGAACACCATTACTCATAGGACCAGAGCATGACTTTGGACAAAGACTCCAGCAGAGTGCTGTGAATAAATTTTACTGCCCTTCTTCTCACCTAGTAAGTCAGCAGGGAACACAGTCCTGTGCCTCTACAGAATCACGACATTACCCAGCTCGGTTTGACAGGCTCTGTGAGCGTGGACAGAAAATGTAGTTCTCCATACCAAGCACTCTGCATATCAACATTCAAGAAGCTAACGCATTTCATGTAAGTTACCAATTGCTTTCCACACAGCCAATACTGAAGGTCCCACCACAGCCTATAAAGTACATTTCTTCTAAACGTCATCGCTACCAGACGTGAGCTCAGTGCTGTGTCTGTTTTACAGAGGGAGGAGTTTGGCGTCATTAGAATTTAATTATTTACACTCAGTTTCTCCATCAGACTTCAAATGAAATAAAAGCAACATTAAGAGCAAGCCTCTGAGATCTCTCTTGACACTTTTTTCCAACAAATTGTAACACTCAAAGCTATCTAAATATCCAAGAGATACTTCTGTGGCCCCATCAGCACAGCATTTGAGCAAATGATGGTCTCCACTCCCTCAAATTACAGCCACTTCCTTTTTAGAAATACATCATGGGAGGAAAAGGCAGGATTTTTTCGATGCAACTCCACAAGGTAGTAATGAATTATCCCAGATAGAAAGGATCATTGTCCTTACATCAGACTCATGGCAGACATTCAATAGTCTTTTACACCTGAAAGGATTGTCAGAAGGAACTGGAAGCAAACGTACAAGAAACTCAATTACATACCACTCCAACAGAATTTCAGTTTTACCTTCAAAACTGTTTTCAGTTGTATTTGCTCAGAGAAGAGAAAGTCAAGGCCTTTTAACAGACTGAGCTAGAACTAAACTGCAAGTAAGGAAGCATATGATTAATTTAAATTATAAGTATGGCAATACAGTTAGGTTATATTACAGTTCTGCAAATAGGGTGCATTGCTACCAACTTTATAGAAACTGAATTTCAATTACACAGGAGGAAACTTTCATCCATATAGCTCGTATCTTCTTATGGTTTGCTATTTGACTTATATTACCACTTTTATTAAGCTGCACATGTTAATATAGATATTAGCCCATCAGGTAAGGCATTCTTCAAATACATTAGGCATTCTACAAATAGCGCTATTTAGGAGACCCTTCATTCCTGAAGAACGTAAAAAGCTTGACAGATGGCGTCAGACTGTGATCTAAAACATGTTATATCATCCGCAAATGTTTCCAAGGTTAGACACTGCACCGAGATCTCCTAGTGGCAGGACAATGTCTTAAGAAGATAAGGACGCTCCCCAATAAGTCATACTTCTTTTTAGAATACCTTTTCTAAAAAGCTAGAGGTAGCTCGACAACTAAACTCCACTGGAAGCTGGAGTTTCTGCCTTTGCAAATGGTTCTCTTTCTTACCTTGGCAAACGTGTGATTTGAACCAGAACTGGGGGAATTATTTTATTTTAGCTATTTTTACACTTCTTTTGATAGAAAATGGCAGTAAGATTAGCAACTAGCATTGCTGCTTGGAACCCCAGAAACAATGAGTCATCAGGTGCAAAACAAAAGTATTCATTGATTTTTTTCACAAATGTTACTAGATGCAAAATTCATCACAGGTCATGCAGCGATATTAGTCCCATAAATATCTATGCAACCTAACGGTTATGGGTCAGTACCAAGAGGAGGAACATCACAATGCATTAGATGCACCACATTTTGAAATCTTTTTTTGCATACTCAGAGTAACTTCAAACATTCTTACAGGAAAAGAGTAGTTTTCAGTAATTACTATCTCTAACTATTGGGGGTTTTACCTCTCAGCTTCCACTTAAACCAAGTTATCACCCTTTCAACTGGAATTGCACCAAATGAAACACTAAAAGTTATGTCTCTGGGCTGTGATCAAGTAATTATTTAACAAAGCACAAACCGTGTTTCCTAAATCCAAACAGAACGCATCTAATGATGGATGGCTAAGTAATCCAGGAGAAATGAAAAGGGCTTTATTCTCTTCAACCTTATCTACCATCTGCTACAGTTCCACTCCTTCCCTCCAGATTTTAGTGGGGTTAGTTTCACAGCAGGAAGAATGAAAAAAATTCATAAAAAAATAAGGTAGCAGACAGACAGCAATTTACTAGAAAAATATGAGTTCCATACTTAACTCCTTGTGGGAGTTTTTAGAGCTCTGGGTGAAAATTTTTGCAGAGAAACCTCACTCTGACAGGACAGCAGGGGGAGGGTCCATCCACTTTGCACAGATTTTCAGATTTTGACTGGAAATTTTTGTCTATTGGAAAAAAAATCTGGATGTCAGATAAGTAGTTTTCATGAAGGCTGTCATGGAAAAGGATGTAAAAACATCCCAACATTTTCCAACAGTCTTTCTTTAGCTTTGCACAACTTTACATACTTTTCTTATATTACTTTTTTTTAAGATTGGAACCTTATTCCTACCAAAATCAATGACAATCAAAGATGGTCATCAATTCCAGAAGAAAGGAAACATTGGAAGCAAATCTCCTGTGACAGGTAAGGATCACCTAATGAGATACCCAGGTATCAAGAGTTCCTCCCAAGACTGTTGGTTTGACTATACCTAAATCCCAAGGAAATCCCCTTCCCTGAGATAATTTGGACAAAAGAAAGAAAAGACATACTCCTATAGATTTTGTTCTTACAATTTTTCAAGGGAGGGTATATTTAGCAAGAGGTAAGAATTCAGGTCAGAATAGCTATTAGTTCAGTCAGAAACTCTAATATGAAAAGTCTCATCTTACTGCAAGGATCACACAATCTCCAAGCGGAGATACTGTTGACTTCCTTACTGCCCCGTAATGATACAGTGTGAGCATTTCAATGTTCACACATGTCGAGATACATGTAACTATCTGTGCATCTATGCCTCCAAGTAGCACAGAAAAAAATAAAATGAATAGATTTGCTGGTGAATTTGGAAGAAAATCAGTGATCTAGGTAACACTGAAAAAAGTACCATTTCATTATACACACTCACAACAGGTCCACAATTGAAATACAGACCTGAACACTCAAAAAGAAACACATTCTTCTATAAACGTGAAGTTAACACCTGATTTGTGAAGACTCCCAATTCATTAACATTTCCACAGATACTACTACAAGTTGAAGACACAGCAGCATTAAAAACTTTGAGAGTACAGGACACAGAGTGTCTTAGCTCCTTAGAAAACCATGCTAGAGATACTGCAGAAATTGAAGAGATTTAGAGATAACCAGTAAAATCCACTGCAGGAATACAAAGATGTCCTTCTTCAGAGCTCATAAGAGATAGTACACTAAACATGGTATGTTGTACCGGGTCAAACCAGTTTAAGAATCTAACAATTCACATCATTGTTTTTCCATTTAGCAAGCATTCATATATATAGCAAGCATACTAGAGAAGGAAAGAGAGTGGCTGCACCCCTGATACTTTCCAACATGCAAGAAAAGCCTTCCCCTCCGAAGAAATGGGAGAGTGGGGAAAGCTGTTTTGCTCTCAAACCTAGTGATGTGGCTCCTTTCACTGTGGGCTCTAACAACTCCTCAGTGTCAGCTTCAGACACAGACAACCATGTTACAAGGTGTTATAATATATTATTTAAGAAATTAAACTAAGTATTGTGTATGTTCACTTCTAATCTACACTTGAAAGGTATTGGGATTCCTACATCAGTTCAAGAGCCTAGTGTGTCCAGCATCTTCCCAAACAAGTAACTACAGTCTGGTGCAGCAATCAGGACAGACAGTGCAACAGGTCTGATTCTTTCCTTGATACTAGATTGGGATCAGGTACAGCGATGTTACTGGCAGATAAAACAGGGGAGCTACAACCTCTTTCCCTGACTGGTGACTCTGTTATGCAGAGTGCCATCAGCGGAAGTGTTTGAAGGGGAAGGAAGGGCTTGAAGTAGTAAGATGCTCCATCTTCTCTTAATGTCCTGTCATCTGGGTCTGAAAGGCAATGATCATTAAGTCAGTTTTTAATGATGTGGTGTATGCTAGCATCTGGATTCATACTCCCAAACTAAGAAAACAGAAGAAAAACCCAGCGTGTGTGAAGGTTATGGTCCGTAGAAGGAATGGAGTTCATATAATCTAAAATAATGAAAAAAGATAAAATTGATCCATTTAACTTTTAAAACATTCATAAAATACCAAATCCAGAGGATCTATGTGCAAATAGCAAATAAATTACCACCAACAATTATTAAAGCACGACAGCAAAAATTTTAAACTAGACAGGCATCTAAAATGAGTTTCTCATGCAGCTGCTTTTTAAAAAGTTAAACAATCCAAAGATGCAATAGACAATGAGAAGTAAAGCAATCAACAACAGGCATAAAGGACACAGAACCCTTCTTGTTACTGAAGCTTTCTATAAGATATGAATAACACATTATTCTAAAAACCTTATCAAGATATACCATTAGCCCAATTTAGAGTTTTCTCTAATAAATTATTTGAAGTGTTATTTAGTATTTTAGTGACTTCGTATTTCTCTGTAACTTAATTTCCTCTTTCATTAAGTAGTGTTCTAATTTTGTTCTTTGACGAAATCTTGTGCCTTCACGTTGTTGGAGAAAGCAAATGCACAGAATAACAAATACGTTTTCTGTTTCTTATAATCTTCCAGAGTTTTTCTCCCAACTTTAAAAATTATAAAATGCACTCAAATAACAGCAGTGCTGTTTCTATCAGGAACACGGGGCCAACAATTAAAACTAAGCATATGAGAAGAATTCTCTGAAAATGTGAAATGCTCTACAGGATTCAGAGGAACACAGTTTCTTCACACTAGGTGCCTATTACATAGGTCTCAAAAGAACTATAAATTAGGGCAATCTAAGTATGAAAACAAAAAAGCTGGTTTAAAACCAATTTCATAAATTTGAAATACTGGAATACTGTGTATATGACAAGGAATGGTATCTGCATTTGTGTTTATTACCTATCATACAGCTAATAAAATGCACTATAAAGAGCTCCCTATGAGGAAAGTGAAGAAAGAAAATAATATGGGAAATAAGTTACTATTGGAGATCTTTGTAATAAATGAGGGTGGTGGTTTTCAACAGCAAATGTCTTGAACCCACTGCAATCAAAAAAACAGTAATGATGATTTAACAGAATACAATTTGCTAATTGTGTTTGTCTCTCTCCAGTATTATACCCTAATTAAAGAACTTAGCATTCCTCTCCAAAAGAGGAGAGGAGAGGAGAGGGGAGAAGAGGAGAGAGAAGGGGAGAAAAGAGAAGAGAGAAGTAGTTTCTCACTTGTGAAAGTGAGCAATAATCTGCAGAGGAACAGGAAGTTCAGAAGAAACAAAACTTTCATAACAATTTACTGTAATGACAATTCAAAGTATCAAGAAACAGGCTTCAAAGGATCATGAAAATGACTTAAAATTCTTCAGATTTAACACTAACTTGTAATTCGTTCACCTTGGCTTTTAAATTGAATAAACCCAAGATTCACATTTTGAAGTCTGTGTGTACAATCAAAAAGTACTTCATGAAAAGCACAAAATACCATAAAACTCATGATAATATCCTAAAAGTAGTCACTGTGAGTGTCATCTGAGAAGACATCCCAAAGGCAATCTTTTGCCTCCTGGTGCTATTTTTGTGTCATCACCATTAGGGCATGTGTATAGAATATCTTCATATTTCTGGTATTGCAGCAACGCACGCCACACACGTCCCTCTTGGACCCTGTACACCCCATCTATCAGGCTAAGACAACCCACAGGAAATAGAGTGTGCACATATAGATGATGCTGTCTCAACACACACACTTAATGTAATGCTCTCTGTGGAAAAACTTAATTCCTCACTACAAATCACCTTGAAACCATTCTAGATTTCTGTCATCTAAACATTGCCAGATCAATACTTTGCTTTACTCTTGTCACAAAAAAATGCAACAACTGATACATCTTTACATGGAAACTGCACAAAACTGGAATAAGTCTTACAAAAATCCTCAAACAGAACTGCCTTGCAATTACTGTTATTCTGGCTTGGAGTCACATCACTGGCCAGATGAGTAGTGGTTCCTGCAAGTTAGATGCTCTTACTCTTCTTCATCTTTTCCCCAGACAGAAAAATACCTGAAGTCTGCCCAAATAATTCATCGTAATTCAGGTGTTTCCTAATTAAAGATGGCCAAAAATCAAGTCAAGTACATTTACCTATGTGCACTGACAAAGGTATGTCTCTGATAAGCCATACAGCACAAAATCTGTTAGCACTGTAACAAGCAAAACACAGTGGTACTGGCAATGGCAATCACTATAAAAATTTGGTAATTCAGATGTTTTTTATGGGACAGTGGTTAAGTCTGTAATTATGGAAAGGTTAAAAGAATCAGAGTAATGTAACCCAGCTTCTTTATTTCTGTAAAGTTTAAAATAGCAATGGACGCTTAAATACATTTTTCTAAGGTCTTGGAATGGGAAATAAAAATATTAGGAAGCACAGAAGTCTATGAGAAACTGTTCTTGAAATACTACTTGAACTACAAGGACAGATGCATTTCTTTCCTCCAAATTTATCTGAAGTTTATTCTAATAAATACTTTTCTTCCTTTTACTGCTAGAAGTTCAATGCATTAACACATACAATTAACATCAGCAATTTTACAGAATCCTCTGTGTGGAATATGTGTGCTTTCTAGTAGGCTCCATCAGGAGAAGGACCATTTTTTTAAACATTAACTGTATTTTCCCTTAATTTTAAATCAAGAAAATCTTGTATGTCTATTTGTCAGAACAGCTGATTCTTACCAAAGGGAAATGATTGTGTATATTCTGGACTTTAAAATGTTCACTAAGAGCTATCTGCACCAAAATTACTCAACTAGTTAATGAAAAAAATTTAAAAAAAAACCCAAAACAAAACAAAAAAGGATTTGTGTTGCAAATGTTTTGAGTTGGCGCTCAAAAACAAACAAGAAAAGCCCAATACATATGAACACAAAGCAAGATTCTTTAAATGTTCCCTTAGTCTTCATGGTAAATCAGAGAGATTCATCCTGCTATGACTTGTGCAATTTGACTGGCACAATAAAATGATTTTGCAAGTGAAAACAGCTTTCTGTTTTACAAAATGGAAAGTTGCCTCATCAAAATGAGGAGAGAGAACTGAAGGTCAGAACAATGATTCATCTTCCTAAGGCAGTGTCACATCTACGAGACCTTGAAAGAGTCAAGTAGTTACTTACGGGCATTTGAAAGAAGAAAAAAAAAGAAAAATCGCATAAATGAAAATTGTCTGAAAATAAGCACCAATTGTCTGTCTGTTTTTGGAGCTATTGTGCCTTCTGCAGTGTATCACTAAGATGGGTGATTATAGCAAATTATTGTAAAAGACAATCTTCTAGGGAAGTTTTGAGAGAGACATTGATTGGTTAGTAAGTGTACAAAAGATGAGGAAAAGACAGAAAATGAATAGCAATAAAGAGAGGGAATACATTAAAAAAGAATAAACTGAAGTCAGACAAAGAAGCTCCTGAAGTTTCTTTTGTTTAACATTAATCCTAAGAAGTGAATGAAACTGTAAGACATCCTTCTTAGCCCAGGAACACATTTTTTGTTTTCTAGTTACAAGTAAAAAAAACAATCTTTCCCTCTCCTCTGCAAAGAGGTCTCTGCAAAGAGTAGTGCTGAACAAAACTCCCAGTCAAATCAATGCAAAGAGCCCTGGTGACTGCAGGGAAAGTCCTTGTGCATCCATCAAGTAGGTCAACTCTTTTTCAAACCTTCTGTGTCTGTAACCATCAACCCCATGGAAACATGTAAACATGGGAATTATTACTTGTGTTTCAGAGTGCGGAGGCACCAAAGAGTAACTGAAGGATGATCAGTTCTTACAAAGCCAGGTCACAGCATTTATATGGTGCAGCACATTTGGACACAATGCGTAGGGAGCTCAGCCTTAGGCCTGGTTCCTACACAGCCTTTCAGCTTCCTTTGTATATTATTAAACAGCAAGACAGAATAGGGTTTGTAGATGCTCCAGCTTAGAGCCATGGCTGCTAGCCTAAGAGACAAAAATCAATTCTTTTACAGTGCCAACATATATGGACGATGGCAATTCTGTAACCCTTGTTACTGTTTCTTATCTGCAAAAGGAGTGCTACCAAAATATTTGTTGAAAAGTAGCTGAAAACCTTTTGGGTTTGATAGGAAGAGTTAAGATGGATGGTTTCTTAATCATAAGCATTCGCCTGCATTTATATTCCTTTATTGAACTTCCCTTTCATTTTCACTGTCTTCATCTCTTCTCGAATCCCTCTTTGCATCACCACACATCATACTTCGATTTACTAATGCACAGATTTGTCGTGGTCTTTATATCATAGGATCCTCACTGAAATTTAACAGGAGATTGATTTTAACCAACTTAATCTGAATTTAACTGGCTCTCATACAGTACATGCAAGTTTCATTAGAGCGAGAGGAGTATGGTCAGAAGAGAAGGACATAATCCCTTAAAACAGACTGAATTTGGAAACAGAAGCTTTATTTTCCAACTCTCCTTAAAATCAAAAGTACATTTCTTGCAATTTATATATATATTTTTTACGAATTACCTAAAAATTAACCTCAGTAACCTAATCAGGTTTGCTTTTTATTTTTACTTGTATATGTATTTAATTTGCAAAATTTTCAGAGTAGCAATTGTTTTCACAGAAAATTGTATATTACTTAGAACAATAAGGACAGCATCACCTGGTAAAGCTTCAATAGAATTTGATGTTATCAAATATGTTTAATCATTAACTATTATATAACATAGCAAAGATGTCAACCTTTGTATAGCTAGCTGCAGAAAAACAACTAGTTTATGCTATGCACATGAAAGGATGAAAGGACGTATGACTATATGCACAATGTATTTGAACACTGTTGTTTCCCACATACATTGTGATATACCAATTCTCAAAAAAAGGCTTCCATATCAAAGTTGTTTTCACACAGAAGTCTAAGTAAATTTTGACTAGATTAATTGTATGTATTATGCTACAGCCTAAAGGCACACCTAAATGACAGTCTCTTTATGCCCTCTCTTTCACACAAGAAAACATTGCACTCAAGGCCTTCCAAGGTAAGAAGGGAATGATACAAAGCATGAAGGGAAGAAAAAGCCTAGAAGTTGAGACTTTTCTAAAGTCATTCAGCAACGGATGTGAAAGGGAGATGTTTCTCTGTATTATGAATATTTTTGTTGCTGGCAATTAAAAATACTTAGTGTTCCAAAGTAGGGTGAAGAGTCAGAAATACATTCCCAAATTCTGAAATATCTTGGCTTAATAGTATATACATACTTCTTCTTATGACTGAAAAGTTGTTCCAAACTTTTTAAGTGATGAAAGCACAGTAACTGTAAGATTTAAGAATTTTGATTCTGAGTCAACTCCACTAATAAACATTTATGTATACATTACAAATAACTTGTGCTCATAATCTATCTCTACTTTTCAAAACCAGTTTCTTCTTAGCCATAACTGATTCTTCTTCTCAAAATGTGTTTCAGTCATAGCGAATTCTATGATTTTCTTCAGTTTCAAAGTGTACAGTAAGTACAAGAGCTCATGAAACTCTTTTGTACAGTAAACAAGCTAAGTAAGTTGAACAAAATAGGAGGACAAAACACACCTAAAGCACTCTTGACACATGCCAGAGGACAAGCATTTGCACAGCATACTGACATCACTCTGTAAAGGCATCAGAGAAAATGAAATAATTCACTCTCATGATGAACCTTCAAATGAAAACAGTGTGAAATGGAATCATTGCTCTTACAGTTTTAATACTTAGATCTCATTCAGCCACAGATGTGGCATTGATAACATTGTAACATTATTTCCGTATCCTTTCAAAATGTAATGTCTGCTGCTATCTCCCATTCATCATACCTTCTGCTATTATTACGGCATTAAGACCACAAGTGTACTATCTCCAGATCATAATGAGAACTGGTGAAAATTATTTCTTTTTCCACTTTGGTATCACCTTTGTCATAGCACAGATTAATTCTGTGTCATCTGGGAACACATATAGTTACGCTACTTTAAGAAATATGTTACCTATGCAACACTACTTTGACTTTTCAGTATTCTGGTACACGTCGTTCCTTCAAAGCTCCTCTCTTTATAACTTTCCTCGATAAGGCTACTTCCCTTTTAGATACCAATTAATGAATATGAAGCCTGAGTAACAGCTCTGTAAAGCAATGAAAAGGCTGACAGTTGATGTCAAAATGAGGGTGGAGTGTATTCTGAATGTCTGCCCAGTCTACACATTCCCTATGGCATAATAAAGCAGTTAAAAAAGAGAGCAGTGGAATGGCTACTCAATCAAATTACAGCGTGTAGAAAAGGTCAAAGCAGTAGAGCACAATGATATAATTCACAGATTATACAAGACATTAAAATTCTGATATGACATTCTTTGGGAAAAAAAGATTGTAACAAGGACAAAAAATGGCAGGACATTAATCCACTCCTATGACAACATTTGTACCCAAACTAGAAAATGTACAACTGCAACCTTTGTTAAGTCTTTCTAAGACTGGTTACATGGCTTAATTTCGGATAGTACATATTGAATCCCTGTCAACAAGTTCTGCTTATAATTAATGCAACTGGGCAAGGGGATGAATTTGAATGACACGAGTTATATTTCTAAGGATATACACAATTTCATCGTATCAGAGCCTCCTGTTTCGACAAGCAATTGCATGTACCCTATACAAGCCTGAACAGATACAGATATAAGTTTAAAGTATAGGTAGCAGACGTGAACAAGCACACATGAATGTATAAAATTATGTTAATTAAATTATTATTGTATGTATCCCTGTAGGACCTAAATTTGTTAGTCAAGATTAAGGAACCATCATATCTGCTATAGTAGAAGCAAAGGAAGATATGGTCACCTTCACCCTAAGAGTTTACGGATCTAATGTTAAACATGACATGACAAGCGAGTGGAGCAGATGGCAGTAAGAACTGTAAAGACAATATAAATGCAAGGTCCCAACAGCTAGTGAGGAGCCTGATCAAAAGTAGACAGAAATCAGCAGAAAGATTCCCACTGCTCGAATAGGCATCATATCAAGCCTTTGATCACTCCAATTATTTTTGTATCATTTATAGTTTTTATTTTTGTAACTCAGTAAATGAATAACACCAACTACACCAAACTGTGGCTCACCCTAGCCATTGCCGTTCAACACACTTCTTGTGTGTCACAACAGAAAAATGTTTTGCAAAACAATTAGAGAAAAAAAAGTAGTGGCTGCAGTACACTGTGGAAAAGACATTTGCAGGAGCAGCACGTATTGCAAGTCCACTTTGACTGAGGCAAACATGGAAAATTTTTTGCATAAGATCATTTCTTTAAAATTTAGAACTGAAGGAAACAGTGAGATTCAATAGTAAATTTACCTAAAACTACTTCGATTTTTAATACAGTTAAAATTCTTGGAATAGTTATCTGGGGAATACCTAAAGTCCAGCTTTTCATTAACATTAAACCATGTACCTTCACCTTTGACACAGCAGCAGCATTAAAGCTGGTTATAAAATTTTAAGTCAGAAAGGACATAAGCTACAAAGGGACTCCTCTTTTCTGCCAGCGTGACAATCCTAATACAAATGTAGATTTTATATTCCATTATCTTTGGTGATTAAAGGTCAGTTTGTACATACAGAAAGTACACTTTCCAAGTGGTTTGAGTTCATGCCCTTACATCATGAAAACTTCCCTACGGGGGAAAAAAGTCACAAATAGAACCTTAAAGAATATTGTGCTTGATGATGTAACATGCCAGCTTTATCATTTCTTTCCTGTCTATAGAGCCACAGCAGGTGAAATAGTTATCTGTGTGTTTTGCAGCCAAATCTCAGAGGCAGGATTTCTTATTCCAGACTTTCCACTTAGCCCATGACTAAGATTTATTTGCCCTTATTTCTTGTCATCCTCTTTTGTACTTCAGAGCCAAATGAGCCCGCACCACAGCTCAAATGTTTAGGCTGGCAGCTTCAAAGATACACTCTGCTAAACACTGTACTGTGACTTGTCCTTTAAAAGGATGTACTACTGTAGTATCATATAATTATATTTTCAGGCTAAATATTTAAAGAACTTTTCAGGTTTTTACAATTTTTAAACATTTAAAACCTTCTTGCTTATGTAGAACATGCAAGAGAGACTGGGAACCTTTATTATAAAAATATCAAATCAAAGTAATTTGTTCTACTCTTCCAGCTTGCATCCCTAGTTATTAACAGTATTAGCTGCATAGCATACTCCAGTAACTCAGGTCAGAGCACCAAAGAAATGAATTAGAGAATAATCTAATTTAACAACTGTTTAAACATAAAATCACAAAATCACAGGAAAATTTAGATTGGAGGGGACCTCTGGAGGTCATCTAGTCCAACCTCCTACTCAAAGCAGGGCTAACTTCAAAGGTAGATGCGGTTGCTGAGGACCTGAATGAAATATGCACAGGTAGTACCCAGGACTTCACATTTTCAGGTCAATGTTAGGCTATGGTCTTAAGATCCCTTTTATGTTCTCTCTGGCCCTATGGATCCTTCATGTTTTTTTCAGATGGTAAGTCAACTTCAAAAGCTACCTTAGCTGGTTAAAAATCTTGGTCAGAGTCTGTTTCCTGTTTAGCATAACAGAGGGTGGAGCTTGATTAGTATGTCTAGAGCAATTACATTACACATTATTAAGAATACCGATAAGGCAATGCTGTAACAGCTTTCATCATCAGAAATTCCATTCTAAAAACAGATTACCCCACCAAATTTAAAAGCCAACGGATTTATCAAATCGTACACGTACATTCAGGTAAACAGCTGTAAAAACACTGTCTGAAAAAAGTAAGTCAGAGTTTTTACTTCAAAGCAGCTATACATCTCCAAATGATCCCATCAATAAACTGAGAAGCAAGCATGGTTCTCTGATGTATTTTCCCACATCCTCCTAAGAAAGTAATGATGTTTGTTAAAATCTCACAATTACAAAACAATGTCCTGCAGAACATGAATTTTGCGGTATATTAACATGGGGGAAAAAAATCCTTATTGAGCGACTACGACTTAATCCAACACACATTCAAATGAATGAGCAAGTTTGCAACAGGTGTTTAAGTTTTTTATTTCTACAGCTCCCCAGGGAGTCTCATTCCAGGCCTCAAGAGATCTGAAAACTCTGCCCACTGAGACCTCGGCTTGTAGGGTGTTGACACACAAACTCTTCTCAGTGCTGAAGCGCCTCTGAAATGAGTGTGCAGAGACCACACACCTTTGTGCGCTTGTTATTAAAGGCGCCTAATAAAGTTATAAATGTTGTTACTGGCTAAATCTCATAGTAAGAACTACATTGTTCATGCAGTCAACTGTTTTCTCTTCCTGTTATTTGTAATGAACAGCATCAAAGCTTCTTTCTTTCATTCCTGCCATTATTCTTTACATTTTGAAGCCAGCACTATACTGGAATAAAATAACTGTCACAATATGCACTCCTTTCTTTCTGGCAAATTAGAGCTTTGGTGCAAAATACATAAGGCTATTGAAGTCAAAAGAGTTATGCCATGGATAAACTACCCTGGTGATATTTTACAATTTGAAGTCATTACAACACAAGCTTTCGTTTGTCTCTGTGACACACAGTGCAATGTTCTTTAGAGAAGTAAACTGTGTTCGTTGCAAAATGTTTCAGATGGGACTCTCTTTACTGTCTTTTCCCATTCCATTTAAATGTTTGCTACATATGTCTTCAGGGAAAGACCTCTCTATTTGCGGTGTCTTTGATTCAAAGATATTGCCATCTTCTTCACTTAGGAAGTACTGAAAACATATATTTTATTAATGGGAAATCCGTGAGCCAAGATGTGTCATATTTCCTAGCTAATATGCTAGGCAAAAAGCAGCACATAGCATTTGGTGTCTTTTACCACTAAAAGAAGAGAGAATGACCTTGCACAATAGAAGAGAAATACACTTCCAGCATTAACTAAGCCAAAGCTCCTGGGAAGCATGTGGTAGCATCATAATTTCTTTTCTACCCCTAGTATTGATGTGTGCACTGTTGCAGAGAAGGGTAGAAAGAACAGAAAGACCGGGATTTAAGAGTAAAAACACAAAAAGATGAGGACAAGCAATTACACGTACATTGTATTATTTAAAATTATATCACAAAATAGCAATGGATAGTTGTACGCCATTCTGTGCAAATCACTGATTATGATCAATTTAAGTCTTGAGAAGCCATACTACAAGTAAAGATCATAATACTAAATTTATGTCTCCAAAGAGATTAAATGCTGTCAGAAAGAAGGGATATACTGTGATTTTACTTTCTTTTGGTATTTTGTAAAAGACCACAATACAGAGAAAGGTTATGTCTTAGGTGGCCATATGACAATAAAACTACTCTATAATTTTTTGTTCAGTTCTTGTAATCTTGCCACATACAAAGACAGAGTCTAATTTAGGGTGCCTGATACAAAGCAACATCCGAGGTACTTCATGTTTTACGTAAGCTCCTGAAGGTTCATACTACCTCCCATATGCTTTAAATAGATCAGTTCCTTGCCACTGAAATCCACCAGCTTCTGGGACAAACCATAGCAATTGCATGAGGCTATATCGGTATCTTAACACAGGCTTGGACCCACTGGCCCAGTGCTGTCATATCTCAAATAAACTGGGTCTTCTGATTAGTAACAGACACATGGTATTGGCTGAACATTAGCAGCCACAGCTGGATATTTGGAACTGGCATGGGGCAACCTCAAGTCATAAGACCTCTCTTCTGACTTCTCCATTCCTGGCACAGAGGATCCTTTATGTTGAGGCCAGTCAAGGGTGACAAAGACTACAGATTGCAGAGCTCAGACCAGCAGGAAATGTGGCCTGTGTTCGCATTGCATCTGGCCTGAGTCTTTCTGTGCAATGGCTTGCATAGGAAGCCAATGTATACGTACACAAGAGAGACACAGAGTGCAGTACTGAGCTCCAGGTTTTAAAACAGATGCATCTCATGCTGGATATCAGATTATAAATGGCAGTAAAGGATACGAGATCAAATCAACACTTGTGGAAAGCCATGAGGAGATCCTTGATGATAAGAAGCACCAAGAACTAAGTTTTCTGCCTGTGCTAAGAGAGAGCACCATTGAAATAGCGGCTAATACTGTCACGGGAACTGAGGTTCAGTACAGACTGAAGGACAATGTCATGTGTCTGAACTGCAACACTCAAGGCAACACACACACTGTATGTTGTTCGGAAACTTCCTCAACATGTCAGGTGGGACTATTAGACTATGCACACATTGGAAAAGCAACTGAGGTAGCAGCTACTTGAGATACAAATGTTAAGCTGGACATTTACAGAGACTTACAACAAGGGCACGGCGCCCTCAAAACTAGTATTAGGAACTGTCCCCAAAAGGAACAAGTTTCATGACTGAGACTAATTTAGAGTGAAAGAAAATCTAATCAGTTACCTTTTGGAAAAAAAAAAAAAAGGATGACCACTTTTGTCACCCAGAAGATTCAGGGGGTTTTTTGTTGTTGTTAATTCTAGATTATGAATACTTTTAAAAATGAGACCCTAAACATATTCCAGCTCCTTGGTGGGACATCACTGTTCTTGTTATTACTAATACAGCTATTGTTAAAACAGTGCCTAAATATCAGTCAGGTGACCTCATTCTGCCAAATGACAGTAATAACCATTAATAAAGCAAGCTTGCTAATGTTCTATAATTATCAGATGAAATGATACTGTGTTGCACAGTTTTCCCATGAAAATTCATGGCTGTCATTCTAGAGAAAAGCATTCAGACAATGCCAGGTGTAGGAATGTGTACTTGTATATTATTCCATACACACCTAGAAACTCAAGTCTTTTGGACTCTGGCCCAGTGAAGTAATGGAAAGACTCAGGCAGTGAGTCCTAAAAATAGATGATAGACTTTTTTCTTTATTATTTATAGAGTTTTATCATCACCTAGTTCCCTACATTTAATACACCTTGCTACAAAGTTCCTCAGATCTGACACTTGGAGCCGGTCACACTCTACCTGTCCCACACAGCCCTTTCCCATTTGGCTGTGTAATGATTCCTTCTAGCTTACCCTGAGACATACAGACCTCTAAAGGAAAACATTTAATTATTACATGCAAAATAATTATTGACAACAGAACCGATGGGAGGAAAACAATCCCATTTATAGCTTATTTTGCCTGATGAACATGTTAATAAAAATGCATTACACTGAATTAATTAAGCAAGCGCAAGAGGAAAATTCAGTTGTATGTTCTATATACACTAGAAGTCACAATTTTATTTTCTATACCACTTATTGTGCCTTCAATTTGCAAAAGCTGAGCAATCAAAAACTCCTTGCATCAGCTTTAATTGCTCCCATATCCAGTGTGTAAGTGCTTACATAGTAATTCCTCTGATACACATTTTAAAAGTGTCAGTTTTCTCATTTTTTAAAGTAGTTAACATAGACCTCACATAATCATCTTAAGCCATTATCAACACTGCATTGTTCTTTTTTAACACTTAAACCTTCTTTTATGGCACACATCTATGTAATTGCAGAAGAGATCTGCTTTTAGATCACTAAATCCTTCTTTAACTTGTATCATTCAGAGATGTTTGATGCAGGGATAAATTCTGTGAAAACAGCAAATTTAGTCTAAAAGAATTGGATGCATTCCTTAACACATAAAACTAGTAGGTGAAATACCAGAAAAGTAAACTTTTCAATATTTTCCCAGTCTACGATCTTCTGTACAGAACACTGAAGTCTGTTGCAGAAGGTTAAATGGTGACCATACAAATATAACTTTTTATAGCAATATCAGCTATTTTAAACTAATTTGAAGTCACAAAACCCTCTTTTTGGTGCATCAATGATTTTTACTATGATGATGATGATGATATGATAACCTGAGTTATTAGAAAAAGTAATTTCCCAGTTATTGTATCGAAAGGCAGTAATTACTTTTTCAATAAAGAAAGTGAGAACTATTAGGATGGCAAAAGAGAAATAAATTAGCTTTATACCCTACACTCAATTAAACTATCATAGCAAGAAGGCAATGAATTAAGGTAATTTGAGGGAAGGAATTGGATTTTACATAACAAAATGTTTAAACTTTTCGAAAATCCACTGAAATCAAACATAAGAGCTAACATACTAACAGCTCCTAAGACCCGTTGTAAAAATAGAATTATAAAATATAAGTAAAGTATGTCTATTTGTATAGTTCAGCATGTGATTCTGGCACTAAGAGTACACACAGGTGTTCACTAGGGACAGTCTTCTGTGCTAATCTCACCCATTGTAAACTCATGTAAATTGGGGTACCACAAATAAAGATACATTTCCATTATTAAAAAAATTTCCAAAATCTTTTAGGAACTTGCCATAAAGCTGAAGTACTTTTTCACATTATCAAATTTTAGCCATTGTACATTTTGCATGTACAATAAATACAGTTTCCAAGATTTTCTTTTTTTAAATAGGAATTCAGAATGAGAAGCCTGTTTATGAAATTCCTTTTTACCTACTTTGAAGCAATCCAAATATTTAGTGGTCATATCTTTTTAATGCTTTTTCTTTCATCTTCAGTAATTAATCATTTTTTAATTAAGCCTGTTTCTATTACATTACACATATGTCTAAGGTTCTTCATGGAAAATATTTGCCTATCTCTAATTTTACCCCAATAATCTCAAAAAAACAAAGTAAGCAAAGAATTTTAAATTTCAGGCATAGAATCATTCTATGAACCGCGTCACTACAACAGTCAAAAAAACTTAGGCAATTGTAAGCTCTGGAAATTAGGAGTGCTTCCCAGGTTTGCATCCCGCATGCCAGCTCTGAATCAAGAGATCTGCGTGAACGCTGTTTCCCTTTTACCAACCAAGTGCCACGATTTCCACGGGCGAAAAACAAACAAAAACCAGTGAACAAACAAAAAGTTAAATACACAGAGCAGAACATAACAACTGCAGGTACCCAATGAGGTCTGACAGTGCAGGAAGTCCTATGTAATCTAACAGTCCAAACACTGTCTTAGTCACCTTTGGTCCCCCTTCTATTCTGTGAAAAAAGACAGATAAGTAGGGAGATACTCCTCTTGTCTTTCTTATCTAAGTTGAACAAGTGCTTACCTCTCTTTGGATTACAGAAGGGCTACTGGGAGTCTAGATTCTTAACTTCGAGATCTCAGGTAAGTGTCTGCAGTAAGGTGAAATGAAAACAAATCTTAAGTGTCTTATAAATGAGAGAAAATTTAATTTTGATTCATTTGGTGTTCCTAATTCATTCAACATCAATTTCCAAAAGGCTCCTGTTTATGACTCTTATAAGTTCTATGCTAAGGAGGTTTTATTTGTAATTTTTGTTTTCCACATTTTTATGTTGCTTTATTGATCACAATATGAACAATAACTAAAGAAAATAAAGTACCATAAGTGACATTTTTGTAACATGAACTTAGCCAACACCTACCAAAGGTAAGAACATTGGAAGAGAACTGATCAGTCGTGAGTTTTGAATAAACTGACCAAGACTATAGCAAGATGACTGTTCAGGTATAAACTGTGATCTTCTTAAATCTAAACCAGAGTATTCAGTCTCTTCTGATTCAGAGAACATTGTCCGTTCTGACTTGATAACCAATGCAAAAAGGAAACTAAGTTCTAGCTATGTTTAGCTATTAATATGCTGCACAGCTACAAAAGATACGGGCAATATTTAGTATCTTTAGGCTTTGAGTATCTGGATTTTTGCACATAGCAACCTTATCTATTGTACTCCAGCATCTAAGGTTCACTGTTTGTGTGCACCTATTTCATTTTATTGTTCAGTTCTTTCATCAGCCATAGTGCAGCACTGAAGTGAGTTAATGAGTCTTACCGCATTATCTCCTCAGCAGTGTTATGTAGCAGAATATTTCACATTAGTGCACGATGGCTAGCGTGACATTTAATGGTAATCAAATATCATTTCTTTTAGTGAAACTGACCTAAGAATTGTCTTCAGATCTCCAGGGGATGTAGGAAAAATTATTTCTAACTTTCAGAATATTTGACATTAGTGTAATGCAAGCAATTAAACTAACCTTCAAGCTTCTTAGTCGAAGAGCAAGACAGTAAGACTTTTTAGGCTAAAATTTTGTAATTTATCATGTACACTGTTTCAGAAGTGAATCTGAAGTATTCAAAATGTAAATTCAAAGCTGGTCTTTATTTTCACTAGGTGAATGAGGATGAAGACAGAATATTTCCATCATAAAGTTAGTTTAGTCTCCTTTTTGCATTAGTTATCAAGTACTGTTTTATTTTAGCTTACAGTCTCAAAAGGAGTCTTACATCACAAAATGTCCACCTCTTAAAGCATGAGGTTAGAAAAATTAACATGTCTCCCAGAGAAGATTCATAGGATTTTACCCCCATATCTTCAATGAACTAATGTTCCATTTTATAATATTTTTTTCCTCAAAAGACTAGACATTAGTTGCCCACCACACAAATTTCTTGTTGATTACAGAAATAAGAATTTTTTCTAAGAGTTACAGATCAGAATCAGGTTAAATCCTTTTGGATTTTTTTCATAATAAGCCACAATTATTTGCCTTGGCACGTGAGCTTATTAAAAGGATGGTCAGTGATTGCTTAATATAGTCAGACATCTGAGCTGCCCACAGCATTCTGTCATCAATTCCTTCAAATATTATTTTGCCTTTGTTAAGCTTTCAGTGCTCATGCTTCCTCTGGAAATTAGTACTGACTAGTCAGCTGCTGGAATTGTATCCCTACCCATCACCAGCCATGCTTTCCCAGACAACAAAATCTACTAGGTTTTGATTAGCTATTTTTACAGATGTCAAATGCTGGAGATTTTTCATTCCAGTTTTTAAGAAATAAAACATAACTCAGGTAGGTTTAATACAGACGTGGGTAACAGTGACTTATCTCAGTACCTCGTCTTTAATAATACCTATCATTACTGTACACATATATGACACATTTCAGGTTGAAGACAAAGTCTCAATGAAAAACAAAGACTTTACAGTCCTAGGAAAGAGTAGGAGTGGCATCTCTTTGATGCTATGATCGGAGTCAAACATTACAGAGTATATCAAATGCAAGGGAGGTAGGAAGATATTTTGGCCAAGAAGACCGTATTCAAAACCAAAAATGACACTGCAAGAGATGCTTTCTTCCTCATAACATTCAACGGCTCTGAAAATTCATTCTTGGAAGAAGAAAGCCCGCTAGTGAGGCAGCAGTGTATCTGAAATTCTGAAAAGCAGAAATACCACCATGTATTGTAGTCCTATCTGTTTCAAAAGAAATATTACTGTTAGTACCAGAAATATTACCTCCTTATTTCTTTGATTACTGTGCTTATAGCACACTCAAGCAGTTGAACCAAGCTTTCTTGATTTACTATGTATGTCACTGAAGGGAACATTTTACCTACTAAAGTAGATATTAAAAAGCCAGTATTGAAACTTCTCAGAAATTCAACATAAACTCTTCTTACTAAAAAGAAAATTCAGTAACAGCTCTGAAATATTATACTATACAGCAAAATCTCCATGTTCATTTGATATAGATAAGCCAATTAAATCTTTACTGTTCTTGGCTTCCTGTTTATTACTAAGCCCTAACACAATACAACTAGGTTTTAAAATGCTGAATTTTATTCACCACCATAAAATTACTTTACCCAAAAAACATCAAATACATTTTAAGTTGTAAATCAGTCTGTTTTCCCTAACTGCCTTTTTTTTTAATTATAAACAAGTAATTTTATTGATTGTAATTATAATTGTGCTGAATTACTCTGGCAGAAAAGGAATGTTCAAAGATTTCTACTGCTATTATATGGGTGAAAAGTTCACTCATTTCCCACAATATGAATGGACACATTGCTATTCTAACTTAAGTACCCTGTGGTATTGAGAACAACGGACCCCACACTCTGTACTGTTTGAGATGGTGCAGACTGGGCTATTTTATTCAAAATTTGATCATGACTGCAGACATTTCACCTGGCCCTACTTAAGGCAATCTTCCTCCAGCTTCTTCTCCTTGTACTTGCAAAGGAATTGAAAAGTGGACCTGAGTAGAAAGTAATTAAGTATCTCCAGTGAAGATAAACATCCATATTACAAAAGAGGATGGAATTAGTTGTGTTGATTAGTTAATAGCTAGTTGTTTGCTGGCTCCCTACCAAGCATCCAGACCTTTGCAAGTGTCATTCTTAGCCTGACTCCTCTTGACTATTTTACTGAAAACGTAGGCAACTCAGATCAAACACACCTGAGAGCTCAGTACTGCAACTTTGAGCAAGCCTCCTTGGGGATCTACTAGCCTTGATATCCAATGCCTACTGAAGTAGTAAATAAATAATCTATATTTACATCCCAAAATACTTGAATCTGCTGCATAATTTATTTTAGGAGTTTTAAGTAGTTCATGAGACCAATGGAAGAGAGAGGGTTAACTCCATGATACTTATCTCCCGCATATAACACTGAAAAGATGACAATCAAAAGAAGACATTCAGTGTCAGTGTTGCTGTAACATTTTGCCAAAGCAAGTGAGATTTTGTTACCTTTATGGGATCAAATTGAAGCAAGTTTAGATTTTTTAATTTATGTCATATGCTCATATATGCACTGAGGTATAGGTGACATCACATGCAGTGTAACATAATGCTACTTCACTTACTGAATCAGCTTTTAAATTTTAAATCTTGTCTTGCGATATAGAATGAAGCTACAAATAGTCATCTTTACCAAGTCAATTGTTATTATGGGGATGGGCCATCCTGTGAGGATTCCTGCAAGTGAATTTGAAAGCAGTGACAGAGACCTGATGAGCAAAACAATGAGCTATAGTCAGTCTTCTTTCTCTGCCACAGAAATCCCCAGAGACAAGCCTCCATTTACATGCCAGAAGTGACTGATGAACAACACCTGAATATAGCATAAATCAAACAGCCTATCATAAGTCTTCATATTTATTTCATATGTTATTATCATCTTAACTGACATAACAAAGGTATTGCAAATTTCCAGTGATCAATTGTTTATATTCATTGCACATACAGTTGATCTTTCTATGAAAGTTTAATAGTTCAGTAATCCTCATTGCCTTTCTAAATCTTCTTCTGAATTTTTCTAGGCAAAAGGAGCTGGCAAGTGACATTTCCTAACCGCAATTATAGTATGTTTAGCAAGCATTTGGGTAAAAATGCACATTATGCTTCTCTTATCTGGACAATTTGGTATATCTGAAATGCTATAAAAACTTTCCTCTGCAATCATGTATTTTCATTTTATATTGCAACCATGGATTACTGCTGAAAGCAGTCACGATGTGGGGCTGAGGAATAAGAAAAGTTTTGTATTCTTTCATGCAGCAGTACAGTATAGTAGTGCAATGAAAAGCTGATTGATATTTCGAGGATAATGCCCCTAAGTACAACAGAGAGGCTGAAAAGTAAATTTTACTGGGGGGAATTTGCACAGAGTCCCTATACAATCCTAGAGAGAACTAAAGGAATTTTTTTAGGAAATATTCCTGAAAATGCATACTTTATACAGTCTTCTGCAGTAAAAATGTGAGATTCGTAGACTGTAGAAAACGTGCATTTTTCAATCAGTTTTAACACAAGTTTACACTACGGAAACGTATGTAGGTACTATTGAAAGCTTTTGACTACATATGTACATTCTGGGCTATTTGTGGCACTACTAAGATACCGTCCTCCCTCTCTACCTTTCATATTGAATACAGAAGGACAAAGCCCTACTGCAAAAAGGCAAATTTTTAACAACTACTTCCACTATAATAAAGCATTCCAGTAAGGCAGGTATGTCTTCTGTGTGCATCCAAAATCCACATTTTACTTCAATGCATAGTAATCTTTGAAAGTTCCTATGCCTTTGTCTTTTTCTGCTCATGGTTTTCATTGAAACATCAGCTAAATGCATGCCTTACTTCATAAATATTCATGGTAGCCCTTTCTCAACTGCAGGAGATGACTGGAGCCATAACTGTTTAATCACCAAAGCCAACTTTAATAAATTTTCATTTTGATATGATACTTATTACTTATACATTACTCAATATATTACTTATTGTACTTAAATGACAGGCTTACTTGCTCTGTTGCAAGTTTACTTATATGGACTTAATATAATAGCATGTGCTAATTCACAGATTCTATCTTGCTTCATGTGGTCCTACATGTACACTAAGTATACTAGGTATTATAAAATAAACTGAGCACTGTGAAATACTGTCATTCGCAACAAAGGGCTAGGGGTTTGCAGTTATCAAGCCCACACATAAAAAAACCCACAAATTCAAGGACATAGCATCAGTTTTAACTGCCAACAAAGTAAAGTTTCTTACGCAGCAACTCCTTTGGGACTCTTCACTCCAATAAGTTCCAAAATGCACAAACGGATTTTGTCCCATTCAACCTAAACTGCCCTGCACATACTGGAATACTAAGTAGTTCACCCTCTTTCTCATTATGTGTCTTGGGAGAAATGTGGTGAATTAGTGATTTATTATCTGATTGCCCAGGATAGCCATCAGGTAGCTGGACCTTGACTCACCTTGATTGCTAAGAAATCAAAGTTAGAACTTGTGTCTGCATTTAATATAATAATGCAGCTTTTTTAATTGGAATTTAGCAAAAAAAAGAAGTTTCTTAATAAGAGATGAATTACATGGTAAGTCAAGGGAGAAGAAAAAAAGAATTAATTAGACCTGAATAGCCCAACTAGAGGATTTTTTTTTTTAAATTGAACATATAATTCTATATCACTGCCCATTACCACAAAGACAAACATCTTCCATTATATTCAACAGCACTAGTAAAGTCCTATTCATGGAGTCTACTCTTCTAGATGACATTATGTGAATAGAGTAACTTACAAAAGAATGGTCATTCTAATTTAAGAAGCAGACAGGAACAATAACTTTACACCAAAACTGGAATGCAGTTACTGTGATGCAGCTCCACCAAATTGAGGACATTTATTTTAGATTTATGCCATTCTACTAGAGCAGAACCTAGTTACATTTATTACAACAGGTGACACAAGGAGTGTTTGGAGGCACTGGGGCTTTGTGCATTACTAAGTTCAAAATCAAAATGTGCATGTGCTATCCACAATGTAATTCCAAATTTAATTTACCATACAGTGGCAGGTATCTATCATTTCAAACAATTTAAGGCACACTTACCATTCATTCTGCTTCAAGAACTAGACTGCTAGCCTCCACTGAGTTAGCTTGTCACTGTGAACAAATGCAACTCATCAATGTCAAGGCCATATAATAAGACACAAATGCAGGAAGCTGCTTGAAATTCTCTTTCTTATACTGAAAATAAACAGCTCTCAAATATTTATAAGTTTATCATTTCTATTTATCAAATGTATTAATTTAAATAGACACATAACAAAACAGAATATGGATAATGATTTAAGCTTAAAACAATTGCCCACTTAATTTCAGGCTTTTGATTAAGGTACCCAAGTTAGGAACTTCTTTATACATGAGATAGAGACACAGACCTCAGAAAGACAGTTCAGAAGTCCATCTCACTCACCCTCTGCTGACATCTATTATATGAGTTGTCCCATGGAGAGTATACTGTCCTGAGAGTTACAAGATTCCTGAATTCACACTGCTGATGAATTGATGGAAGCTGGGTGATTTGGGGCCAGAATAACTGAGTTGCTTCTTGGGCTCATATATTGGACAAATCTACTCTTTTTTATTTCTAATTGAGAAACATTGACTGCTGTATAATCCACTATTTATTGCCTAATATGATTAATTACTGAATTGGGGGCAGCAAAAGTCAACTGTTTGGGCATTTATTTCAATCCCAAATAATTCAAAGCTAAATAAATATATAATCTTGAGCCCAGATATGCATATGCAGACATCCAAGAGTGAACACGGTTACATGATTCTCAGTTACAAAACTAGATTGAGGATTTTGCATTATATCCGCTTGTGCAACATTCACATAGACATAGGAGCATACTACATGGTATATTGAGACATTCAAGCTGTTACAAATGACAAGGTTGCAAGTGAATTGTTTGTGTTTGGGAGATTCTTTCCTCTTCTTTAAGTAGCAAAAATAAAAATCTGTGGTTTTCGATGAAAAGACTTACAGTGACGAGGTTGAAAAGGCCAGAGCAGCACTCACAGTCATCTTAAAATTTGAAAGCAACATGTTTAAGTGACACACGTATTTAAGAGCTTGGAAGGAAATGAAAACCAAAACCAAACATTCAGATATTTCAAGCACTATAGTGACAATTATATGGAAGTAGAAATCTTTTTAAGTTAAATGAAGTAGCATTGACAATTTATGTTTTCACTGCAAAAAGGCTTAATGACACAGCTTAACTCAGAGAAAATAATTTCAAATAGAATTCAAGAAAACAACCTGCAGAAACAGCAGACCTTTGCCTCTCACACAAAGCAGCAAATCAAGAACAACCTTAGTAAACAGGAAAATCTTTCTTTCCTTCAATTATGCAGCAAGGCCTGTTTTGCAGGGTCAATTTTAGAACAAAAATTCAAGTACGCAGGTGTTACAGTGATTATTGCAAACACTATTTTGTTCTGGAAAATACCTGATTTATACATACAGACCCTCTTCCAATCAAGTTAGTGTTACAATTAGCATTACAAGTATTAGAACTTCTGTTATTTCACTAGGGAAAAACCAAATTCTCACTTACAAGGAATAGTCAACAGATAGCCTTTTAAAATCTGTAATTACCATATTTTAGTTAAAAATTACTTATGATGAGAGAATTTAACTGTTCCTTGCCAATATGTACTGAAAGATTGACTGCTTTCTGTTCCCCTCCCCTTTTTCTCTTAAAATTATTCCATTTAAAAAATGTTCTGTTTGCACCCAATGGTAATGGTCACTGCATACAAAAACTCTGGAATTTACCTTATTTGTCAGGTGCAGCACTAACTCAGGATTGACTATTCCAATACCAGATCACACGTTTCTTTAACATAGTCCTAACTGTATTGAGGTGTTTGGGTAATTACACAGGGAGTCAACTATTCTTATGTGAGGCTATTATTTGCTTGAGATACACAATCTTTATTTACTGTAGGATTATCTCTGTTGGTATACAAGTATATTCTTGAGCAGGAGACCGTATGGCAATCTATCATCAGTCCCAGGCACCCCTGGTTGATAATGTCAAGTACAGCAACCTAAGCGGTGATACTTTGCTCTTGGTTCCTGAGAAGACAGTTGTCTTTTTTCCTGAAGTACCGTCTCAAATCAATGAGGCACTCTGTGGCAAAAGTTGGGATATTCAGGGTAGTTTTAAACCTGGTCATTCCAGTACTGACCTACACTTCACCTTGAGACAGCTTTTTGAGAAAATAACTGGATTTCATAAGCTCTGCACAGCACATTTTACAGATTTCTGGCAGGTCTCTGACTCAGTGTATTGAACAACTTAAGGCATCTGATCAGGTGTCCTTGAAAGGATAGCATTACTGACAGAAGAGCTAAAAAATGGGCTGGAGAGCTGTGTTTGTGTCGGCAGCATGGTGGGCTACTACTACAGCCCTGTCTCCCATGTTATATTTACACACAGACACAAAGAGAAAGGTTCATTATCAGACACAATTAAGACACAAAGTAAGCCCTTGCCATAAATATTAAGCAGCCTACAACTCCAGAGCAAGATCAGCTCCGTAGTAACTAGTCTCCAAATCGAGATTATGAAAACACGACTATGATTACTGGATTAAATATATTTACTATTTACTCAATACTCAGGTGATGCCATAAGCTACATCTACATTGATAAATAAAAAAGGTTTCTGTCCACAAACTTAAAACACTGGATCTCTGATCATCCATCTTGCTTAATTCTTAGCTTACTCCCTAATTCAGTTTTGACAGGTCCAGTTCTCTCTTTCCAATACAAATCTGCTCCAAAGGGCGATAACCCTAAACAATATGGGAATGATCAGGCCATGCCACTTAGCTTCAGCAATCAATACCCAGTCCTCTTCCATTTAGTAGTACAAATGTAGCAAAAGAGAGCAAAAGAGACTTATTAAAGGGAGTGGACCCTTATACAGAAACTGCCGATATTACGTTTGAGTCCCATCACTGTCTATTCTGGATAACATGACATCAAACCAACCCCACGCTACAGCTCTACATATTATTTTATTCCACATTACTGAAACTGGGTTGTTGAGGAGCAATGAAGAACTGAACTGATACATTTTTGATTCTGACTGTCTGGTAAAATGAAGATAAGCAGTGAGGCTATTGATTGGCTTCATGGAGTCATGGCAGCTGATACTGGCTCTTGTTCAGTTTTGGTGACTCAGTTTCAGAAATATCCTGCTCAATACATTCTCACTACAGAATAGCACTTCAGTATCCCACTACATTGTTGCTACAAGACTTGGTGAAAAATTACTATTATTACAAATGATGTGTAGCCAAATCATTCCAAAACTCTTATAAAATTTCAGTTATGTAGTATTCAATTTATAACCGTCAGTGTGCCCCATTTACTATAATCATGACATTGTTATGCGTTGTGTTAGGTTAGTTTTAGAGCTAAAACTCCAATCTCCTAGTTATGATGAGCAGGATTAAAATATGTAAGTACCTAAATACATTGAAAATCTACTTAATGGTTGATTAAATATGCCAATCAATGGGCCAAATTCTGAGATCATGATTCAGGAAGCAATGAAGACTTCAAGCTTTGGCCAAATGATTTAATAACCCAACAATCCTGTCAGTAAAATCTGTGTGTGCATTTAGATTTATAAATTATCAATGGAGAGGTGAAGTAATTTTTGTAGGTACTGCCTTGGCTGACACACTGCAAAGCGAATCAAATAGCAGCAGCCCAAAAGCATGTGCTGGTATAGCCACAGCTTTCTAATTAGGGAATGTTTATTTCCATTAAGGGTGAGACATGAAATTCAGTCAAAGTCTGAGTCTCAGCTAATAGTCTATATACTTCCTTTGTTCAAAGTGCACTTGTGCACAAGCATCACTGGGCCACAATAATTCAGATTCTAGACTAACTTTACATATGACAGCCATCCTGTTGCCTGCAACAGTTAGAGAAAAATCACACCTTCTCAGTCAGAGGTCCTTTGCATTTTCTATTAATCAGGAACACCTTCAGGGAGGTGGTGGAGGGAGAGGGAGAACCCAAAGCACTATGTTCTGTTCTGCATTAAGGAATAAACATTTTTAAGCTTCTCTTGGAAGGATAAAAAACATTTCTCAGCAATTGAAACTTTGTGTTTTACTGATACACAATTCTGTCTCAGAGACTGAATTCTGATGCTTGAGGCACAGCAGCAAAAAGCCTAGAAACTCTGATTTATGACCTTGGAGCAGACTGACCCTAAAGAGAGTTGACCAAGCCAGCTGCAGGTAAAGCAGGCAAATGTTGCACAGGGAATAAGTACATCAGTTTACAAAAGAGGACGGGATGATCATCCAGCTGCAAGTCCATTAGTCTGACTTTGTTAATACATAGAATTTAGAAAACATTTTAAAGGAATGTGCAACGGAAGACAAGAAAGTAAACAGAAAATGAGATAAAAGCCAATGTAGATTTAGCAAATGTAGATTTGCCAGATAAACTTGGTATCTTCTTTGAAGGATAATTGACTTGCTTGATAAAAAGCATACAGTAGATATAATCTCCCTGGATTTCAGGACAGTATTTTACAAGGCATCACCTGGGAAATATTTTGAACTATAGAATGTAGTAATTAATACAGAATTTACAGTAGTTCATATACAAGGACAGGCAGAAAGGTTGGAGCTCCTCTGCCTGTAGTCCAAGCTGATCAGTAGCAAGCCAGCAATGCATTATGAGTGTCATTGGACTTTGTAGGTTGGTGTTCTGAAAACACCACTATTAAGCTGTTTTTCACTGGTTTTACTGCGAGTTGTGCTGGATTTTATCAATGGTGCTATTCTCACGGATAAATATATTCAGATATGCACAGAATCCGTGTAAATCCAACAACACTATTTCAATAAGAAAATTAAAGAAAAAGGAATTAATTTCAAGCCACTTTGTTGGTTTTTTTTCCAGCAGATAAAGACTGAATCTAAACCTGAGGTCCCCACCCTGAGTCCTGTAAAGTTAAAATCAAAGTTAAGTTATATTATTCACTCCAGCATTGGTAGTCCTTACTGTCCCTCAAAAGCAAGTCTTTAACATTTATTCATGGGCCCCAGAACAAGAAGAGGACATGCATTTGACAGAAAAGGACATAGATTACATTTTGAAATGTTGAGCAGCCTTGTGTACAGGGAGGGAAAAAAAATCTCAGTGGTCCCTCCCCAACTTTCAAGACTATATCAGCCTTGAAAGTCAGTATAGAATGTGTTGAAATCTACTGCAGAGTAACAGAAAGTAGCTAGTAACTTTACTGCCTGAAATACTAACATTTTAAAATGCTACCCTCCTAAACACCTCTAACTGGTTTGAGATAGAAGTGTTACTTTTTCTTGGATGGGAGCATGCATGAAAATAAATTTGAAACCTGTAAAATTTTATGGGCTTGATTTTTATTTTTATAGAGCTAAACCTCCTTTCAAGGTTTGCATTCTTTGAGTGCAGTAACCATGATTTTTGGTACCAAGTGTATCGCAACAGCACACAGTCTGGTGCTGCTGCAGTCGTACATAGCAGAATAGAATAGAATAGCATGCAGAATGGGCGATGAAAAACTGTAGCTTGAAAAGAACAGGCAGAAGAGACCAAAAGGGTTAAGAGGTAGCCACGAAGCATTAGTGATAACAGCCGTAAGCACAGTCTGTAGGAACACAGTGAAGAGACAACAGGCTCCTGTGACAGGAGTAGAAGAGAGCTGACAGGAAGACACAAATTGGAGTGGCATCTACAGAAAGGGCTGAGAAGCATGTAGAAGAAACAGCAACAGAAGAACAGAAAAAAAGTGATGCAATTTATACAAAAAAATCTTGTAACCTAGTCAAGGTAAGAAGATTAAAGACCCAGAAAGTCTGCAAACATGGAGAAACTATAATTGCGAAAAGATTCCTACAAAGATACTGATTACTATGGATTGTGTAGTCTTTACACCAAGAGGCACCGGGTGTAAAAGATGAGGGATTTAGTGTCAGTTCTCCAGCACTCAACTTACTACAGTCTCCAATCAAACCGAATATACAACTGTCCAGAAATGACACAGAAAAATGGACTTCCTTTCTCCTTCCATCCCACCCAAACACTATACAGCCTGCACAGGAAAGAGATAAAGACAAGTGCACACACAAGCAAGCTGCCAGGTTTGGAAATTCCTCTCCTTGGGGCTGTTACAGAAATTCTGACAGTCCTGGGAGACCCAAACCAATTCCTCTTTCATTTCTGGAAAAAGAATACGAATGTGATGGCCACTACCATGGCCAAACACTAGGACTTGAATTGAAGATAATTTAAAATCAGAAGGTCTTTGCATTTTGTATTGTACAGCCATGTTGGAGGAAAGAGCACTAGCAACCACTTATGAGCTATGAACTCTGTATGTAGGAGATACAAAAGTAAAAAGGGATACAGGAAACAGAAAAATATGAGGAGCGCCTTGAGCAACTGAAACCAAGTAATTGGTCTTCCTCATTTTTCTGTTCCATAGTTACAATGACAGAATTAAGGTGTCAAACAGACACAATGCCAGGTATAGCTTAGTTCCACCTTTAATATGATGTGTAGTCATACATGTTCACATTGAGGTCACTCACCAGGTGAGTCTGGAGCTCAAGAGATCATCTGAAATGTACAGAATTGGTATTTATGGCCATATGTGAGACAAATTAATATTAGCCATTGTTCATTTCCTTGATTTCAGCGTCTTTCCCTTCAATAGTCTTTTGTCCTGTTATTTCTGTTAGCCCAGAATTCTCTTCTTCATCCCTACATTTACACATGCTTATAAATACATGTATTTTAGGTATTCTTACATATGGAAAATGCTTAGTAGAATAAGAAGGACAATATTTCCTTTCATTTAAATGCTAGTTTTCACTATATATAACTCTACTAACGTCTGTGACGAGCTTTGACAAGCATTCACCTTATATACAACTGTGAACAGCATTTCAATGGGGACTTTCTAAAACCGTTTCACCTCAAGAAATGGGTTTGTCTCTAGGATTCATACGCAACACTGTATACACAGCTAAAATTGTTTACTATACCTCACTTCTATAAATTTACCCTGACCTACACCAGCATAAGCTCAACACATTGTCTTTTACAGGACGATGTTAAAATCTCCTCCAATTCATACTACCAAGACACAGGGCCACAGAGATTGAACAGAGAAACAGACTGCCTAAAGCTTCCCAATAACTTTTCCTGAATTGAGCACTGTGATGAATAAATGCAAAATTTCCTGTTTCAGCTCAGCCAATGGATTTTTAGAAGAGCAGTCCTGACTCTCACCTCAGCAGAGCACTGTTTTCAGTTCTGATTCTAGGGAGCTTCCTAAAGTCTACTTTGCAGAAGAAAGTCCCCTTAGTGTATACACTAATAGACAAGACATGCTATTGGCGTAAAAAGCAAGGTGAGGTCAGTACTGTCAACTGCATGCTGATTTTAATGGGGCTACTGCTTTAGAATTTGACTTAGGTTGTACCATTGCACTACTGACACACTTCCTGCCTCAGCATCCATCAAGCCAACTTTCATTTAAACTGAGTCTAACACTATTTTTTGACAATGCTCCATCTGAAACCAAAACCAACAAAGTGACTATTTGTTATCAATTTTATTTTGCTTTCCAAGAAATCCTACTTTAAAAGGTAAATATTTCAATGGATTGAGAATAAGTAGTTTAAGAAACTGAAACAAGGTCAGGTAGCAAATATGAGCTCTGTAACTAGCAAGAGTGCAAGTACATATTTGGCATTTTACAGAACCTTCAGGCTTAGTTTGATTAGTTATTAAAATTATGGCTAGCCTACAGGGAGAATCCCAATAATTGGTATAGGTCATAGATAATCAAAAGTGTCTCTCCCAGTGGGATGAAACCTATTAAAATCAGATATTTAAATCTCTTTACACTTGCATATTCAACTCACGTGCAAAATTATTTGTCCCAAATCTTAGTCTCCAAGGAAGACTGCAGACATTTTTCATTGTTCTTTATTTGGTGCTAATTAACATTTTCAAGAGGTTTGAGACAGATGAAGCTCAGTATACCCCAAAGAAATCTTTCTAGATGCCAGATCTTTGCTTTATCTTGTTGAAAGAATCAACTTTAAAGCTCTGAATGTTTAGATTACTTCAGCTGACATCTCAAAGGCTAATATCTAAAAAAGAATATTAAATACAGCCCATTATTTCTATTGTGAAGATCTGAACTTAAAACGAATGTTAATCAGATCAATTTTAATTACTGATTGAAAAGTCTAGCTTTGCTATTGAGACTGCTATTGCACTTTTTCCATATTAATAATTGCTATGACAAAGGAATCAGATGAAATCAAGAATTATTTTGTCTAGCAAAGTTAAAAAAATGAGAAAACCAGTAGACAGCACATGAAAAATAACTGGCCAATATGTATTATGCCATGAAATTTATTAATGTAAAGTTAAAATGTAACTGCAAGTGCCTGATAAAATCCTATCAAAGCCAAATGGATGTTTATCAGAGACTTCAAAAGCTGTGGGGTTGAATTCTGCGAATTGTGCGTACTTCAGAGTTTTAATTAAAGGTAGGATTTCTTTGTGTATATTTTATTTTTATTCTCATCTAAAATTAAAAGTAATCAGATCTTCAGCTTTACTTCATAGACAAAAAATGAAAAACAGCACCTAGTAATACAAAGCTTTACAAAATTCTTTGTTATTTAACATAAAGTAAACCCTTAACATATGACTTAGAGTACAGATTTACTACTCAGATCATTGTATTTGTTGTGGTCTTATTTAGAAATAAAAAGCGAAACTTCTCCTTCCACTAGCCACAATTCATCAAGAGAATAGAAAGGAATTTTGAATAATAGCTGCCTCTGGGGCATACATGCAGTCCTTTATAGTTGGCCTAAAGCTCAAGTTTGAGCTTTAAAGCTTTAGCTTTCTGGCACCATTTTAATGACAGATGACTATGTGCTTGCCAGTCTTGCCATTGGTAATGTCACTCCAATCAGCTGTGACAAAAACTCCTTAGAATAATTATACAATATTTTTTGCAACTCTTTCATGATTCTCATAGCCATTCAGTCTCTGGGATTGTTTTGCTTTGATCCTCTTTCCTCAAAGTGTAAAAACAAGTTCTTTCCTGTAGTCCAGGGTATTTATCCAGTAAATGAAAGTGTGTGAATGGAGAGCAGGAGGAAGGCAGAAATCATGGTTATTTGCCAATCAAGTCAATATACTAAAACAGATTTTACTCACCTTGACAACTTCCCTGCACATACAAAGTAGTCGCACTATTATTCCTAACAGTTTCACTATTATTCATCATTTGAAATGCATTCCACATTTTCATATTCATGAAAATGCTATGAGAAAGGTGTTAGATCTTTAAAGATTTAACTCAATCAAGGCTGAACATGAATTCTGTGCCCGTACAGAAAAGGATACATTAGAAAGCATTCAGCAATCTTTATTAAACTATTACTAGTGATATAATTTTTCTTACCTACCTACAGTGGCATATTGTATAATTAAACATTTCTGTTCTTGCCCAGAGAGTGTTCCTTTATGTATCAACATAAGCTTTGTTATGGACTGTACAACAAAAGGATTCATCTCTACAAAGAGAAAGTCTCCTAATCAGGCCAGGGCAGCGAAATGACCACTCCAAAGGCTCTTGGCACTAACAGAGATTATGCAGAGCCTGATTTGTCTAACTATATAAATGAAGTCCTCACTACTGACCGTGACATCTGTTAAGAAAATGTATTGCCATGACTATCTGCATTGTTTTTTAAGGGAATTAATGCTGATGTAAGCAAGGTCTGGAGCAACAGCGTGTTGCGAAAGCATCAGTTAGTCTATAGATCAATTGTCATTTGCCATTCCTTCTTTATGGCTCAAAGAGCAAAGAGAGAAGGCAACAGACTGAACAATGGGGATGAGAGCATGCAGTCAGACACCTCTATGGTAGGACATGGCAGCTGAAGACCACAAGGTTAAAAGCAGCAGACTTGAGAGGTCTTATAGAAAAGGTACCTGTTTTTAAAAAAATTCTTCTGTACATTTCCTTTTCTTTTTTAAGCCTCATCTTCCTTTTTTTGATGCCCTCTTTTCCTGTTAGTTTGGGGGTGGGGGGGGCTTGGTTCTCCACCCACCTTCTATGTCAATTCCTACTTCAGACTTTCAACATGTCATCTATTGTGGTAATATGGAAAAGAAAGGAAAACTGCAATCTCCATTTATCGATCTTCTCAGTTGACAGCTTGCAATTCTTGACACAGAGGAGAGAACCAAACCAACCCACTTAACGTTCTGTACCAAAATTCACTTCAGCTACACAATGCTGTGGACTGAGAGAACAAGCGGAACTTTCTAAGTAAATCTTAGTGGTAAGCAACTGTGAAATGAAATCACAAAAGAAGAAACAAAAGCCTGCTAAATATGTACTCTCTACTCAGACACACTCCTAATTTTTATTCAGGTTTTAAGAGTGTCCCAATACTTCAGTGAAAATAGTTTTCCAATATTTAGTTTACTGGATTGTAACTTAGTTGCAGAACCATTAGGTAATGATTGTTGTGTTAGAAGCCCTCCACATTAAGGCAGCATTATAATGAGTTTAGCAGAGCAACATGTTCACTGGTAAGAGAACACGTCCAATAATACTACTCAGCAGGAATATCTAACATTATCTGTCATTGCCCTGAGAAGATTATTGAGCAATACAATGCTTAAACAGACCCAAATCTTGTCACAATCAAAAATTAGACTAAAACTGAAAAGCTTCCAGGAAACCAGACTTCTGTATAACAGTTTGCCATGACTTTTTGAAGTGTTCCCTAAAAGAAAATCATAGGCAAGACAATATTTGACATTACTGTCAGCATCACATACCAATTTTTTTTTTTTTTTTTTTTTTTAGTTAAGAACTAACAACTGTTCATTCTAAGGAATCTAACTCTCAATTTCTACAAAAAGGCATGAAAAATCGTTTTTTCCCATTGACAGATTGGTAACATTGTCAGGTACTTTAACAGTCCACAAAGGTGAAAGCTTTACATTACCAGAGATCCCCTTACAACACTAAACTCATCATTAGTGGAACTTGGTAGAAAATATTCCTTGCTGTTGTCTCCTTCTAGTGAGCAGCCAAACACTCCCAAACCTGAGCAGGCCGTCTCATGAAGTAGGTAGGAAATTCTTTCTTTCCTGAAACATCTGATTGTGCTTCTCACAGCAAGATATGCTGTTATAGGTACCTGGGGCATGAAAGGATTTTATTCTACTCCTTAGTGGAGCGGATCCACTTTGTCAGATGGATCCTGTCCCTCTTTCTAGCAGCCCTTGATCCTCAAAGAGGGTCTCGTTCATAAAAGCCTAATCCCTGTTGTTGACATCAGCTGTGCAACCATTTGTTGACCTGCAGAATCCATTCAATCCTCAAACGCTTCGTCCTCATGGGCAGGATTAAAGAAAAAAACAGATGGGCCCCTATGCTATTGACCACCTTCCCTAGAGCCATGCAGTCACAGTTGATATGCTCCAGGTCTCCTCTGGCAGTATTGTTGGTGCCCACATGGAAGAATGGCAGGGGATAATAGTCCAAGGGCCAGAAAAATCGCCACAGTCTTTCCACAACATCCCAGACCCAAGCCCCTGGGGCAAGCTACAAACTTCCCAAGACAGCTGGTCAGGTCAACAGATGGGGTTCCTCTGTCCCACACAGCAGAAAGTCTCCCAGAATGATAACTCACCTCTTCCTCACTGACATCCTGCATTGCTCAGGCTAAGCCAGCATAGACGCTTTGATGGACCGATGTCCTAGGCCCCAGCCTGCTGTTTTGGCACTGAACCTGTTCTGTAGTTGCCAATCTGCTGGCAGAGGAGCAGACTTCCTCCTGGTGGAAGAGCTTCCAGCTTCCAGCCTTCACTGTCGCAGGACTCTTCCATCTCCCAAGCTTGTAAGGACACAAGAAGACCACCTCCCCCTGCCCCAGGCCCAGTGACAGGCCCCAGGCACTCCCTGCGACCCAGCCTAAGGAGCCGCATCCTGGGCAGGACAGACCAGTAGCTCACTGAGTCGAGGCCCCTGACATGCCAGGCAGCATGTATGCTCTGTGGCCTGTCCCCACCGCTGTTGCACATGTGTACAGTGTCCTTGGCCAAGATTTTGGCCCCCCTCTGTGTGCATAGCAAATTGCCATGTCTGTTGGCTGCCTTTGTTAGCTGTGCTGTCAAACACAGCCCAACACACATCATCTGCCATTCTCCAAACTCTTCCAGCTACACCTACTGTAAAGAGAAGTATTAAAAAAGGAAGAACTAAGCCTAGGGAAAAAAATCCTTCAGTCTTGTGGTTAATAGCAGGATTGGACATAGTAGTAATATTTTCTCCTAAGAAAAAAAAAGAAAAAAAATTACCAGTGTTATAAAGTTAGATCAAAAATTTTTTCCAGTTCCCCTGATAAGTCAATAAATCCCTGACAGAGAGAAGCCCAGAATGGACAGATATAACAGCTTTCAGTCACCACATATATCTTCCCAAATGTCCAGTTATAAAGAGACATAATACTGACATGATGTCAGGTCTTCACACTACAAAATTAATAACACTTTCAGCAATTGTGTTATAATCTAATGACAAAAATACTGCAAAATTGTCTTCTCGGAAAATAACTGGAACACTAATATTTCAAAACTGACTTGGTAGGAATGACAGAATTGGTTGTGCCAGAGAAATGCCTTATTGTGAAAGAAACAGCCAAATATAATAAATTCAGTGTAACAAGTACTGCAGAACTCCCATGGATTTTCGTTACTGGCATAAAGAAAAAAAGGATTGTGCAAGTAAAATACAACCAACTAATGCACTGAGTGTGAAACGTTAAGTGAGATCACAGAAAAAAAATCTTTAAACACATAAATAATGATTCTTTTGAAGCAACTAGTTAGAAAATCCCAAGAGTTCTTGATTTAGACATAAACATTGTGCAAGACATGTCTCACGATGTAACCACTCTGACACAGTATTCTTACACGGTATTCAAATTCAACATCCCTGAAATGAAAAGAAAGAAAAAAAACCCCAAACCTACTAAAAAAAGTTTCATTTCAAAAAGAGAAAGTGCATGACAGTGTCAAAACTCTCCAAAAGAAAATTACAAATAGCCAAAAGACCAAAATACTGTGAACTGAAACACAACAGAGAGAGTAAACCAACTACTTTAACAGCTGTGACTTTAAAAGCCTTTTTTCTACTTCATTATCCCCCCAAAAGCTGAAAGGGATACACAACGGAGCTGTAGAGGAACAGCAGGAGTAAAAGATGTCTCAAAACATGAAGGTCACATTCACAGCTTTGTAGAGGAACCTGTGCTATTTGAGACACACATAAGTGCTTTGGAAAGAGGATGAATAGAGAGGTGATAATATCCGATGATGATACAAAATTATTCAGGGTTGTAAAACCTAAAATAGACTACAAAGAATTGCAAGAGGATTTCATAATATTGAGAGAATGGGTGATAAAATACAAAATTAAATTTAGTGTTGACAAATACAAAACACTGTAAATGGAGAAAAAAGTAACCATACTACACCCACACAGTACTCGGCTCATACTATTCAGGAAGGGTATCTTGCAGATAGTTCCCTGAAACATCAGCACATCATTCAGAAGCCAGCAAGATGACAACCAGAACGTCAGGAATTCTTAGCAAAGGAATAGAGAAAAGGACAAAAATAATATCATTATTCCACTACACAAATTCATGTTGTTCCTGCATCCTGAACAGCACATGTAGTTCTGATTGTTCCCTCTCAGGAAGGACATGATAAAAGGGAAGAGCAACAAGTATCATCAGAGAAATATAAAGGCTTCAATATGAGGAGAGTTTAAATGGAGTCAGACTCCTCAGCTGAGGAAAAATGCCAAGTGAGAAAGGATGAATAGGGAATGATTAGTCACTACTTCTCATAAAACAAGAACTAATGGACACCAAATGAATTTTTCAGGCAGCAGGTTTAGAACAAAAGGAAAATCTTTTTCACGCATATGTAAATAAATTATTGGATTGATTACTGCAGCCAGCGATGAAGATGGATTTAAAAACTGATTACACAAATTCAGAGGTGATTAACATAATAGACTGAATGCAACTTCCTCCAGTTTAGGAAGCCCCTGCACCACAACCTGCCAAAAGTTGTGTGATATTTTGCGTTTTGACTGCTATTTTTTTCTGATATTCCTTTCTAACCTTTGAACTTGCCACGATACAGTTTCAAGTATGGTCTCTCAACAGCTGAATCCGCACACCTGGAAGAGCAACCAGTTTCAGTCCTGTGACAAAACAACAGCACAAAAGCCTCAGCCCACAAGTTTTAAGATCTGCCATAGCTCTGTGAGCCTTGTTGATGGACTTAAAGCAACCCAAGTGCAGCCTGCCTCCAAAAGAGAAGGTCCCACCCTTGTCTCCATGTCCTACCCCAGGAAAAAAAAAAAAAAAGATGTTCAGTTTTCAAGGATCCATATCCTTGGTCTGGATTGCTATCCAGCCCCAGGATCAAGCACAGACAGGTTTGACCCGACCATGTGGGAGCTTGAATGACTTCTGCTGGTGGCTCTGCACTGGACCGGTGCACATGGTTTACCAAAAGGCTTCCTTCAGTATCCTATCCTCCTGCTCGGTAATACCAAGGTGTATTTTGTAGGGACTGTTATTTAATAATGCTAACTTTTTAATGTGTGGATATGTTTTTCTTTAAAAATCCAAGGCTGTTCATGGTCTTAAGGATAAAGATAACATTCTTAGAATAATGAGCAATTATGAACATACTTTCTCCACATAGAGTCACAATACTTTGAGCTTCTGCATTTCAGTATTTCCTCTTCCATAAATGCAGAAAACCCGCATAGCCTCATTTATTCATTAGCTACACATTATATGCTACTGTTCAACATTTATTGTTGAATTATATTTTACTAATAAAACATAACTCCACTTCCTCTGAAATTTGCTTCCTTTAACTTCATAAAAAGATTTTTTCACCCTTTGGGGCATTTCAAATCATTTAAACTGTGATTAGCCTCCAAAATAAATTTTAAGTATCAGATACATGCTGAAGGAAACCAAAGGTACTTTACAATGCAAAGATCACAGGTGGAAACTCTGCACACAAAAGAAGAGCTTCCTTTTTCATTATTTTATAGAATGAGTTCAAGTACATATTTCTGAGTCACACACATATTCAGTAAAATTAAATGACTGTATATAAAGCAGTATAGTTTTGCATCTAGGAAGCAGTGATTACTATTTTATGTAGTACCTGCTAAGAATAAGACTGATGTTTTAACCTCTCAAGAGACATAAATGATAAATTTGGCAAAGGACAAAATCAGACATTTGTTCTAGAAAGTCTTTCAAAATCCTAATATTAATATATTATCGATAAACTTACATGGCAGTTTTCAATGCTTTTAAATAAAAAATAATAAATTCTATACTAAGCATACCAAATAGTCAATAAAACTTGCAATTAAAATATGATGATTATATACAGTTCTAAGAAATTATAATACTGTTATCTGCTTTGGCAAACTTACAACATGGCTTATTTTAATTTCTAGGGGTTTCTCCCCAATATTCTTATTTTGCAATTCAGCAAGCACTACTGCCATCTCCTGATGTTCAGCTGTATATATCAAAATACATCTTACATTTTGTAGAAGTGTTGTTAAAGCTCTCTAGAACTTAATGTTCAATGACTCAGCAATTTGCTGTTAGCTTTTTGAAATCTATTTTTCTAGTAGAAAAAGACTTTATTTCTGTAACTCTAAAAGGTTTTCTTTCTTTATGATGTAATTCCTTCCCATGCCCTACTTCTTATATCATTGACACTGACGTCATCTGAGTGACATAATGGGTTTTATTTTCACATGAAGTCATTTTACCACAAAGACCACTCCTTTGGCTGAGGTCAGTTTGAAACATAACACAAATATGGTATGTGAACCAACAAAAAAGGCCCTAAAAAACATCACCAATGTTTCTCATCTAGACATGAACAGTATTCCTTAGCTTTCAAAGCATTAAAAATATTCCATTTTGCACTGTAACAAGCATAAAACTTCCCAATTTTTCAAAACAAAAAGGGGATTACCCAGAACAAGCAATAGGCTGTTTAGAGACAGGATCTTAAAGGTCACGAGAACTCCCCAAGTGGTAGTCCCGATCACAGATCTGAAGTCCCAATTCACTATGTGTTTTGCAGTTTCTCCTCCAGCTTATCAAGTCAGTTATATACACAGGAAAGCAGAGAGAAAGAAGAGAAAGAAAAGAGACTCTTCAGTGATTAGGAATGTGGCATATGTGCACAACCAGGATTCAGGTCATTGCTCCAATAAAAATAGAGTTTCACTAAGCAGGAGCGCTCCTGTAGGAGAGATCCAGGAAGGCCAGCCAAGGCCCAAAAAACCTTTCTTGACAAAAGTACGATGGGCCTTTCCAACATAACATTTATTTTAACAAGCTGGTATATTCCAAGAAGCATCTAATTATAAAATTTCCAACCAGTTTTCACAATAGAGACATAGGTCTGAACAGGGGAAAAGTAAAAATTAATACTGGGCTATGAAACCATAGCCCAGAGGACCAGTTCTGGACAAAATCACACCACTGAACCACATCTCCCTGTCTGACAACCAGTACAGTAAAGGACAGACTACCCCAGGACTCTTAAAGCACTTCAGAAAAGAGGGGAGGAAAGGGAAAAATCTAATGAAGGGAAAAGGCCATCAATAGTAAGAAGCATTGACCCCAGTGGAAGGCAACTGTATTTACCTTTCTTTCTTTGCTCACACAGATCTCATCATCGTGTTCCAAAGATTTAATAGCATAACTAGTCCTGTAGCCTTCAGCACAACTCCTCATCTGGTTTAAGACTATAATTAAGTATTTACCAGATCAGACTATATAGTAGAGTCTTCTTCAGGGTCACATCTCTATGGAGCCCTACATACTAGGCAACCACAATCTAGACTTCAGAAATTCCCAAACCAAACATGGTTTTAACAAACAAATCATAAGATTTGTTTTTGCTTATAACAATTTTACCCCAACGTAAGTTTGGTGAAATCTGCAGAGTGACTGCTAATATGCAAACAGGAATTAGACTTGAAAAACTATTATAACATTTAGCCCTTCTTATTGCCAGTAGGGCACTCTTACCATTTACTTGTTGCATCCTTTTCAAGGTTTGCTACTTGTATCATTGCTGACCTTTTTTTTCTTCTTCCCCAAAATTACTGTTATCTTTAGACAAAATAGACACTTCAACATAGCCATGCAGAAAGCAAACAACGATTTCAGCTCTGGAACCACTACCTGACCATTTTAACCTGTTGTGGATATCACCTCCCAGAAAGCCCTATTTATCTGTATCAGCTCTGAAGTGAGGACTTTGTGGATTCACCTAAAAGTGATACCCAGAATCACAGAATCATAGAATGGTTTGGGTTGGAAGGGACCTTAAAGATCATCTAGTTCCTAGCCGTGGGCAGGGACACCTTCCACTAGATCAGAATATTAACCAAGTACCAGTTTGGTGCAACAACAAGTCTTTTAAACAGGCTCCTTCTTGGGAGTAAGATTTCACTCAGGTAATGGAAATACTTCATCTACCCAGACAGACTATATTATGCAATCATACATATGTAGTATATAGTAATACATATTCAATAATCTGGAATCAATAAGTTGTGTAATGACACTTCTCAGTCTAACCAGACTTTTTTTAGATTTTCTACCTTCATCATAGCTATTCCTGAAGATATTACGCTTTTAAAAAATTAAATAACAAACAGTACCACTCATAGCATATTTGTAAATTAGTGGCAAAAAAGCATATTTAGAAACAAGATGTATCAGGATCTACAAGCTGGACAAGTGCAACACTGAAGTTGCATTTTTACCTAATATCTCTAGCCTGATTTTTTGGCACAAAACCATATTTTTCTACTTTACTGCTGGCTGATATCCATGTTGAGGTTTTTCTATTAGCACAACCTATTTACCCTAGCATTTCAGAGGGCTGCATTCAATTTCCTCTCTGGGAATTTGAGCAGAAAAAGGGATTGGCTCGGCATTCTTCTTAAATTTTGAAGCTAGTTTCAGCTAGCTATTTCATCATTATCTTTTTTTTTTCTCCTTTCTTTGAATTGCACCACTGCACTTTTCTTATCGTCCTCCATGACTAAATTGTTTCATTTCCTCCCATAGTCTTTTAATTGGCAACCATATTCATCATCTCAAAGGATTCTAATCTAAGGCATGTCACTCTTATAACAAGAGTCCGTAGTTTGTGAGTTAGAAACTACCTTGGGTTTATGTAGTAGGAAAACAAAGAAAAAGGAAAACCAAAGGTAAGGTATTAGCCAAAGTTCCTACACAACACTGAAAGTCCAAATTTTTTTTTTTTTCCTGAGGTGGGTATTTACTTATAGTTAACCAAGTAGAAAAACAAACACCATCGTAAGATTTCTTTGGCTGTTATAATGCTCCCTAGCACCTAATCCTGAATTATGTTGGTGTAGACAAAGAAGTCTGTTCCCCTTGCATCCAGGCTGGAAAAGGTAAGGTTTTACTAGTTAAAACAGATCAGTAATTCTTAGTCTTATACAAGCAATAAGGATCCATACAAATGATCAAAAGTAGGCTGAACTGATCACTTCATGGTCTGAGTATGCAAAAGTGGCACTGTCCCCTTCGCAGGTGAAGCATAAGCATCCCTTGTCACCCCACAGTGCATTAAAAACATGCTCCAGAAGCAGCCAGGATGACTGTTGCGTGTGATATTTTTGGAGCTGGCACAAATGCTAGAAAGATGTTGTAGGGAATTCAGATACGGAAAATTAACACTGAGAGTGGTATAATTTCATTGCCATCTCCTAAATGCAATGTATTATTAGACTATGGATGTGTTTAGGTAAATAAAAACTGTATTTCATGATGATTACAGGATGCAGATTAAATAGCTATGGAATCAATATTATGTACTACTTCGGTGTTAAAAGGTGTTAATTTAGGACAGACCCCTTCTTAAACCACGTGCAATCTTAAAAGAGAACGCAAACAGAGATGATGCACCAGTACTTCTTTTTAAAAAATAACTTTTGTCCAATGATGATTACCTAATTCCTTTTAAAATAAGAATTTATCAATCTATATGAATGTTTTTATAACTTTTGAGGTATAGCCTTCATAGAAGCATGTGCATATAGGAGGAAGGAGTCTCTTATCAATGGGTTGATTGTTAACACTGCTACCCTTGATCAAAATACTGTTTACCTATAACTAGCTAAGTCAGTCTTTTCACCACTACTGTGGAACTATCTAGATCTAATTACAGGAAGAAATACGATCACGACCAGAAGCTTTCAGGAGAACAGAACGAAGTAACATACAGTGCCTGCCTGTTACTCTTCACATCTTAAGTTTCCTACCTCTAGTCAACATGGAGCAACAGATGAAGAGCAGCAACTTTTACACTCATATGCAATGTGCTGACTGCAGAGTACTGCACAGTCACCATCTGTCATGTTGTGGGATTCATTCAGTGCTTTTGTTTAAAAAAAATCAAGAACTCACAGTGAGTTAAGCCATTTCTCTTTGCATTCATTGGGTCTCTATTGTCAGTAATAAGGTGGACAGTGAACTGAAGAGCAAAACTGCCATACACATACACACACTTCACTGAAATGGCTCATTTAGGCAAGAAGTAAACAGGTTGCCTCATTAAATCCACTGGGTCTTTCTCTTTGACAAAATTAGGAAAAGGTTGAATTTCAAATTCATTAATATTGAACCTGATTGGATGCTAATCATCTTAAAAACACAAACTATAAAAAGCATTTCTGAATGATAACTTCATAGTTCATATCCTGTCTTTCATTCTCTACAAGAAATGCTGTAGTGTTATTTATACCAGGCTGAATTCAATTATTTGGTATTATTCACAAGGGTACTTCTTCTCTTTCAAGCCATTGGGTTTATTTTTGTGGTGAATTAGTCAACCAATAGTTTCTCATAATTTTAAATGGGCTGTTACCATCACTGTTACAAACTACAACAGGCATCTTCTTTCTAAAGAAGGATAAAAGACTTACAGCACTGCATGTTTGCTAGCTACCAAGCACCTATATGATTCTCAAGGGCTTAGATATTTGGTGGATTGTAGAAATGTTGTAACATTAAATTCATAACTTTAAAATTGAGTAAAACTTTTGTAAATAAGTTTTCTCTCTCTTTGGAGATGTTACTATTATCAGAAATAAAGGATTAGTGATAATGACAGTCGTATTCATCTTTTGGTGATATTTCCCCTTAATAGATTCACGCTCTCTTTAAATGACATTTACATGATAGGAATTAAATTAGATTTCAGTGTTTGACAACCAAGCATAAAGGCATTGAGCCGATACACAGCAAGTTCTTTGCTCAATATTAGATTTTTTTGTGCATACGATTTGGACTGATTACTGCACATTCATGAGGAGACTGGCCATGCCCATATCTGACTTCTTCAGGGCACATTGGTCAAATGTGTACCACGCATTTTAAATTAAAATTGGATAAAACATACATGCATTTGATCTCTTCAAAAACAAAGAACCAAACATTCAAATGCATCTAATCTCTTGATGCAAAGCTCACTACAATCAATAAGAGGAATCTCACAGGTCTCATTGTGCTTTTGACTAGGGTCTTAAAACCCAGGCTGCCTATTTCTTCATAAACTCCAAGCCCACATCACTTCTTCACACACCACCTCCCCCCCCGCCCAATAACCAGACTTGATAACTACAACCTATTTTCTAGACAACATCTGTAAGTAGTTTCCAAATGACTGAACATATTCCCTTTGCTCCTCTGCATAGGTGTGATCTTGCTGTAGTAAGCCTCAAAACCCACAAATACTAACAATCCTGCCTTAAGTGAGGGAGGCATTGCTTTTCCAGTGCTTTTGCCAAATTAATTTACCACCATTAACTCCCACCTCAGCCAGCTGGGCTTTTTTTCTCCTGTGACAAAACCACAATGTCAAGCTAACAGACAGAAATGACTCAATTTAGTACTTTTTTTTTGTTTAAAGAATTTATGAGTCTTACGTGTTATCTTCATCTGTCTGAGAACTTCTGTACACTGACACACAGTCTGAGAATTACTCCATCCATTGTAAGAAGATACTGCTTTATGGTTTAGTTTGGTTTGCTTTTTGGGGGGGGGGGGGGTGGTTTTGGGGGGGGGTGGTTTGGAGGTTTTTGTTTTTGTTTTTGTTTAAGGTTGCCCTGTCCTGCTTCATTTTTGCAGATTCATAGCTGCAAACCAACAGTGCCATCCACTGTTTCTCAGAATAATCTTACTCAATGGATTTTTCCCACTGTTAAATAAAATAAGATGCTCTATTTCAGAGTCTCAGTGCTTGCAAACACTGGGTTCCTCGTACAGGCAAGAGCTTAATACTTCCAAAGAAAAAAGCCAAACTGTAATTGTAGAGATTCGCATGGAAGATAATAAAAAATCCTGATTGAGTTCTACAGAAAACTTTATGAGCAATTCAGATTTTTCTCCTGTGATTGTAGTCTTTTATTCAAATATACTGTATATAATTGATTTTTAAAAGGGCTGTAAGCTAACTTCACATCCAAATCACAAATAGGGCAATTCTGTCATTGCACTGAATTGTCGTCAGCACAATCCGTTCTGGAACCGATGTTTCCCTCAGAGCCATGAAGCTGCCTGGTGTGAGCAGGGAAGCTGGGCACAGTACCTGCATCTATGCTTAGAAAAGGTGCTACAGCAGTACAAAGCTGTGCTGGTTTTCAGTCATTTCTCCAAGAATCTAAATGGAGATTTCTCCAATAATCTAATCTATTGTGGGCTCACAGGTCTTCTACAAATAATTTTTATTGATCAAAGAGGGAACCAGCAACTTAGGAGATAAATCAGAAATTAGCCATTTACAGTGAAATGAGGAAACGAGGTTAGAATAACATATTCATAATATAGGAAGAAAGGAACAAGTAGGTCAGTAACAGACAGGATGCGACAAGATGTAGCCCTTTTGGTATGAAACCATCAAATTTTCAATTTGTTTGAGGGATTCTAGCAAATATATCATTCTAGGTAGGTTTAAGGAGGTAAGGATGTATGCAACTGCATCTAAGTGTCCTTCCCCAAAATGAACACAGTTATTACATGAATTGTGATCACATAAAAGCTGTAATTACAGACTTGGCAACTAACGGTAATGCAATGGGGGCTATGCACTGCAGGCCAAAACACACCAGCATATACAATCTTGGTGTAAACTAAGAGACTGCACTTAAAATACATACAGATAGAGAATAACCACCACTTTATTATATTACTTTTTCTAGAAGTAACATCTTTAGTGAATGCTGGAACAAATGTGTTATATAGAATCAGAAATTCTGATCCATATAGCTCTAATTCATGTAAAAATTTAAGTTCATGCATGCTTTTAGCTTGCGAATAATGAATGTCACAGGCTTCAACAGTCCTATTTAAGGACATAAAATACTCACCTAAGTCATTTGCTGTATCCCTGTGTTGGAACAATAATGCAGGCTCACATGGCATTCAGCTGTGCATTTCTACAATTAATTCTGTTAACAGTATTGCAACTTTTTTTTTTTTTTTTTTGCAGTATAATATTTAAAAAGAATTTGATACAGTTTGCTACTTCTGTATAGCTTGGTGTCTATTTAGATACCCAGAGGGTAATAAAGACCAGTGTGTTTCTTTATTTGCATTGAAGTATTCTTCCTCACTCACAGCACGTGGAAATAGAATTATTTTTAAAGGCAAAAAAAAAAGATGTTACCTAGAAAATTTGGGGTTTTGTCATATTATCCCTAAAACAAAGCATCTATTTCTGACAATATCTACCACTCAGATTATGTCCATAAGAGTTCTCCCCTTGAAGCTGAGTAAAATACGTAGGATTTTCTGCTGATGAATGGAAACACTTCTGCTGAAGGTACGCAGTTTACTTCTTATGTACCAAGACATCAACTCTTAACCTTCCATAGTTCATGCAGCTATAAGTAATTTTCATTTAAACAAAACAAAATTTTCCATACCTCTGTTACAATACTAAGTAACAAGCTATCTGAAATAGCTTGACCATCTGTAGTTTTCCAATATTTATTTCTTTTTCATTGAAATGTAACTCTAATTAGTAAACTACCACCTGTTTACATTTACCAACTGTTTAAATAAACTTAGCACTTTCTAGTATAGATGTAAATTAATGTGTTCTCAAAGAATACTGAAGTATCACCTTTCAAAACAAACACAGACCTTATTGTTAAACAGGACAGGTAATATGCTGATCTTTTAGATGCATTTTTAAATTAGAGTAGCAGCCAAATGACCTGCAGTATATCGGGATATTCTTTTGTTGAAAACAACATGGTTGTAAATTGGGGAGAATAATTTGACATGGTTTTCTTTGGCCAGAGATCAGCCTGAGTTTTCCAAACTGATACTACAGGCTGTAATATAATCTCTATTTCACTCCTTAACAAAAATAAGTTTTCTGATAGCATTTATATGATAAAATAGCAAAGAATGAACACATACTTTTTTAGCACCATAAATAAATTTCAGTTCCACAACTGTTACTCAGGAGATAAAAAAGCTCTCCCCTTAAAAAAGAAAAAAGCTTCAAATATAGTTCCCCTATATCATATGCTTCAGCTGCAGGAAGGGTTTTTCATTTTCTCAAGAAATTTATATTTGGATTGACCTACACAAGGTTTTTCCAGTTATGATAAAAAAACTATACAACACTATTTGCATACTTCCAGGAGAGATAAAGAAGACCTACAACATCTGTAAAGCAGCTGCATATGTAAATTGACTGAATACAGCAGAGCCTCACCAAGCCTTCTTGTGAGGACAACCAAAAGAAGGAGATTGCATCAGCTAAGGATTCTGAGGAATTGTGTACCCCATACCCTCTTCTGAAAATCCAAATAAGACAAGCCCATTTCAGTAGTTTCTCCTAAAAACTCCAAAAAGCACACACAGATACAAGCAAGTTTTCATGGTCAATTGTTTAGGAAAAAACAGGTAACATAGTGAAATATGTATTATTGCAAAGTCACACTGAATTCAGCACAAAGTTCATAAAAACTGTGAATATACCATCCATCTGTACTTATAAAGCTAACTAGTAGTAAATGTCAATTAATAGGTGCATAAATACCACAAAAATACATAGACAAAGCAGCATCACAGACATCACATTTTAGATAATAAGCAATGAATGTCATAATTGAGTTTCAGTAAAAAAATTAGGATTACAAAGTTTGTGGTGTTTGTGCTAGCATATAACCTCAAGTACATTCCAGTGAGGTCAAAAAGCGTGTATCAAAAATAGTTAAATTAATGCCTTTTGTACATTGCATGGACATTCATAATAAGCAGGATTTTTTAATATGACTCAAAACATTTTCTTGTGATACATCACCATCAACACTAGCTGATAATAAAATCAGTCTTGGACAGAATACTTTAACAATTTTTTTTTAAAACAAGGTTTTAATTCCCTGGTGCAATTATGGAACTTGAAATGTAATTCTCTTTAGAACTGCAAAGGAATTAGACCAGAGAAACCCCGTTAAGGGTAAAGCATGATAAAAAGAAACAGCTTCAAAGACCTCTTTTATATTGCTGTTGCCTCATGTCATGTTATATTCTAAGCCTGAGTTGTGTTAATGTCTGTGAAAGGACAATGAGAAAAATCAGAAAGGAAAGAAATCTGTGTAGCTTAGCATTTCAAATAGTCACAGACAAACATTTGCTGTTGTCCTATTGCAATTTAACATTCTACATTGGGATGTGCCTTTGAAATGTAACAGTTACTTGGTAGGATGTTGACAGAATCATCAGTAATTATCATTTAACTGAACATTGTAAGGAGGCAGAGAGAAAACCTAGTCTTTAGCCTGATGTCACACAGTGGGTAATGGAAATTTTTCCTTACGTTACTGTTGTGAAAATTATATCTTATTTTGAACATTTCACATTAACAAAAACACTAAGCCTAGAATAGATACTGAAAAGCCACAGGGAGAAAAAAAAACCAGTTCAACTCTATACATTCATAGACAAATGATCTGGAGAGATCTGCTTCTGTAGAAGAGCAGTGTACAGCACAATCAGAGAGGCATGTACAAAGATAGCTCTGTCGTATCTGTCCATGCTTTTCCTGGTCAACTCCAAAGCATGCCTCTAATTAAATTGGAAACATTAAATAAAATATAAGGCAAACATTTTAGTCTGACCTGAACAAGTTACTATTAAAATCCATGGACATTTATGATTACCTCAAATTAACCACTCAACAAAGCCTTATTGTACAGGGAAAAAACGTATATTTCCCTTTTGCTCATTACCTATGTGCCAGTTATCTATATTATTGATTAGCTCTGTGAAATAAATGTCAGTTGGTACGTTTCCGGTGTGTGATTTGGGATCATAGGTATGGCCCTGGACATAAAGGTTTGAACCCAGCAGGACTGAATTGGGAAGCAAGACCTCAAATTTGAAATGCCTTTTTGGGCAAACTATTAGGAGTATTTATCTGATTGATTACCTTGTTTGAGGACCGCTGCCCTGGTTCTCAGAAGGAAGGTCCTACTGCACTAGTCTCAGTGCAGGATCAAAAGGGTGAACGCCCAGGAAGTTGGAGCAGAGCCAACAGCAACAGTGTGTGTTGCTCTCTCATTGCACCCAGCTGCCAGGCACAGGATAAGTGTGAAATTCCTACCGTTTGCCTTTCAGGAGCATAAGGAAGCATCACAGTATCCCAAAAGCCAACAAGTCACAACTCAAAAACTAAGTACTGATCACTTTCATTGGCAATTCCTATGTTATCTAAACACAGCCCAATGCAGAGCAAATAGAGTGAGAAATACAACACTTTTTTTTTCTCTCTGTTTTTGATCGCCATTAGCCTCCAGTCTTCCACCAGGATGAGGGTGATTGATTCATAGAAATCACACACATACAGGTTTTGCCACCCTGGAACATAGCTGCTTCATGCAAGGATTTGCAATTAAAAATTTGTCTTTAAAGTCCTATTGTCTGTACTGTAAGATGAAGCAGCTTAAGATCAGGTTAGTAGATATATCTTTCCTGATTATTTCCAACTTAGGGAATGAAGGATGTTCCTGGATAGCTGCATTTGTTTGCAGCCATCCTAAACAGGAGCAATTAATATCAGCTTTGTTCTGTCCTTCTGTATCTTGTTTATTACTCTCTGAATCAGCAGAAAGAGAAGGAAAAACATCAAGAACATCCTGATTCCACTTTATCAGTAAATCTTCGAAACCTAACTTTTACTGTATTTAAACAAAAAAGCATGATGCAGCTGGAGGCAAGTAAGTTTGTCTACATCACCTACAAACAGAAATTTGTCTCCATGACTGTCTTTAGTAACCACTGATGCCTTTCAAACTTATGTTTGAGAAATGTTTTAAGACTTCAGCCTTGTTTGACTATTTTTAAAAATCTGTACTGTGACAGTAAATATAAGTAGATCTTTATGAAATAATTCATCTCAAAATCCCACACTTTTTAATTTAAAATTAGAAAGTATTCAGTAAAATCCATTTGTGAGACCCTCCTATAACGTCTGATAGTTTTAGGTAGATCATCTCCAATTTTAATAGTTGTTTCTGAGAACAGGCCTTGAAAAGAGAAAGGATGGCATAAACAGACGTTTAGATAGTCTCTGAATATAACTGAGTAATTTCAAAAATTCATCTATAGATACATATTGTTCTAAAAATTAATCTACAGATTTCTACGTGTGGTAAAAAAGACACAGTTCCCAAACATGAGAGAAAGGAACTGGAAAGATTATATTCACAGTGACACAAATGCTGTCCTGATGGATGTGAAGATGGAGATTTGCTTTCTCTTTCCAGGGTTCATACTATTTCTTCCTCTGTTGAAATTATTTCTAGAAGGATTTTGCTATTGAATGCAGTCACACTACAGTGAAAGTATTCAAAACAAAGAATGGTCGTGTTTGCACGACTGCCTGGTGGAGTAGGTCTCTGGTCACTCTAGGTTATTCACAGAGTGGGGAATAACAGTGGAAAGCATCCCAAGATGCTCATGTGAGTAAAAAAGAATGGTGCAAAGGAGATGCCAGTCCCATGTCAATAAGGTGGAAAGGAAATGGATTACAATGTTTTGCTTTACTAGGCTATGACACCTCATAATTTAAAAAAATCACTACCTGAAAGTACTATCTAAAAATACATCAAAGAAAGGATATTCCTCAAGCAAAAGACTTGGAAGAACAGAAATGAAGCAGCCAGAGTGACATGTATCATCTTACAAGACTCTCTGCTTTCTTTTCACCTTGGACATCTTCGAGTTTTGAGGGAAAATTGGGAATTGGAAGGTGTAAATCCAGACTTGTCAGTCCATTCTGTGTGAGAGAGAAAGGCAGAAGACACTTCAAGATTATGACATGACTCACTACAGCTCACCATGCAAAGTAGGAAATGTGAAATAAGACAAACTTCAGGTTTGCTAAAACTATGTACAATAACTGTCCAATTTTAAACTTATTAAATGCATTCCATGAAGTCAGAAAAAATAATAAGTAGAGTGTGACAAAAGCCTATGTCAGCAACTAATGGAATTGCAATACCTTTCTCAGTTGCAGAGGAAAAATCATAGGAAAGGTTGGCTATACCCTACTGGGACTGCAGCACTAGAGTTGAAGTGATGTAGGAGGTGGAGTACACAAAAGTGCAGGACGAGTCCCCAGTTCAGCCTAAAGGAGTTCTGCTGGACCCTATGATGGCACCGTGGTTCTCTTCAAAGGGTTATTCTTTCCACAGTCAAATTGCTCAGAGGAATTAACACATTTGGAGAAATATGGTTTGAAAGTGGACATGTTACGGCCAGCACCCCAACTGCTCCACCTTTCAGATGTGTCCCTTTCCCAGTACTGGAATTACAGATGGCCATAAATCTGGACAAGATGTCTTATTATGCCATGCTTCAGATAAAAACATTGCCGACACTGTTAGGCTTATGTTTCTGTAGGGCTTGCACAATGTAACTGAAGGTGAACTGGTTAGACTTCTACAGCTCCTGCAGTGCTCCAGTTTTGAGTTTTGGTAACCCCTGTAGAACTACTATGACCATTCCTTCACAGGCGTACATTTCTTGAAAATAGCTCCCTATTAATACTAGAATGCATAGAAAATTACATATTGCAAAGCTTTATATTTATGTTCAAAATTAAAATGAAAAACAGGAGTAATTATCTCAATGACCATCCCACAATTTCCTTGTCATCATCAGCTACAGCAAACACAAGATGAACACAAAGTTCTTTTTGCTCTTATTCACTCTCAGAACCTTTTCATCTTACCTGAAAGAACAGGTGAATACTTCTACTCTGCTTCAGTGCAGAGCCAGCCAGGTCAAACAGAATCATGAATAATAAAGAAAAGAAAAAAAGGAAAAATATTCTTGTATGAGATTCCTAAACTGTCACCTAAAACATGAATAATACTTGACATGCCAGAAGTTAGAATTTCAGTTACATTTCTCATATGAGAATGTGTTACAAAATATTAGCTCACACAATCAAAATCAAAGTCAATATTCAACTACATAGACAGTGACAACATTATAGTCTGTTGATGTAATTTAAAGTTGTCTGTGCAGCTATTAGCATATCATATTCTTGTTATTCTTTGGAGTTTTCATCCCTGTTTTCAGCCAATCTTTGCTTTTGCATAATAAAATCTACTATTATTAAATCCCTGCTCACCTAGCAGATGTGAGAAAACTGTAAGAGGTTAAACAAGTTTAAAAAAAAGCAAGCAAGCCAAAAAAAACCCCAAGAGAAATCATTTGACTTTCTGTATCTCAGTTTTCATAAGAACAGTTAGAAGAATGGAGGCTCACAAACCAACAGCTCTAATGACTGCCTACTAGTAGCAGACTACTAAGACACACTGCCTGCAACTCTATGCCATAAATTTGCAGCTGATACTGTTAGAGTAATGCAGGAATGCTACTAGAAAAAAATTTTATATGTTCATTTATGTACAACACTCTCTTATTTCACCTTTATACATAAACATATAAGAATATATACCTATCGACCCACCGGACAGTGGAATTCCTTCCCCCGTTGTTGACAGGGGAATCGATGGACTGTTCTGTCTGGTGCCTCTTTGCAGATACGTTCTATGCAATTAAAAAAACACATGGCAATTGGAATATCTAAAAAATTTCACATATCCACAAGCACCCTGACAAAGATATTGATCGCTATGCAGACTAGGTAACAAAAACTAGACTAGTGGTAATTTAAGATCAACTTGTCTTTATTTTGGTTTACAATACTCGTAATTGAGTCTGATCTGTTATTCTCTACTGCCTTCTAAACACCCTCCATCTTTCCGCACATTTCATAGAATCTTACTTAGCAACCTGTTAAAACGATAGCATCTAAAAGGAGTTTTCTTCTCAACAACAGTTCTGTTACCCAGTAATGCCATACTATCAGTTACATCCTCAGCTGGTTTAGGTACTTTGATTTAACTGGATTTAACTGATTTAACTGGAGCAGCAACCATTGTTCTTGAGTGGAGAATCTTGACTCCTGCTGGGAGTCTGATCTACAATATAGAGCTGACGTATTCTATGCTTTTTATTTGTAGCAAAAAAATCTCTGATCTTCAAGAGAGTCACATTTGCAGAAGGACAGTAAATGACCGACGTCACATGCATGTTACATGTTACAGAAATTCACACTGCAGAAATGCTGGAGTGTTATAGCTGGTGATAGACCTATCAATCATGGTTATAAACAACCTACTCATAAACCCTAAAATAGTTACAGTAGTTTAAATAGGAACTACAATGTTTCAGGGTTATTTTATTTTTATTTACTAACATTTTAATTACAGCCTCTATAAAACATTGCACTGCAACTAGTAGAAACTTTCCCAATCTTTTCTCTGTAGAAATTCAGCTTCTACACTCAGTTTATTGGAGAGGCAGAAAGGATGGGTACCAAAGAGTTAATCACCTTCCAGCAGTTGCTAGGTAACATACTCTGCCATCCCTGCATCCCAGTCCCAGGGTGTTCAACAAAGTCTACCGAAAATCACTATTGCTTCATCTTAAATTTCATTACTTGAGCACGTGTCCCTCTTTTCTCTTTTCCAACCATCCCCCCAGCATCCAGAATTGATGCTGAACAAGTATCATCCTGGAGTAAAACAGACCTAATCTTCTTGATTCAATCTTTCTTAAAACCCTGCTGGTTTTCTTTCCTTGTACCCCAAGCTGCAGCCCTGCCTCGTTAGCTTTGCTGCAGTGGCGACAGTGCTGAGAGCTCCTGGGAGCAGGAGCTGCAGGAGGTGGCCCCAAAATGCACAACACAAAATAACCTCTGGCTGCCACCGGCTGAACTTCTGTTCCCCTTGTGCTCTGCATTGAGTCTTAATTCCCACCTATTGTCCTCAGCTAGCTTATAACCTAGAGAAAACCATATTTCATTCGTATACTTCTGAATTTATTGGTTTTTGTGAAATCACTTCCAATCCAATTTGAGAGTGGGTTTTTTTGTGAGGGCTTTGTGTTGGGGTTTTTTAAAAAGAAAAATCACCAGTACTATCACAGACCAGAATGAACTCAAAGCACAGAAAGCCAATGTCATTTCAACAAAAGCAGAATAGGGGTATTAAATAGCTATTTCTGAATTCTATTACAGAGGAAAGTGAACAACCTGCTACTCATTTTTGTCACTAGGTGAGTTTTGACACCAAAAATTCAGCTGCTATATTTCACAGCTCTTTCTCTGTTAGGGTGACTTTCACCTCTAACAAAAGGTCTTCAAAAGACCCATGATGCTACGGAAGGTGAGATCTCCCATGGCAGACTAAATTTCACTGCTGATATTTTCATCAGCTCCAAGTTAATGTATTTTAAAATATGCTGATTCCAAAATAAAAGCTTTGAATCTCCCTTGAATTTGAATTGCAGGTGCTGCAGAGATAGATGATCGTGCATAGGGCAAATCCAGTGTCCCTCCATGCGCATGTCATTAGCATACACAGTAGAAGGCATTTCCTGTTTGCTAGGACACAAAATCACCAGACCATACAAAACTAAAACCATCAAATTATTTCAGTCTCATAATGAACGCTCTCTGTTGGAATTAAGTTCAATAGAAACATGGTTTTGTTAGTCAACAGCTCTATGGAAAAGCCAATGGTAAGAAAAAGTACTAGAAAGGACATATCGCTATGGTCATCCCATTAACTTCTAAAGGATTCAGCTGTGTTTTGGTTTGGGTTTTTTTAACTTGTAGAAGAAACAGGAACATTAGATACAGGCTGGTCATGGAGATTACTCATAAAAGATTTTTAGTTTTGAACTAATTTCCTTAATTCTCTATTACTAGATGATCCTAATATTTTTGTTTAAATGAAATACTGACAATTTAATTAGAAGTCTTCAAAAAAATGGCCAATTATTGAAAAATAGTAGGTTGTTTAAATAGATGATACTATAATTACATGAGGAAAAACTAAAAAAAAAAAAGTAAACCAGATTATGATTATTTTTCAGAGTGTGATGAAGAAACAAACACCACCATCTTTCATGACTTCCCACTTCCTTTAACAAGTCATTGGGCCTTACTGCTTTAAGGCTTTTATTGTTAGCAGATGCTGACTGAAGGGGATAGTTCCCCACATTCTAATTAAACCATTTTTTAATTCCCACTGTGAGGGCATAAAAGCTTGAGAAACAAAATGATTACTGACTGGTACAGAAATTCAATCGATACAGCCCAATTCATTCATCATGTTGCTTTATAATCCAAATGGAATACTCATTACATATTACAGAGCAAATAAAACAGCCAGTATGCTACTGTCAGGCTACAAGAGCAACAACACTAATTACTGCTACTCTCATCTGAGAAGGGGTTTGGGTTTGGGGGTTTTTTGGTGCTCATGTTTGCAAAATATTACATACAAGTATGAACTAAAGGTTTCTCCACTAAAGAACACCTTGATAATACCTTTTGATTTACTCAGAACACCTAAAAAACTTAAATTTTGAAATGTAGGCTTTATGTGATCCATTGGTTTTTTGTTATTGGGGTTTTTTTTGTTTCTGTTTTTAAATTACATTCAAAGTTGCCTCTGTTCACAAAGTGGGCAGATGCCTGGGAATGTGGATTGCTGAGGGCAGCAAAATGAGCACAGCACAGCTGCCCACTCTCTCTGTGCCAGAGCACTGGGCTGAAGGGTGCTCCTCCCTCCCGGGGACATGGGGTGCCATGGAGAAGCTCAGTGCACATCTGAAAGCTTGTCATATAAGAGCTGTAAATCTGAATTTCCAGTTCTCCCCATCCATCCCCTCTCTATTGCCATTTTCTTCCTTTCCAGTAACAGCCTAACTCTCACCTCTCTGCCCCAGAGCAGCAAACTCCTGCACCTCCAGCACCACTGACCAGCTGAGAGGATGTCCTAGGTAAGTCTACACCTTAGATTGTTGAAAACAGGGTATATAAACCTTTATTAAGTTTCACCTCCTGAAGCCGCAATCAGATCTAACTACCTTAAAGGCAGCTGAGACGTACCTAAATTCCACAGCATAACAGATAAGTTACATGTGGGGGCACAGATATTACCTCAGGGAATGTCATGTTAAATTTTAGAGGGTTATAGAGTGCCACAAGATCCTCAAAGGGAAAGTAAAAAAATAAAATATAGCAATTGGAGTGAACCTTCCCTGCTATTGCTCACACACCTTCACACTGATAGCTGGCTCAGCTCCAAGAGGGAAGGAAATACCTGTTTCTTTTCTCTCTTCTGAGGGCACTCAGTCAGAAGGACTGTCCATATACTTGATAAAAATATGGCCTGCTTTGGGAGGCAGAGAAGAAGACGGTGCACTTGCTAGATTAGCTCAGTGTCTCAGGGGTAGCAGCAGCTCATAACTGCTCACATCTCTTACCAGGAATCAACTGTGTGGATGTCAGTAACTTTGCTCTCCTGAATCTCCTCAAGGAATCAACCAGGGCTGAAGGTCAGTCCTGGTCATTCCCAAGAGAAAGGAGTCTCTCCTTTCTTTTCTTTTTTTTTTTTTTCAAGCAGGGTCCTGTTCTTAACCAAGGAGACCTGCCTGCTGCACACAGGGTGGTGCTGGTGGGAGGAAGGGAACAGGCACCTTGCCTGCCCAAACTGACCATGGCTTAGAGGAAGGCTAGGGCAGGTGTGCTGGAAAAGACCGAGCAAGCAAGGAGCCTAATTAACATTAGGTCCCAAATAGTAGGTTTTATAAATTACTCCAAGACAAAAGCAAAACCTGTAATGTGTACTGGGAAAGCCTCATTTTTAATTTAATCTGCTGCTCTTCAATGATTTCAGGAGGAGGACTCTGATTTTGACCCTCACAGCAGAAATACTGATACTAGTCCTAATGTCAAAACATAAATGCAGATGAAAAACAATTAGATGCAAGTTTGAAATGACAGACTCACAAAGAGAGTCATAGTTTTGAGTTATAAAGTATTATTTTACCTATAATTCTTTCTGAGAACCGCGCTGTATTGTTTCAGGCATTGTAAAAGCAGATAATGATAGTCATTGGCCTAAAATGTTTGCAACCCAGGGAACCAAACAGGAAGATGGATAGCAGAACACAGCATATCATTAGAGTAGTTTAGCTATTTTTTTCTCTAAGTATTTTATCAGAATGGAACATCCTAGTCAGGCTGGAAATCTCATTTTAATGAGTTCTGCAGCAATAAATAAAACTGACAAAGGCACATATCTTGTTAACGCTACAACTATTATAATTATTTTCATCAAAAGACAAATAATCATATTCAGTTTAGTATTTAGTGATAGTTGCATGCATTTAAAATATGTATATGTATGTATATATTATGCATGTATATATTTGTGTGTATATATATATTTTCAAGTCCCAATACCTATTTGCCAGCCTGATCATTATTAGTTACTTAATTTCTTACAGATGTCAAACATAAAAGTCACTTTCTACTAGGTAAGCTAGACTGGTTAAATAATCTTGGTGTCCCTGCCCATGACATGGGGGTTGGAACTAGATGATCTCTAAGGTCCCTTCCAACCCAAACCATTCTATGATTCCAAGCTTGAAGTGCAATATTGACTGTAATGTGCCATTCCCTTTCAAAGATCTGCCCTAGTTTCAGCTGGGATAATTTTCTTCTTAGTAGCTGGTATGGTATGTTTTGGATTTAGTGTGAGAATACTGTTGATAACACACTGATGTTTTAGTTGTTGCTAAGTAGCACTTATCCCAAGTTAAGGACTTCTCAGTTTCCTGGGCTCTGCCAGCGAGCAGGTGTGCAAGAAGCTGGGAGGGAGCACAGCCAGGACAGCTGACCCCAACTAGCCAAAGGGATATTCCATACCATAGAACACCATGCCCAGTATATAAACTGGGGGGAGTTGGCCGGGAGGGGCAGATCGCTGCTCGGGCATCGGTCAGCGGGTGGTGAGCAATTGCATTGTGCATCACTTGTCTTTTCTTGGGTTTTATTTCTCTCTTGTTTTTTTTTTTTTGCTATATTCCTTTTCATCACTATTATTATGTTTTTAATATTACTAGTTAGTATGATATTTTAATTTACTTTAGTTATTAAACTGCTCTTATCTCAACCCACAAGTTTTACTTTTTTTTTCCCCGATCTTCCTTCCCATCCTATTGGGGGCGGGGGGGGGAGGGGGGAGCGGCTGCATGGTGCTTAGTCACTGGCTGGGGTTAAACCATGACAAGATCATATATATTCAGAAAGTTATATGACAAAAAGGTGCAATAAATAGCAACAAAAATGCTACAGCAATCGATTTAAGAGGCAGATTAGCTAATAAAATTCTGCCACTCATGTTTCCATGGGTGATACTTTATTCTACTAGTAGTTTCAGTGCTTTCAGATTCTCAGAGAAAGGTACTGTTTTCCAGAACATGCTGATCACTCCCCTTTGAAAAATTCATAATCTGAAGGAACCTCAGTTTAGACTTTCAGAAGCTGATGTATTTCTATTTTGAAAATTCAGGACAGATTGTAGTAGTTTGAAGCTTTGGGTTGTTTGAATTTTTAGAATATTTTTATTCTCATAGGCAATCCTTATTATCAAATTTCAGTGCACACAAAATTTCTGTGCTAAAGATACAAAGTTTTAAAATGTATCTAAAATGGAAAATACAGTCAGATCTTTATTTATATTTATGCTAGCAAACAAAAATAGGAGTATGATAAGCCAGCAAAGCATGTACAAGAGAAAAACCACTACAGGCACCAAACTTAAAGGACAGGGTAGCAAAAGAGGCATTAGATGCTTTGGAAAGGGAATAAGCATTTAAACCACATACGTGTCATGAACCAATTGTACAAGGGAAGAAAAATAAGAACTTGAGAGTTAGAAGATCAGCTGACAGGCTGCAACACATCAGTTAAATTACAGAGGCACAACAAAGGCAACACAATGCAACTTTTTGGCCATACATGCATTCCCATTGCAACACAATCTTGCAACCAGATTTCAAAGTCCTCCATGGAACAGGGTGGTGTTAAGACAAGAGATGTTACTACAGACACTAAGGAAGTTTCAGAAATACTGAAATCCACATTGGAATAGATTTGGGGTTTTTCCATCATTTCATGACATATCAGTTGAGAAGGCACTAATTACTGCTCACACAGCAGATTCATGAACACCTGCTGGTATGTGGTTAGATTCCCTGAACCAGTCTCAGTACAAGCAGTAGTTAAATGCCTACACTTTAAGATTGCCCCATTTAAATCAATGGGACTACTCAGTTAATATTACACACATCCTTAATGGCTTCTCTGGATCAGGACTTACTGCATGTGCTGGTTTTGGCTGGGGTAGAGTTAATTTTCTTCATAGTAGCTAGTATGGGGCTCTGTTTTGGATTTGTGCTGGAAACAGTGTTGATAATACAGGGATGTTTTCCTTATTGCTGAGCAGCGCTTACACAGAGTCAAGGCCTTTTCTGCTTCTCACCCCACCCCACCAGCAAGGAGGCTGGGGGTGCACAAGAAGTTGGGAGGGGACACAGCCGGGACAGCTGACCCCAACTGACCAAAGGGATATTCCAGACCATAGGACGTCACGCTCAGCATGTAAAGCTGGGGGAAGAAGAGGGAGGTGGGGGACATTCAGAGTGATGGCATTGGTCTTCCCAAGTAACCGTTACGCGTGATGGAGCCCTGCTTTCCTGGAGATGGCTGAACACCTGCCTGCCGATGGGAAGCAGTGAATGAATTCCCTGTTTTGCTTCGCTTGTGTGCACGGCTTTTGCTTTACCTATTAAACTGTCTTTATCTCAAGCCACAAGTCTTCTCACTTTTACTCTTCCAATTCTCTCCCCCATCCCACAACGGGGGGGGGGGGGGGGGGGGGGGCGGGCGCAGGGAGTGAGCGAGCAGCTGTGTGGTGCTTAGTTGCCAGCTGGGGTTAAACCACAACACTGCAGAAAATAAATATTAAGTGATTGCCACATATATCAGCAGAGGGTTGGCCAGAAACCAAGAATTCTATTTCACACAAAAAAAATGTTGAGCTTGACATGTTTTCATTCTGACTTAGGAAAAGAGATATAGACAGTTTTAGCATAATTCCAGAAAAAATATTAGAGACTGACCAGAGGAAATACACTAGAAAGTACTCTTCCCAGACTATCCAGCTTAGACTACATTTATGCAGAAAGAAAGTCCTACTCTGCTGAGAATGAAGACTTGAACCTTGATCTCCCTTGTAATGTATATCTCTTTAATGAAGTTATCTATTTATCATGGACCTTTCTGAGTTTTAATTGAACATTTCATTAAAAGGAAAAAAGGATAGCAATTGCCATTTCTGAAATAGTTTCATGTTTTAAAAAAATCATTACTTTGTTGACCAGTTGCAATCAGTTGGTACTTTTTTCCTTCGCGCAACTGCTATGCGGGTAGTAAGTCCTTATGTAGGTAGAGGTTTAAATTGCTAACTGCCAGCCTGGTGACAGTGGCCTGCAGTCCCATCCAGACTGTCAAAATTCCTGATAGTATGCCTCTATAAATCATGCTATAGCATGTTCTTGCTACAGGAATTACAGTCAATACGTGGTCCACATTTGCAAAAAAAGTCATACTGCAACTGAGAACACCAAAATTCTGAACTTAGAGACACAAAAACCAGAAAACTGGTAGAACTACAGCAAGGCTTTTATCAAGAGCAAGGCAGAATAATATCCTAATCTCTACATACGAAAAGTTTAGAATAGTTCTAGCACTTAGTTTTGCTTTTTAAAGCCACCAATGACCTGAGAACTTAACTGATATTAATTCCATAAATCACTTGTATCATGTGGTAAGTACAAAACCATTTCATATTTCCCTTGTCTGTGAGTTATGTTTCCAGTAATGTTTAAAGAAATGTAGTTATGTTGATAATAAAAATATAAATATGCCGCTGATATATTCTTTTATTGATCTCCATGTTACTTAAAACAAATTTTGATTTTTGTGTACAACAGTTTCTGCAGAGAAAGATAAATCTTCAGCTATCTGCTGTCACTAACACTAAAAAGTTACTAACATTACTGCTTTGAGCAAATGAAGATTACTTAAAATTCAAGTAATGTCTACTGCTATCTTCCTGAGATATACCTAGAGATTATCCAGGAGTCCATAGGAATCTAGGCAATTCCTAAGTGCATGGTATTACCCAATACACTTCATTAAAACAATCTAGAAACTTCTCAACTCTGGCACTTAATTCTGAATATAAACGTTTCTCAAAAGTTACAGTTTTGGGAGAGGAAAGCAAAAAATGAAAATGCCATGTTGTTCTCAGATTATCTCTGGTGATGGAGCCACCAAAACTATGATACATTCCTTGACCCAGTAGCACCCTTCTTCAAACCCTCCATGAGACTTGAGTCAAAGAGAAGCTGTGAATATAGGATACTGCAAGGCTGAAGGTTATTTGGACTCTTCTAGATTTTCCCTACTGAAAAAACAAAACAATAAAAAACTCAGTATGTGAAGCCAGGATAAGTTATTGAAAAGGGAGTGTGCTCTATTTATGCTATTTCTACCTTCACAGTTTCTAAATACTCCCTGGAGGAGAGCTCCAAGGGCAGCTATTCATCACCAAGACCCTGGCAGCATGGCTCTTTCACAAAGAATATTTACAGCTGCAGTAATCCATAGACTACATTAAGAAACTCTAATCCAATAATGATTAGCTCCCTTTTTCCTCTGGATCTCCATGGCTAGATGCCACTTGGGCACCTATTTTAGTCATTGTTTTTGCCTGCAAAAGCCTCTGCATTGCTTGTGTTTCAGTACGCAATCCTACTTGGCACAGCATAGCACAAGGTCAACTACTAACTTCACCACAAATTTTTACTTCTTCCCATGAAGTTTGTCCCACTGCCAGTCATGAGCTAGCTCTTGAATTCAGGTTTTTCCATACCAATCTGTGTTGTTGAAGTTCAGAATAATATGTTTGGTACAGTAGCATTTCTTTTCAAAACTTGCTTTAAGAAAAAATCTTTGCCTTTACTCAATTTTTGCTTTAGGCTTCTTTTCCTTAGGTTTTTTTTTTTTTTTTAAATTACTTACTAGATTGGTTGTTAATGTAAACTACCTGTAAAAGCATATAAATTTAAGCAAAAAAAAAAATCCCCTTCACACTACTCAATATAATTTTTTTTCTGAGAAACACCAAGTAGAATGCTGCTTTTTTCCAAAAATCCTGGTCAAAAAATCTGTTTTATTCTTAATGATGCAACTGTCTTCCTCAAAAATGCACACCATTTGTTTGCACATTTATTTTCTTGAGTCTTATCGCTTATCACCTCAGCTACAGCATTTACTGAACACCCATTGAGTTCTATTTAGAGAATAATACTACACAAACTAGTATTTACTGAGCATGAATTTTCTGTAAGGTGCTTAGGAATTCTCTAGTTCATTGACTTCACTGTCATTGGAAACAGCATTTTGTTGTTAATTTTTAATATACATATATAGAATACCCAGGTCTTCCTTTTTGAAAGCAACTTATACCAACATTTTGTGGCAATAAATTACTGCTACAAAAAGAAGGAAAAACTGAAGAAAACATTTCAAACTAGCACAATAGTATCCTGTACTGAAGCATCATCTTAAAATTGTCAATATACGCAAGACAAACTGTGTAACTAGGCTAGTGCCAAGGATGACCTGTTGTTCCAAACAAGAAACCTGCAGGGCTGCCAACAAAAATTCTGATGAACCAGTCTTACATGGGGTGTAAGAGAAAGTTTCCAATATAATTTCTTCAAAGCAAAGCTTAAGTTTCTGAGGACTTCTAAATTAGGGGAGAAATGCCTGTCAGTCCAGATCTTCCTGCTTTTGCAGGGATCATCAGTTTAAGCGATTTGCCAGGGTTCCTAGCCCCTTGAAGAAGCTACAACCTAGAGGACATGGTGCAAGGAGCATTGGGTCAATGGTCTCTTCTTGCAGCTCACTTAGATATAGATTAGTGGATTCACTATCATTGAACAATAAGGATCACAGTCACATGAAGAAACGGCAAAATCAGCCTGAAAGGTTGAATCAATTATAATTATTTCCCCTAGATTTAATCCACTTCTGATCTATTCAGAGATATTTGAAGAAACTTCTCAGGAAGAGGAATCTTACCTCATACTTTTCATATCAGCTTTTCTTGTTTTGTGCTATCCAAAAGAAGTGTTGCATACGTAAAATCAGAACTTGGCATTTAAAATTGCAATGCGTTGTCTTTTTTTAATTATGAAATAAAAACCTCTCTAATATGAATTAATATTATTCATGTTACTGATAAGTAATAACCATTTTATACATTTCAGAGTATAAACACATTCAGAAATCACTTTTATGAGCAGATTTAGGAACTTTTTTCCTGCCTTTCTCAAACTTAAATTAGATTTTTCTAGTAGATCAGGTGCATTATGTATAACATTGTCACTGAATTTTGCTAGTGATAGTTCACCACATCTTTTGCATACCTGCATTCAACAGAAATCGCTCATTTCATTTTAAGTCATGGCTGTATAATTCTGATTTTTGCATACAGAAGCATTTTCAAAATATGAAGCTTCATTTTACTTAATATTCATTTGATAGTTTGATGGACTATGCATTTCAAAGTCAAATGCCAATCTGCTTCTTTTATAATCAATTCCATGTTTAGAAAATGTTATAGGTTATTTGCAACAAATTAGAAGAGGAGCCTTCTGCTGTCATTCAACAGGAACCAATTTATTTCATTAAACAGAAATCCACATTTCCACCCCACTTTAACTCCGAAAATTCAACTTAAGCATATCAGTCTTCATTTCATTATGATGCTTTGATTTAAACACCCATAGATGTTTGGAATACTTGGAACAGGGCCATTCAAAACAGAGCAACGGTATTCATAGACCACAGATAACAGTCTTTCATACAATTTCAGTATGTACATACTTCATGATTGTGCTGAATCAACCCCTTTCTACTACATTTAAAAACTAATATCAATTCATACTACAATCACGATGAAGTGTCCACTTATATCTGGAAAAAATATTTACACATTCATGCACGAAAATGACAGTAAAACACTTCAGGTTAAATATTCCAAGTGCTACACATCTGTCATGCAACAGTTAGCAATCGGGTAAGTACAAATTTGTTAATGTTCTTGCACAAACACTTATGTATGCAGTACATATTTATAGAGGATACTGAATATAAAGCACCACCTCTCCAGATTAGTATTATGAATAAAATGCATGTATTGTACAATTTTAATACACAATAATAAGATACATAATACACATAAGCCCTTTATGACTCCAGGCGAATGAATCCTACCACAGAACTGCAAAAGACAAATAAAGACATGTTGGTTTAGCAATGTATTATTAAATCACAGCTCACACGATCCTATTAATTTTTTTGTAAGAACTTTCCCACTGTATTCTCAGAATTCATTTAGGCCATATTAGAAAAACACTTGCAAGGATAACATTGATTCCTTCCACTTCAGTAGCCTGGTCTTGCAGCTCTTGCATTAAGTAACTCACTGACAAAAACATGAACAACACACAAACAAGTGCACAGTTAGTCCTTTAAGATTTGCTATAGTAATTGCATCTGCTTTTTCTATACACCTTGCTGTGTACCAGGTATTACATTAAAAAAAATGTTTGACTGTGTTTTCTGTTTGAGGTTTCTGCAGTTGGGGGCATTGGTTTTTTGTGTTCTGTATGGTTTTTTGTGGGGTTTGGTGGTGGGTGGGTTTTTTTTGCTTTTTGTTTGTTTTTGAGGTTAGATAGCTATTAATAATTTCCATTTCAATTAAGCAAGCAAACTACCCTCCAAATCTATGAATTGCCCATAAAGATCTTCCTTCTAAAATTTTGGTAGAAGATTGTGTCCATGCTTTCTAAACTATAGTTCTTCCTTTCTGATCAACTTCCTTAAACTCATTGGAATTTTTTTTTTTTTTAATATTTCTCACTCAAAAGGACAGTACCTTCAGAACAAGTGAATGACAGCAGAACTATGGAAGGGTACCCACAACAACATTTTCTTCTTCCCAGATTGTTACCAATCCAACTACATTCCCTGCTTTTCTGGGGACTGATTTATACAAATGTTTCAAAACAGAAAATGTAGAATGCCAATATGATTTTATATTTCTCAGGCATATTAGTCATTAAAAATAAAAATTAATACTATTTTATTTCTTTTTACCCCATTTAGAACAGAATTGATAACTATGCTTATTAAGTTAAACTACATACATTATATAATACCTGACTCTGGATAGTGTGATTGTTTCACTTCAACACCCCAAGTACAGTTTTGGTGGGTGTGGGTACTTGTTGAGGACTGGAAAGACTGTTCCTTGTCAGAACGAGGCTGATTTTTTTTCTTCCATTAAATTATTCTGAAGACAAGTAAATGAAGCCTCAGGTTTTTGATTGCCATTCTAATCAAAGCACAGACAGCTTCTAAGAATGTTAATTAGAGCCAACTATAGCTCAACTGACCTGCCTTGAAATGAGTTAAAACACAATCATTCTTACTCAAACTGTATTTCTTACATGCATGTCTCATTTGAGACATTCATATTCATAGATGTATATATAGTTGTGGCTCCTACACTAAGTCAGACAAAGACAAGGAGAGAAAGCAATTCTTTCCACTAAATTACTATACAAACACCCTCTCAAATATGTAACTCCCCTGGTTTCCAAACTTGATCATCTCTTTCCTATAGCAGATCCATGCTGAGATTAAAGGCTAGCATGGAAATGCCAGTAGGAACTAGGCATCATTAATAGCACAGTATTATCTTGGAGTACACACGCTTATTTACTCTGTTTCTTAATCTGAGAATGAATTCCAAAATGTACTGCCTTCCATGCAAATCTTTAACTATAAATACTTAAAAATAGTGTACCTTAATACACGTTCCTATGTTAAAACAGAAGCTTAATTATCAAACTGGTGATCGTGTGTCCATTAGTACTAAAGTAATAGAATAAACCAAACATTCCTCCATCTCTTGTTCAGAGTCCAGGAAAAAGATTTTTGTATCTCAAAAGGGAAGGATGGTGAAAGTGAAGTCAGAAATTTTTCTTATACAAGCACTACCAAAATTGGTTTTATAAATAAGGGGGTTTTTTACCATTTATAAAACATCATAAGTATAGTCTACTCCAAAAGACTATTAGATTGAGGCAAGGTAAAGAAATAAAATCACATATACATAGCAAATGAGGTGTAGTTATTGGACAATAGCAGTCTTACCTGAGACAAGGAAAAAATAATTCCAGTTTGCACAGAAATACATTAAAGATTCAGATTTAAAGATGGAACTATTATTTGATCATGCATCAAATAGGTGTCATTTAATTTGTTCACTGCCATGAATACTTATTTTGGGTGACCAAAGGAAGACTGAAAAGTTAAAATTGTATTGCACAATATTTAGTAGGATTTGCACATAGGCAAGAGAGTTCTGGAGCATGAACTTTTCGTTGTTAAAATAATCACAAGGTATCAACAGCAATCGTCTGCAACGCCCATTTATTCAGACAAGAAGAGCTGAAGGGTGACAGTCAATGTCTACACTTCTGTAGAGTAAAATGTGCTGAGAAGCCAACATCCACAGCATAGGCGTTTCAGGGAGTTATTTTGGTCCAGTGTTCCTGTGAGTGTCATTCAGGAGTTGGAACCACAGCTCCACTCCTGGAGAGCATGTATTAATGCCATTTTATCAGAAAGGAATCCATTTTGAGATCTGAGGACACTCCATACTGGTAAGTGGGAACAATTGAGTGACATGCCAAAACTAAAGACTAAAACACTCCTGTTACAGACCCTATGGCTGGATCAAGGAAACAGAAGCTCCAGATTTGGAGCAGTGAACTATTCTCCTCCACATTTTCTTCCCAAGTAACTTGCCAATTCTCCTTACACAGTTTTACAGCATACCTCAAGATTCATGCAACTTCTATTTCCATACAGAACTAAATAGATATAACTAAAAACAGACAGAACAGACTAGCTTTTATTAGGCCTGAATTCTGTTTTATTCAATCTATAGGTTTTGAGAAGTATTTGTATTATGCAGACTTCTGTATTGGTCCGTTCATTCAAGGTTATAGGTTGATTTTCAAGGAGTGAAACCAAAATAACAAGAATTCTAGAGATGAGAAATTTTACATTACCAGGTGTTGTTACAAAGCTAGTATGTGTATTCACTGCATCTTCTAGCATATCAAAACAGTGCATGAAGTACACCTTTTAAATGTAATTTCAGGCTCGTTATCAGCTGCCTTCGTTCTGCAGATACTGTTATCTTTTGAGTCTACTGATAATTGCTTCTGACTTGAATAGACAGCATCACTTCTGATCAATTCTGGTTCTGACATGTTCTGATTTCGAAAAAATTTGAAAGAATCTTTCCAACAAAATGGAAGTTGTGTTCATTCAGCTTTAGGTTGAGAAGAAATTACTTAAATAGAGGATTATATGTTGTAGAAATGCTCTGTTATATCATAAGGAGAAGAATTAATAATAGAGTAGATATACAGGAAGGAAGGCTTTATCATGAGCTCAAAAGACAGTACAAGTGTACTTGAAGTTCAAAGAAAGTGAAAGCGTACCTGTGAGGTAGGAAATAAATCTGATTCCTTTTTATGTAAAAACATACTCCTGTAGTTCTCCTGTTGGTCTTTACCTGCTTTGAGGGATTTGCATAAAAATTTCATGTATGCAAAATACAAACCCTGTGTTACCAGTGGTCAGTGATATTAATTCCAGTCACAGAAACCAAATCACAAAACTGATTTGAGACAGACAGTGCAGCCAGTGTAATTAGGGTTTGATTCTGTTGTTGTTAAAAATCAATGAGATCCCAAAGCACTTCACAGTCTTAACCGATGTCTAAACTTGCAGATGGGAAAAAATAATAATTACAATGATAATTATATCAAGTTCAGTGACATCAAAGCAGGATTTTGCTAGATTAGGTGGGACACAAGCTCAATGACTAAGGAGCACCCGAGACCTCAGACAAATGTTATACTGCCTTTCATATAAGTTGTAACACAGTGGTTTCAATGTTGTAGTTATCTGTACTGCAAGATTAACTCTGATTTTGGTATGCTCATACATGCTGCATTAATACCTCTGCAACAGAAAACATCCTTAAAATGGGGAAAATAGCATACTAAATGCATTGCACATGAAATGCTTTGTATTTTGCTTTATCACTCACATAAGTAGGGGGATGAGTCAGATGTTTTAGAAAGTCCACTCACAGCAGTAAGGAAAGACCTCTATTTTCTGTTTGTTTCAGTTACTGATTCCAGTAACTTAAGATGACACAAAAAGAAGAGACAAGAGAAGTGGGAGGCACAAAGACTTGTGCTTATTTCACTGAAAAGTACACAAAGCTTCTACCCGAACATGGAGAAGCTTTGTCATTTATTAACAAGAGCTTGGCCAGCACCGGGTCTCATTTTTTTGAATCATCACTAAACTGTTGATGTATATTTAGTTTGTTTTCTGCTAACACCCAAATAAGTTTCCACTGTATTGCTGCCTAGGAAGTTTTCCCCATCTTCTAGTTGTGCATTTAACTTCACCTTTCCAGATATAGTATACAATTGTGTGTACTGTGTTTCTCATCTTGCTGATTTTAGACCATGTCACTGTTTTATCAAGGTTATTTTGTATTCTCTCTGATTTGTCAGAAGATTCTTCCAACATAAGTTAATTCAGTACAAATACTACCTACAAATTTACTAAGCATATTCTCTATTCCACCAGCCAACTTCTTATGAAAATACTGAATAGGGCTGGATGCAGAAATCCCTGGGGGACCAAAACTCTCATTTGGCAAACACTATTATTGTGGTTCTTCATACTCTGAGATCTTACAGTGATTTCACCTAGATTATATCTGCCAAGTCAACTAATGGCATTGCCATATAGGAAAGTATTAAAGTCGATATATCACATACTGCTTCCACCTTAACCACAAAACAAAGGCAGTTACACAGGTTTGATGTGCCACCTTCTTGAACCATCACCGTTGATTTTTTTTTTTTAACCATCTTGTCATTCCCTGTCTGCTTATATATTGATAGCTTTAGAATTACTTCAGAGTCTTTCTAGAGATTGAACATAGGGGCTACCTTGGACACAGTTTCCTTAGTCTTTTTGTTCTCCACTTCAGATGGATATTATTTGCTTCCTCGAATCTTCAGAGACCTCCCTTATCTTCCTTTTTTTCCTCCCAATATGATATGTAGATAATAAAATAATGATTAATGATTCCAAAATTCCTGCTTGCTTCCTTCTTTTTTCTGTGGAAACTTTCATCAAGAATTGTCAATTTGAAATTTCTTTTATAGAAGTAGAGTTTAACTTCTTTTCCTGTTCACATCTATGTTTTCTTCCTCTTTTTGGAATTAAATTATAAAAGGATCTGATCATAATTAATCTTTTTTCTGCATAAAAACAGTTGTTTTGGTCTTACCAGGCTGTTTCTGCATCATCTGTTATTGCAGCTGTCCTAGTTCCTTATACACTATTTTTTTTTGAACACAGGACTGAAAGTTTTATATCAGATGCCCATCTAAGTGTGTAATGACCTAGCCATCTTTTCTGTAGAATCTGAATCATTAAAAAGATTATAGAGAGGGCTGATAGGACTGCCTGCTAAGGCACTTCCTACTACAAAGCTCTGCTTTCAGTTGCTTATAACTTTGCCAAAGTGACTGCATTGAAATGTATGCACTATGTCTGCTTCAGGATGTTTATAGTCTCATTCACAAATTTAACTGTTTCCCAGAACAAGATGAAAAAATAGGAATTGTGTTGTTTGTTATTTTTCTCTGAAAGCTTAGTATCCCTATTCTGGCCTCTCCTAGTCCCCATGCCTGAGCAGTCAGCACACATCTGCAGCCCTAACTCCTGCAGAAATACTTGTTACCACCACTGGGGCAGGGAAGATGCACAGCATAAGGGGAAGAGACCATCTGTCTTAATTTCCTCCAGTTAACCAGTGCTCAGACTGGCCCAAATTAAAAACTTGACAAAAATTCAGTTTGCAGAATTTCAAATATTTCTTCAAATATTTCTTCAAGTACAGGTATGAGAGCACAAAGGCAAGCCCAATCACCCAGTATGAGCAGGTCTGGGTGGGTGCTGGCTGCACTCCGCCTGGGCAGAAAGGGGAGCAAATCAATGCTGAGCTCTCCACACCCTTGACAACTACCCATAGTCACAGGGCTGGAGCATGAAAGCCAGAGACTACAACACTACATCAGTTTTATGACCCTAGACAGTAACAAATAAGCTAGAAGTCCCTAATAAATTAGTTCAAATTTTGCATTTTTCACCAAATAGCTTGTGTCCAAGATGACAAAAAGGTTGATCAGACTTACAGGTAAGCCCATTTTCTGGCTATGTCCTCACTGTTTAATAATACCTGTTCCTTTTTCACAATGCATTAATGGAAATCCAGGAGCAGATCTGCAGAGCCACTGACTTCCTCAGCACAGAGGACAAAGCTCCTGCGCCTTCACAGTGGATCCCCGACAGACTCAGTGCAGCAGAACAGCACAGAGCTCCCTACCAGGAGGCACACAGGTACCTGCATCATGCTTATTAACAGTCTGTTTACCTGAGATACCTTGCTAATTTGTATCCTCCCCAGACACTTGTCAAGTAACATGATTTTACACATTTTAAGCTAATTCAGAAACCAAACACAAAATGCTGCATTAGGGAACTACGTGTATTGTAACACTCCCAGCAGGCACTCGGATTGGCAGAAAGATGTTGTTACCACCTTCTTTAGAGTAGAACTTCCCTGAAAATTATGTTTTATCATGAATTTTTCTTGGAATTCTTTTTCTAAAAGAGACCACTTAAAAGGTAATATAAAACCATTCCAGCCTAACAAAGTTCACACCAACAGAAAAGAAATAGAAAATTATTTTGCAGACTGACTGTTATCACTCACCTGTGGGGATAGGCTAGAATCCTATCAGGTAGTTTCTTTAACCCTACTAATCTTTGTTGCCCGATTCAGGCTGTTAGTCATATGCTGCTGACTATGAAAGTTTAACAAGCTTCTCTGCATCGACAGAATTGTCTTGTTCTCTGCAGAATCAGATATAATGAAGTTGCTCATTAAAAATAATGAGCTGCTTTAGTAATGAGCCCTGATCTACAGCTTTAGTCTGTGGAATATCTTATTTTCAATTGAAACATAATTAGATTCAATTGAGGTCCCCAAGTTAGGATATTAAAGGTAACTGCAAAAATCATACTTAATTATGAAAACTGAATACACTGAGACTTTCAAAGACTCCTGTGTAATACCTATAGTGTTGAAATATTGGTAAATATTACTTAAAAGAAATTACTAATGCAAAAATTATTGAATAATAGTCCTTGATTGGTTATAGAACTAGTGTTACAAAACTCAAGTGATTACATTTATACCCAATTGCCTGAGGACAATTGTTTACATATTTAAAGCTAATGGCTTGAAATTCAGCAGTGTTAAGCTCAAATGATTTCCACCAACACCAGTAGGAATTGAGGAAGTCTGACACTGATAAAATCCAGGCCATTAATTTATGCAGAGCTTAAAATTACTCTTGGTGCCAAGTACACAAAGTTAAAAATATTCCAGCCATAGGATGAAAGCAAAGATCCAGATATAGGTATGAGTGCAAGGAGGCAATAGGCAAAGATGATGTAAACCAAGCCCACACCACTGTCTTTGCATGAGGTCAACCATGTAGCACAGCCAACAAACGACAGTAATGCACATCTGAGAGTCTCTAAGCTGCTGCTTATCATCACCAGCATTATGAAGTCAAAAGGAATTTTCTGAGTGACAATTAATAATACTTAAGAGCAGCTAGCTCTTAAAAGAAATAGCCCAGCCTGTCAAGTTACAGCTCCTGCTGACTTCCAAACACATCTCCACTGACCTCCCCTCTGGCAGGATCTCTAACCCTGAGTCTCTTACCTCCCTTTAGTAGCTGCTCCATTCACACAAGCACACCCACCATTGCTTGGTATCAAACCAATGCTGCAAAGAGTTTGGAGGTTGCTTGGGGTAGTTTTGGAGGGTTTTGTTTTTTTTTTATTTTGTGTGTCGTCCCCCCCCCCCCGCTTCTTTAAATATCCTGTCTCTGTGCAAAATAACAGGGCTGAACATGGCCTTAAAATGCCTTAATATGGTCTGTGAACCTAACTGTAAACATTTGTTTAATGCACAAGATAATGAATTAGCACTCCCAGAGACAGAAGCCTATCAAATAAAAACTGATCACAATAGATTACTTCTAACATCCAAGTATTTCTGCTGGGATCAAAGCTGCAAATTAGTGCCAAGCTTATTGGTAGATTTTCTATGAAGACTTTGGAAGAAACAGACTGATGCTATTTTCACACTCAAAGCTCAAGAGTACTGGGAATACATGCAGTTGTGATAAGATCAGGAAAAGGCAACACAGCTGGTGTTAAACCATGTTGCACTCTGCATCAGAAGATGCTAATGCTAAAGGACCTTTTATAGTATGTTCAGAAGAACCCAGACTTAAGATGTCTGCTATTGAAATGTAGCCTACAATGTCCACCTGAACTGTGGGACCCTTCAAGTCTCCAGGTACATGCCCTGAGCACATCCAGACTCCCAGGGTGGGGGGGAAAAAGGCTACAGAGTAGCCATGACATGTTCCTGAAATAACCCTTGGACATAAGCAATGTAGAAATTAGAGTTCTCAGTCGCTATTCTGCAGCCTCCTGATTTTAAGATAACCCTGTCCTTCCGCACAAAGGAATGTGATGCAACTCTCCCAAATCAATAAGTAGTTTTACAACAATCATTCCTCAGTGCTGAATAAGAAGGAAGAGATCTTACAGTGCAGGCCAATAAAATAACCTTCCTAAATATTCATATGAGCAATTGAAAAAATATTCTCTCCTCAAGTATACTGGTCATTCTTATACCCCACAGTGCCTGTATAATCCAGCTAAGGATATTTAGCAAAAAACAGTAGAAAGGCAGGAAAGCTGGAACAGCTGCTTAAGACAATTTCAGTCATTTATTCACTTTTTTCCTGGTTTGCAGATTCTCTTGCAAACGTTTTAAACCTTGTAATCCTCTTTACATATGAGCATGAAAAATGAGCAGGTGTTCTAGCTAATGTACTTTCAGTTTTGACGATTTGTATACTTAATTTAAAATAAAAGTGCTTATCAGAAATATAAAAGACTGAAGTCACCAATGAATACAGTTGAACATCTGTTTTGTAGCAATGGAAGCAGAAACAAATGTAAGACTGTTAACACCTATTACACACACTGCATAAAGTTAGCAACACATACACAGTTTGATACAGTGGGCAAAAATGTAAGCACCCCTACATACTTCTGCACATTTTAAAAGGATGTTTTTACTCTTTATGCAGAGGACTTTAATTATGACCTACAAAATGTACAGTAATAGAAAATGCAATTTTATCCCTTCTTAATCTTCATTTTTCAATCTTCTGCTTTTTAATCATTTGCTTCATTGACCACTTACTTGGTTAATTTCACTGAATTATTATATTAAGCCACAGAATATTATACTTTTATCGGTGAGCTTAGAAAGGTAGCTCATTATAGAACTTTAATAACTTTAAAATAGACTTTCACTTTAGCCAGGAAACCTTTTAAAAATGTTCTACAACATTTACCATGGACTGGGTGGCAGACCTTGCTTTTCTGTAGTAATTGAAATATTAAATTTTTTTAAAATAAAAATCAGTGTATTGTTACCATCACATACATATTCATTACAACACAGAATGAAAAAAGCCTCAGATTGTGACCCTTATGTATCCAAAACTTTTAGATGTGCTCCAAGATTTTAATGTTATCATGTGTGTCCTTTACTTTTATGTCAGGCTGTGCCTAGCTTAGCTACAGCCCTGAGTACATCAAATTATATACATACTCACCCAGCTCCCAGAAAAAGTGGTTGCAGAGAGTTTCCAAGATGCCCACTTGCACCAGAAGGAGGGGATGTCGGTACACAGCTCAGGGTCCTCGCAGTAGTGCTGCAAAGAGGACACAGAGGCAAAGCAGAGAAGCAGGGGGAAGCAGAGACAGGTTCCCTGAGGTTTTAGGGCAGAAAAAGCAGAGATCAAAGGAATCTACAGGCACTGCAGTAGGGAAAGAAATTTTGGGCAGCTGAAAGAAAAACAAGATCTGTGAGGAAAAAAATATGAAGTGAAAGACCTTGGAAGAAGACAACGATTGACAGCATGTCAGGAAGAGAAAGACAATTCTGTCTTCCCTTGCAAGCAAGTAAACAGAACTTCAGGCTACAGAAGCAAACAACTCTTTATGCTACAGGTAGTAGGGAAAAATGGGGATCTGAAGGGAAAAGAAAACAAGGAAAAAAATAACCTGAAGGTAAAAGCATCTTAAAGAGCCTTTTCTCTACAATAATGGAGCAGCCTCCATGGGGTTTCCAACTGCAGAGCAAGAGAGAAGAGCGAGACTGGCGAGGAAAGCAAATGGGAGAAAATAAAAGATCCAGCAACACTTAAAGAGATGTAGAATGTGCAAACTTCTTTCCTTTTCCCACCCTTAGCAATACAGGTATTTGGCAAGAGAACAAAAATTAAAAAGAATTTCAGTCAACATGTTCTCTTTGAGTAGACAGCTGTGGAAATGGCATGCATTGAGGTTACATGATCATAAACTGAAGAGTTATAGTTGTAGCTGAGCGAAGATACAAACTTGCACACCCACCCTCTTCACTGCTCTCACAAATCGACTCCAAGGCTCCAATTACCATTTGTTTCTACCGCAGCAACTCTAACCTACTATACCACCAGGGAGATAACCTGCCAAGAAACAAGACTAAGACAATCTTAATAGCTTAATTCCTCCCTTTCAATAAATTGTTTGCCACCTCTAAATTATTTGATTCTCACAAGGGTTAAATAGCTCTCCACAAGTGACCTAGAGCAACTTGCTGATCTCCAAATTCACCATAAGCTGAGTTTTACTGGTGTCCTGGTTTCAGCTGGGACAGAGTTAACTCTCTTTTTAGTAGCTGGTACAGTGCTGTGTTTTGGATTTAGTGTGAGAATGATGTTGATAACACGCTGATGTTTTAGTTGTTGCTAAGTAGTGTTTTATCTTAAGCCAAGGACTCTTCAGTTTCCCATGCTCTGCCAGCAAGCAGGTGTGCAAGAAGCTGGGAGGGAGCACAGCCAGGGCGGCTGACCCGAACTAGCCAAAGGGATATTCCATACCATAGAATGTCATGCCCAGTATATAAACAGGGGGGAGTTGGCCAGGAGGCACGGATCGCGGCTCGGGAACTAACTGGGCATCAGTCAGCGGGTGGTGAGCAATTGCATTGTGCATCACTGGTTTTTCCTTCCCCCCCCTTCCTTTTTTTGTTGTATTCCTTTTCATTACTATTATTATATTTCATTATTACTATTGTTAGTATTATATTTTACTTTAGTTATTAAACTGTTCTTATCTCAACCCACGAGTTTTACTTCTTTCCTTTCCTTTCCTCCTCCTCACCCCACTGGGAGGGGGAAGGGGAAACAGCTGCGTGGTGCTGAGTTGCTGACTGGGTTAAACCACGACAACTGGTTATCCCCAATTCATAAACTGCAATTCATGCATTATCCATTGAGAAGGTCAGTTTTACAATATTCAAAATTTTTTTATACAGCCATAAGGTTTTGCTGTTACAAGTACATGAAACTAATGATAACCAAATACAGAGGCTCCAGAATAACTGCAACTTGAAATGCCTGCGTGTATATTTTAAAGTTTATGTCATAACATACATCACACACTAGCTGGCTGTAATGAATAACTATTAACAAAGAAAAATTGCACCAGATGGGATTGCAAATCACAGTTACAGTTCACATTAAAATATTCCAAACATTATTGTTAAATAATACATATTTTTCTGAGAAATACATTATGTATTATTGTTAAGGAGGACTAGTTGCTTTTTAGTTTCGCATTTAGTGTTTCCTAGTCCAGAGGAAGTGAAGGAGCTATAACTGTCTTCTATTTTAATGCTGCTTTTCCTTTTGGTGGACAAACTCCCCAGGTATTAGAAAACAGAAAGTATTAAAACTTTAGGACATCTTCAAACAGAAAAGAATGACGGTAGAATTTACAACATGTAATAGAGCAAGGCACAAAGATCCCAACAGGAGTTCAAACTTATTACAGTACAACCATGCAGCTCAATGCAGTACTGTGTTGTTACTAGTATAGACCTGAAGGCTATATAACTATATTTTCTCAGTATTAACGCTTAAGGTAATTAGCCTATCTCCCAGCAGGACTTAGCAGCTCAGTCACAGCTTCACTCTGACCCATTTCAATTCCAAAGCTGGGTTAGTAACTAGCTCGGAAATCTATGCATTGCACTCCAAAGCACAGCATGGACAAGCCCAAAGTTTGGCAGATTTTGAAAAGCAGCAGCCCTGGGCTGTTTCTGCTGCCAGTATCTTCAGTGAGAGCAGACTCAAGCCAATGCAGAACAGTGCCATGCTCCTGACCCCAAAACTTCAGGCCATAGACATAAGTTTTGGTTGAAAACCACCCAACATGAGCATTTCATGGGAATCAGGACTTGTTTCCAGCCAGATTAAAACACAAATTTTGCTTTCATCAGTTATATATCACAACTACAGATTTAAATGCAATTTCTCTGTAGAAACTTTTAAAATCTCTAAACAGTCTTTGAAGAACTCATACATTTATATAAATATGCAAATCTTATCAGACCTGACAAAAGTAGCACTAAACCACTAGCTTTCCCGTAACCAGGAAACTCAGTGCCAATGCAGTCCTCAAAGTTGTAGCATTCAGGCAGTTTTCGTGTTAAATCTTGAGGAGATGAAGTGTCTCCTTTTCTATGAAACCACAGCAAGTCTCCACATTCACATGGGACTAATCTAACTAAATGTTAATAAATAGCTGTCAGAGGAAGGGTCAAACAGGATTATCACTGAAGCAAATTCAGATTTGCCTGTGTCTGTTCTATTTAGATTCTTTTATGGTATATAGGTATCTTTATTAAAAGCACTCACTAGCAGTGCGATCATCTTATCCATCCATAGTTAGAGCTACCAGTGACAAAGTAGGTTTTAAAAAGGTGCCACTAGCACAAAAGCACAGGGGATAAGAGCATTCAAAAACCTGGAGGTTCAAATACATGTCAGGACTCCTGACATGAGATACAGCCATCCTTGAAACAGTGGCATCAATGCAATTGTGAGAACTGATCCAGAACTGAGAGAAAAAAATATTTGGATCTTTTGAATGGGTTGGCAATTCACTGACTTTTAAAAGGCCCCACTCATTTGTGTGCAACGTTTTTTGTTAAAGCATTCAGATCTCTGCAAATCATTACATAACTTTATACTGTTGATCAATTGCTTGGCAAATATAAAGCAATTTTCAGCAGGATCACATTCTGACAGCAATATTTTCTCTTCTTCCCAGCATCTTCTCACTAAGTACAGCCGGGGCAGCTTTGCGCTGAAAAGCAGAGACAGAATTTGGAAATCCAAAGGATACAACAAGTAGTAGTAAAATTCAGTGGCCCCTAACTCTGTGCTGTATGCTGAGATCATACTTTAATCCACAGGCATTCCCATAGCAATATAGCAATGTTCACAGTTCAGTATCTGCAAATAATTAAAAAAATAGAGGCCACTTAGTCCAACCCCTGCTGTCATACCTGTGTGATTTCTAACAGTCCATAGGGGCAGACTTCACAGCCTTCCCATGTAACCTATTCATGCTTCACTATCCTCATTGTTGATGGAAAGTTTTTCAGAGCATCAAATCTAAGTCTCCCACACTTAAATTTAATCCCAATACCCTCTGTCTCATCCACAGTGTATGTAGCTTATTTCTTTCCATGTTCTATGTCTTCAGACTGGAGATGAGTTTTGCTTCACTTTTTCCCCCATCCTTATAAGCTACAGTTCTTTCATGGTTTACAAGACTTCTAGTTGTTGGCCTCATCTGAATTCTCCGTTTCCCTGTATCTTTCATGAAACACGATGCTCAGAACTGAATGCAGCCTCTTATCACTGCTGAATATAGCAAGAATCCTTCATGCATCTTACCCAGTACATGCCAACTGACATATTACACTATGCAACATCCACAAGGACTTAGGCATTGAATGATTTAAACATCTGTCCTCCAAAACAGAGACTCAAATCTATTCTCAACCGATAATGACAGCAAAATGTTATGAACTACAGATATTATGCCTTATTGCACTAGTTCACACAGGTTCATATTACAAAGGCTTGCCCCATACTGCTATCAATTTGCACCTTCTTTTCTTTTCAAGACTAGTAATTGTCAATCCACACTAAAAAAAGATTCAGCATTTGAAAATAAGGCACATTTGGAGCAGCATGTAGATTTGTTAATCTAGCAAAGCATTAAAAAAATCTTCAAGGGAACCACTTGTATTCTTAAAGTTAGGCATGCGTATAAAGATTTTGTTGGGATGATAGCAGAAAGTACCAAGAGGCGAGTTCATTTCTACGTTTGTTAACATCATTCTGTGGCTCATTCAAGAGGCTTAGGAACAATACCAGCTAAGTCACAGTACTGCCAGTGGTAGACTTCAACAGACATGGTGTGCCCATTTACAAAAACTGCTAACTGCCATACTAATTTGTCAAGTTACTAGAGCTATTATAGGCAATTCATTTATTGGCTGTCCAATTTTACCTAAAGAATGCAATTCTTCATACTTGTACTCAATTATATATTAACATAACTTAAAATTCATCTATAAATACCATGTCTAATCACACATCAAAATCAATAATTCCATTAATAAAATTAGGCCTCGTTTTCAGTCATGTAATATTCTTAGCACAACATCTATTTAGGCCATCTATTTTATGTTGACAAGAAATCCGGAAGTGCTCTATTAGATCTTCCTCCTCCAATTAAATTAGCATCACATGAATGTAATTAATGTATCAATTAGGCAACACTATTAAAAGTGTTTTAAACCAATAAAAATCAAACCCTCCATATTCTGACTTTCTGTGCATACATATTAAGGGAGAACTTCATAACAGAGTCTATCTAGTATAATCCTGCCAGTATATTCCCACCATTCATGAAAAGGTGGGAGTGTAAAACACAAAAAGGCACTTTGTACAAAGGTACAATGATCAAGAATAACTTGATCACAACTGCAACCTGTGCAGTTCAACATGAGCTACATACATACTGGACCCACCTGTTGACTGTCCCTGCTGCTCCCTTCCTGTAGCCATGGGGCCATAGCAGCAGGCTTTTCACATTCAGATCATTTGTGTAACCCATTTAAATCTGATTCCCTTTTTAAGTAATAATGGGAAGATGATAAAAATGTTCTTTGGTGTCTAGTTTAAAATTTATTTCTGAAAGCTTAATTTTTCAGTATATTTCCAATTTTTTTTAAACCCATTCAATGCTTCTTTCTAATTGAGCAAATTCAATTAGATTCTGATCACTGGCAGTTTATTAAACCTTTTCACTGCTGAATTAAAGAACATATTCCTTTGAGATACAGGTATAAAAGCAGACCTATATTTCAACAGCTGTTCTTTCAAGTCAGAGCATAAGTTAAATAACACCAGGACAAAGTACTTATGTGTAAACAAATCCACAAGACCATCCAGCTGGCACCGAGAGGGGCAACACTGAAGCCAAAAGGTGTTTTTCAATAAATTCGACTATAATTAGAGCAAGATAGTCTGTGGTCATTCTCAGCACGAAATAATAACTTAAGCACAATTATGCAGCAAATACTTTTAGAGAGATTTCTTCTGGAAGAAAGTATATCCCATCTGTACACTGGAGCTACAGCGGCTCCCAAGACTACCTGGGACAGGCAGCACATTGAGGATGGGGAAGATAGACATGAGCCATTTCAACCAGCACAAGGAAGCAGGAAGGGACCACTGTCATTAGCGCAGGCGCCCGTTTGGGAACCAGATGATGCAGAGCATCAACAAGCTGTAAATCACTTCCCGACAGCACCATGGGAAAAAGGCTGGTGTTGAAGGGCATTTTGCTGATGACCTTTTACTGCTACGGGACAACAAGGCCCAGACTTCTCCCACCTGTCACCAGGCTCATCTCTAAAGCAACTGAATTGGGAAGCAAATTGCTTAGGGTTTCTTCCCACAGAGCGCGCAATGCACTTTTAGAGGACATTTCAGCTATGGATCTCTGGATATCAAACACACAGGAAAGCTGAGCGTCCTAACATAGTCACTCCAGATAGCTTCTTGAAATTTGGGGAGATTAATCCAGGCTGTGCCCATGGATCCGGGCTAGTCAAATGGGGGGGAGGTTGTGGGGGTTTTTTAAAAAAATTTTTCAAGGATTCTAATTTCTTCCCAGTCTTGCACTACATTCACAATCTGTAAGTTCCTTTCAGATGCTTTGTAGATCTGTGACAGCTTAGCCAGTTTGTAAACTCTCAAAGTATTTTATCTACTTTCTGTCTATATGAAAGAGTCCCTATCTCTCCCAAAACTTCAATCATTTGGTTGAGCCCTGTTCTTCTGAGACTAGTGAGTTAGTACTTGCAAGTGCTGATACTCAGCAACAGCTTCTAGACCTAAAAATAAAATTACAAAAAAAGCACGCCATAATCAGGGATCTCCCAAACAATTTCTCATTTCAAGACATTAGTAGAACATGCCTTACGTCTTAAATCACATCTGGCTGGACCTGCACTCAAATCTTAGCTACTACCACAGAAATTTGGGGATGGGGCTAAGGACTTGAGATCATGCTGATGCCCCAGGCAGGACCCTGTCTTACACTGCCACACTCCATGCCACAGCGTGAGAAAACCTATGTGCTGCCTGTGTTTCCATCCACTATTGTTCAAGAAAGGAGTTTCCTTGCTGTGATCCTTAGTCCTAAACATATTTATCACAGCTGTAATGCTAATTTGTTATTAGTGCTTAACAATGAAATAACTCCTCATCCAAAACTTAAATCTAACAAAAACAAATAAGAAAAAATATTTCTTGTTTGACCTGTTGGCAAGAAACATGAATCTGAGGCAGTCCATCTTCTTCTCTTGCCACTAGAAGAAGTAATAAAGAGATATTCTCCTGATCTTGCCCCAGTGGCTTCAAATTGCCTATCTCAAAAGGGAAACAGCAAAAGATAATGTATTTTTGGAGACATGATGAATTATACATTTGCAAAGGATAAATTTTACTAGTCTGACAAAACCGGAAACATCATCTGAATAATCATTTATTATATTAACTACTTATTTATTAGCACTTTATATATGGACAGAAATCTCATTCTGAGAGTTCTCATATAACACTTTCCTCTCATCCATACTGTATTTTTTTCATCTGACATCCTGTAAAAATTTGCCAAAAACTAATAACATTATCCACAGATCCTGGTCATGTTAACACCTGCAACTCTGACCTTCTGACAGGAGACAGGAAATAAAGACATTCCTCTGGTAATTAATGTCATGACCTTATTTTGTAGGCTCTCAACACCTTTGCTTAAGTTACAGTAAAAATACAGGTTCAGGTATTGTTCTAACCTAAAGAGAATTAACGAACTTAAATAAGAAATTTGCTAACATTAGAAACAACGTCATGATTATCTAGATATTAATAAATTAATTACAAACTACCTATATATTTGTTATTTTAATGAATCATGGCAGTATAAAATGAATTCTGAAGAAATTAAACCAAAAATGTATACATATAATCATAGAACGGTTTGGGTTGGAAGGGACCTTAAGGATCATCTAGTTCCAACCCCCTGCCATGGGCAGGGACACCTTCCACTAGACCAGGTTGCTCAAAGCCCCATCCAGCCTGGCCTTGAACACTTCCAGGGAGGGGGCAGCTACAACCTCTCTGGGCAGCCTGTTCCAGTGCCTCACCACCCTCACAGTGAAGAACTTCTTCCTTACATCTCATCTAAATCTACCCTCTTTCAGTTTAAAGCCATTACCCCTTGTCCTGTCACTACATGCCTTTATAAAATGTCCCTCTCCAGCTTTCTTGTAGGCCCCCTTTAGGTACTGGAAGGCTGCTGTAAGGTCTCACCGGAGCCTTCTCTTCTCCAGGCTGAACAACCCCAACTCTCTCAGCCTGTCTTCATAGGAGAGGGGCTCCAGCCCTCTGATCATCTTTGTGGCCCTCCTCTGGACTCCCTCCAACAGGTCCATGTCTTTCTTATGTTGGGGGGCCCAGAGCTGAACTCAGTGCTCCAGGTGGGGTCTCAAAAGAGCGGAGCAGAGGGGGAGAATCACCTCCCTCAACCTGCTGGTCATGCTTCTTTTGATGCAGCCCAGGATATGGTTGGCTTTCTGGGCTGCAAGTGCACATTGCCAGGTCATGTTGAGCTTCTTGTCAGACATCCCCAAGTCTCAATCCTTTCTCTGCCCAGCCTGTATTTGTGCTTGGGATTGCCCCAACCCATGGGCAGGACCTTGCACTTGGCCTTGTTGAACTTCATGAGGTTTGTACGGGCCCACCTCTCAAGCCTGTCAAGGTCCCTCTGGATGGCATCCCTTCCCTCCAGCGTGTCGACCGCACCACACAGCTTGGTGGCGTCAGCAAACTTGCTGAGGGGGCACTCAATCCCACTGTCCATGTCACCAACAAAGATGTTAAATAGCGCCGGTCCCAATACTGACCCCTGAGGAATGCCACTCTTCACTGGTCTCCACTCAGACATTGAGCCATTGACCACAACTCTGAGTGCGACCATCCAGCCAATTCCTTATCCACCGAGTGGTCCATCTGCCAAATCCATGTCTCTCCAATTTAGAGACAAGGATGTCATGCAGGACAGTGTCAAATGCTTTGCACAAGTCCAGGCAGATGACGTCTGTCGCTCTTCCCTTATCCACTAACCCCATCGTAGAAGGTCACCAAATTTGTCAGGCATGATTTGTCCTTAGTGAAGCCACGTTGGCTGTCACCAATCACCTCCTTATTTTCCATGTGCCTTAGCACAGTTTCCAGGGGGATCCACTCCATGATCTTGCTGGGCAGAGGTGAGACTGACTGGCCTGTAGTTGCCCGGGTCTTCCTTTTTTCCCCTTTTTAAAAATGGGGGTTAGGTTTCCCCTTTTCCAGTCAGTAGGAACTTCCCCAGACTGCCACGACTTTTCAAATATGATGGATAGTGGCTTAGCCGCTTCATCCACCAGTTCCCTCAGGACTCGCGGATGCATCTCATCAGGTCCCACAGACTTGTGCACCTTCAGATTCCTTAGATGGTCTCAAACCTGATCTTCTACAGTGGATGGTTCTTCATTCTCCTAGTCCCTGCCTTTGCCTTCTGTGACTTGGGCAGTGTAGCTGGAGCACTTGCTGGTGAAGACTGAGGCAAAAAAGTCACTGAGTACCTCAGCCTTCTTCATGTCCCAGGTAACGAGGTCTCCTGTTTCCTTCCAAAGAGAGCCCACAATTTCCCTAGTTTTCCTTTTATCACGGATGTATCTATAGAAGCTTTTCCTCATTGCCCTTGATGTCCCTGGCCAGATATGACCTATTCAAGCAACCTTACTGTTGCATGCATACTGTGTGATTAAGGAAAAGCAATTAGCAAACCACACCTGAGAAGCATGATCACAAAACTCTACCTTGAGGGCAATTAAAGAAAAACACTAGGAAGCCACATCTGGAAAGCATTATCAGGAAACTATTTTAATTAAGAAGAAAACAGGAGTCTCCTAATAGGAGACCAATCAGCCATTGTAAAGGGGTCAAACAATCTATGTATAGAATAGTACAAACCTCTTAAAGCTGCCCATAACAGCTTAGGCAGAGCTGTCTTTAGGTTGTCAGCAAAAAAAACCCCAAACATTAGCTGCATGGTGACCAGTGCTTGAGAATCAGAAATAGAGACCTGATCACTCTGGTATCCTGTAATGTTCAATATTTTAGCATTATCTTATCAATTAAGTGAAGCATACTACAAAGCCTGTTTATAGTCCACTACCTCATCCTCATTGCTAGGTGGTAATTTGGATCCAAGAATATTTCTGTAGGGAAGAAGAGTAGGCATATGGGAAAGTAGGGCAATAAATATGGCCTTTGAGACAGCTCATTCCACTAACAGATAAGATTCCTGATGAAGAAAAAGGCTGTTTAAGGTTTACAGGTGATTTGAGAACCTGTGAATATTATGAATATGTAGTTAGTGGCACTTTCCAGAAGTGGAGGGATAATTCTCATTTCCAAGAATTTCTAGGCAAACTCCACAAGTGCTGAATTTTCCACATCTTTGAAATAACTTAGAGTATGAATATATCAAAGTTCTCACTTGCTCCTAATATGACTAGAATACAAGTACATAATCAAGAAATTCCCATGATGCTAAAAACAAAAGTGTAACTGCCTTAAGTTTAGGCACCTATTAGTCTAACAAACAATGCTTACAGCACTCACTGAAGAATTTCAAAGAAAGGGTCTTTCAAGATAGCATATTAAATGTAAATCTTTAAGACCTCTAATTCATGCTTTTCACTTCACTATTCACATGAGTCACATCTATGGTCTCCTAGACTAGAAAGAGACAAGACAAAATTTTACTTCAGTGTCACTCAGGGTAGAGGACTGAATCCAGATCACCAGACAGCATTTTAACCTTCAGACCATACTTCATTTCCTCTCTATTATAGTTACTAAAAGTGACTGATAGGAAAATAAAATTCTTCCTCTCTGCTGACTGAATTAGTTCTGAGTGTGTAGCATCTTTACTGTGCAGCATCCTTGTTGTGCTTGCTGTTACAAAATCCTGTGGCCCAAGTGACACATACTTTCAGATCTCAGCAAGTAACAGGACTTCTTTGTTAAGCCCATTCTACCACTTCAAATACCCTTCTCATGATCCACCCGATAGGGTGACCTGCAATACTGAGGATGTGGATTCTTAAAATTCACCAGTATTTCATTTCCAGCTTATGTGCTGAATAAGTAGCAGTTAACATTTAAAATAAAGTACATAAGTTTAGCTAGGAAATTCCTACAAATGTCAACAAGAATAAGAGAAAAAAATTCACTGCATAAGCACCTAAAAATACTTCCCAGACAGTATGAGACCAGACTAAATTCTGGTCTTATACTGGTAGCCATGGCTAAATGAATGCATAAGTAAGTTCAGCCAGCACGTCTGACACTGGCTATGCTTTCTTCAAGTCCCAGAGTCAGCCTCTTGCAGTACTGCAACCTGGAATCTACCTCCAAATGCTAGTGCTCAGTTTCTTCTCATCTATCTGACCAATGTACATCTCCCACAGCCAGCTGAACCACAGCATGCAAACAAGTATGACAAGAAAGCTTGAGAAGGGAGAAGGTATCCATTATTTACCCAGAGACCCTGTTGTGTTAAGTACTTTCCAAATACAGAAGAGGCAGATGGTCTTTTTCCCCAAGAGTTTATAAGCTCTGTATGAAGCAAAGCATGACTAGACAAGACAGTGGTGCAGAACGAATGCAGAAGGAGGAAACTGTATCTGCAATCAGTCAGAAATGATCCTCTCTGGTTCCCACTTCCTTTTATTTCCATTGTTAGCACAGAGCCATCTCAACACCAAGCTGTTCATAACACTACGTAAAGGAAGACAACAGCTTCCCCATGCTGTTTTCTAGCCTAAAAAATGACTCTGTATAGGAGACGTACATCAAGGAAAAAGTGATTTTGCTTAAAAAGGTATAATTTGGATCATTTTCCCCATTTAGTGGGACAATGGATTCACGTGAATGGGCTTAAAAGCTAAGTGCACCCCATATATGTCTGCAGGTTTATAGTCCAAGTCATAAATAAGACAGAAATTTTTTGTTAGAACAGCTATGAAGTTATTATTCACCAACATAATAATTTCAGAAAAAGGAAGTGGTATGTGTTTTAGAAGATACTATTTCAAAACAATCTTTATACTGTAAGAGATTAATACTTCTACTGTTCACTGTATTCATTTACTTTCAGAAGTACTATTTTAACATTTAAAAATATTTTACAAACATTTTTATACTTATTATTACACATTTAAATGTATCTTCGTATATTTTTAAATATATTTTGTGTAAAGCCACAATTAAAACAGTAATTTTGGTTAGAACAGCATTGCAAAAGGATTAGTTTGCTTCCAGCTACACACTAGCGCTGTACCCTTATATCAGTGATGCAAATGGACGCTGAGACCCACCCTTCTATTTTTTTATTTTAATTCAAGAGATACCTACAATTTAATCCAAACTGACCCTACTTAATGCGTAACTGACAGCAGTTCTCTATCCCTGTGAAAGACATTACAAAAGTAGAAATAATGTAAGACATTTTGTGAGAAGAAATTGATGGCATAAAATTTTTGTTCTTCTGCTGAGGTCAGGCAGGTAACTTTAATTCTCCAAGAAGCATTCTTATCTTTCTAATCTATTTTCTACTTCTTCAAAAGTAGAGTTGCTTATACAGTATAGAGTAAAAGTACTCATATAATTCTATATGGAAAAATTCCACATTATTTACAATTATTTCTATTTTACTGTAAAGAAAGCATTCTGTAAATTGCCGAGTCTCAAGCCTAATCTTTGATACAGGCTGATTTTAAGAACTGGAATTTCTCTTCCATCCTGCCTTGGTGCCAGACTATGCTGACAGCACAGACTGCAATAGGTAATGTCTTGAGGAAGAGGCAGAAGGTACAACATCGGTAGTAGGCTGGAGTTGACCAGATCACAACAGAAAGAAGTTCTGCTCATTACTCAAGAACAGTAGAGAAAATAGTGACCAGAAACTAAGTGAAGCCATCCCCTTACCATCAAAACATACCTGCCTTATCAGTCACATTGACATTAATTCAAGATAGACTAAGGTACAAAAGACAATGAGGATTCAGCCTTCAGAGAAATGGACTAGATTTCCCAATAAAGTCTTTCCCATTTCTAATTCCTATTATTGTATGATATTGGGAAGCTTCTTGCAAATGACACTGTGGGTACACATCAGCCACCAGAAAAATCAGCCTCCAAGAATAAGTCCTCCACCTGTCTTATGCGGATAACTCACATGTATAAGCGAAAACTGATGTGATGTTCCACTATTGCAAGAAATACAATGGTAAAACGCAAACAGGATGTTAGAACAGCATAGCCAGGACCACCAGTTGTAGGTACTAGCACATAAAAGGGTGATGTCATTTGCTCCGATTTAGTGGTGTTTGAATTCCAGGTACTTGTTTTCAGCTAACTCAAAGGACTTTTGTCTTGAATCTGGGCCGTCTCAACCTCACTCCCCCAGATTTGCAGCAACAGGCCACAACCATCTTCCATCACATCCCTGGAAGAAGCACAGCTACTCCACTTCAAGTGCATTACTTCTAAGGAGCTGACATTTTCTTACCAATGTCGACTGTGATAGTCATAGATGGAGAGTATTGATCAAAAATATTACTCTGACACATTAAACATAGCATATGAACTTATCTCAAAAATGAAGAATGTGGCAAATCTACTAGTGTCTTCTTGAAAACCACATCATCATACATGCACTCATGCATTCACAAGTAGAGTGCACTACAGACAGCTGCCTTAATCTTCAGTTGTAATTTAATAATAAACTGTACTTGTTACTAGCATTTGGAAACATTATCTTGAGAAAGAAGTGCAGAGTAGATTTCATTTCAATATTATGAATATCTTATATTTTCATTGAAGGGAAGCTTCAGTCTATTTTTGTCTAAATTACATTTTAGAAAATAAAGTATTACTGAAAAAAATAGAGGCTTTGATCTTACCTCAAATTTAGCCAAGACTGTCTTTCATGTTTCATTTCTTATAATGCACTGCAAAAGCACAGAACCACCTGAAGTCATAAAGACAGATTAGAAAGTGGTGAGAAAACCATCTTGGTATCACAGGTCTTTTATTTCCCCTTACAGTTACTAACATGGATGCAAACACAGTCAAATTACCTGTTTCTCCAAAACCCATGTGTCTTCCATATGTCTAAGACAATTTGCTGTGATGCATGTCAGTAATCAGACTATTCAACTATATATTTTAGCATAAAGAATTCAAGATTTCGGTTTTTGACAAGTTCTCTACTTTTATGACATCATATTTGAGCTTTTAGATGAAAAGTTAACTAAGAATATTAATGCTCCGAGCATCTATAATTAAATTAACAATTAATTGATTACATCTTTCCTTTTCCCTTGGAAAAAAGGTAGCGTTCAAATTAACTGAACAAATCTGTGCTGTGCATCTCTCCCCTTGTGAGTCTTGTTTCCTCCATTCTCTGCCATACACTTAATGCTTTCCAGCTTAACAGCTATTACTCCTGCCTTTGCTAGAGGCTCAGCAGACAGCCATGACCTTTCCCAGGGAGACGGGGCAGCACCAGCCCTCTGTTGCTACCTCTCCCCAGCACAGCGATGATGGGGAGAGCCAGAAAGGACTCACGACATCGTGGGCCAGTCTTCAGGCAGAAAACTGAGCCCATAATCATCCAATATAACATGAAATAATATATGTGTTGCTGTTTGTTAAACTATCCTTGGTATCTGTGAGAACACATTTCTACAACAGCAACCAAATGCACTGCCCCAGAAGAGAAACCACTGTGTTGGTAGGGCTGAGCAACGAGGAAGGGTGGACTGAGAGAGTGACATGCTATGTTTAACAGGTTTCGTTTCACCCATCAAGTACATACCCATCACTGCCTGATAAGCACTACCCACCCTGACCCTGGGCTACACCACTGCCGCCTGCCCCCCCCCCCCCCCCAACATTTTTCCTTGATTGAGGAAAAATCATTGTCATGCTGAAGTTGAGAAAACTATTAAAATATAAGATACAATAAATTTGTTTCAATAATACATAAAAACCTGCACCATCTCAGCTGCTCAGCCTGAGGCTGGAATGGAGGCCAGTAGTCCACTTTCACCTGCACTCCTTCCTTTTCAAATATTAACAGACTGGTCAGCACAGCCTAGCCACTCTGCAAGTTTCCTGTTAGCCCCAGCTGTATGTGTAATGAAGGCACATCTGCTCAAAATGTAATACCTTGATTCAAATAAAATACGATACTTCATCTTTTGTCCTCTCCAAGCACCTTCCCAAAATGTCTCCCAAGATGAGAAAAACTTCGAAGTTTGAAAACTACTATTTCACTTCTTTCCTGACTTCTCCATCACATTATTTAACTAATTCCTGCTCATCCAAGCAGCTCCAATTAAGTATACAACACTGCTCCAAGTAAGCACAAGCTATTCCTTTCAGCTGGGAAATAAAACAGTGCAAACTGGCATTTCCCACAATGTTATTTATGCCTTTTGCATCCCCTTAACTTCATTTTTCAGCTGAAATATCAGTTATTAGCTTAAAATAATGAGCTGATAATGAATTCCAAAAAGTGTGCAACCAGAACCATTACATGGCACTCTGAACTCCCATTCCTCCTCAAATCCTGAAGACTGGCCTTAATGTTCAAGTGTCTCCATGTGACTAATTACAAGTTTTCTGACAGAAAAGCAGATGTATTATGTTTCAGTATTCTTGCTTCTAAATAGCTTTCAAGTGTTTGGGCCACACACTGGTGTTGAATTTGAATGTGCTAAATTAAGCCATGCAACAGGAAAGACACATATCCTTAATTCATTAAAGTTCTCAGTCTAGATGCATAAAATGCTACATCAGGAGAAAAAAAAAAAACAAAACACAGTAGGTCTAAGCATAGGGCACAGAAAATGCAGGTCTTCTGCATAAAAACACCGTCTCAACTCAAGCAGGCAAGTGGCCTGAAAAGGCTGAACTGACCAACACTAAGTTGCACTTGCATTCCCTTTCCTCTTACTCCAGCACACCACTTTCCCATCAGCTCAGGCCCCATATTCCCGGCCCCCCTTCTCCTGAATATCTTACAGCACACATCTCAATTTCCCTGCCCAAGGCAGTCACACTTCAGACACAGCACATAAGTACCAGGATCTGGGCAGTGAATCAGTTTTCCCAGCAACAGCAGACTGTCTACAAGCTCCCTAGTAAAGCTAGCAAGTGCAAGAGTATGGGGAAGACAACTAGAAGGCACCGCCTCTGTGAATGAACAATGGAGGAACACAGCATGCAGCGGGTTACCATTTCACTAGTATATGCTAAAGCAGATAGTGGTTCAAATCAAACTGTAAAATAAGGATCCTCTGGGAAATAAGCCTTTAAAGGTAACTTAAGCTGGGGAAATAAAAATTCAGGTCATCAAATCAGTAGTCACTTGTGAGGATTTTGCTTTTACACATTCTAGCTATGGTTCTTATCCTATTTATCATTAAAATATTCATGTTAATTCCAGCAGACAAAGATTGGTACTCCTGTATGTAGAGACAGATATCTACCTTTTACGTATCCTACTCAACATGTTTGAGGGATCCACTCAAAATAGATTTGTATGAGATTTACTTGAATGATGCTCTCTGTCCTTTAATCTCACCATAATAGATGGTAGCTTTCAAGAGATTTCAAATGCACGGTAACATTTACAATATGTCAAGTTTTCAGGGGCTGTAGAGACTGAAATATATGCTTTTAATTTACTCTGAAATGCAACGTTTTCTAGATTTTGTTTGAGCAATTTCTGCTTCAGAAATTGACATCTTTCCATCTGCTCGCTTATTTTAGCGATTCATGATTAATTTGGGCTGGCTTGTTACCATTGAAATTTATGCAGAATTAAGATCATGTTTATCCCATCGCCTGGAGTTGCACAGGCTGTTTGTACACCCTAGTGGAGAAAGGTGACCAGTGCACTCTTCCAGAGAAACCCTACAGAATAAGCAGCTGTTCTGTTAATAAGCAGAATATTAAGAGTATGATACAAACCATAGAATGAAGCAAAATAACCACTGAGGCAGACCTGCAATATCCAAATTGTGGTGAACTGATTTATGTGAAATGGAGTTCCAAAATGTGTGCAACTTGAGAAAGCAGCATCGAAGTCTATGAAGACAGTGACATTAATTTACATTTGAAAACACGCCTAATTGTCATCCTTGAAATCCCTCTTTCTTACATCTCTTACAAAGGCTGCAGAAAATGTGCTCCTCAGTATGCAGCAAGCATGATATTTCTGATCATATTGCCAGTATAGCCATTTCTCTTTCTTCATCATTGCAGTTTGTTGCTTCATTTCCTCAAAATCCACAGAACATGAAAATAACATATACTTATGTGAGTAAAATAATCTACCAGTATGTTCCTTGAAAACAGAAGTCCTACATAACTGAATTCCTGTAAAAATATAAATTAATACTAATGGGAACTTCAGATAATTAGTCACTCAACTCAGTTTTCATCCGAGTTACAGAACTTTGTTGTTCATTACAAAAGAAATACAAAGATAGTTTCAAGTTGAAAAAACTCTTTTCTATACTTTTCCATCAAAACACACGTCACAATAACAAGTTCTGCAACAGCAATTTTCCTTAGTTCTTACACTACCCTATAAAGAAGATAAGAGTAGTTACGGGTTTTTTCTGGTTTTTATGTAATTGTTATAATTTTTTAAACAAACTCACTCTTGTCCTAATATGTATTTTATCCTATCATAAGGTTAAAATATGATATGCCTCATTTATTTTACTCAAGCTGAAGTTTAACCAAATCCTTGTATTAAAAAAATTATAGTATCATAACTAAAATTTTTTTATAATTCCATGTTGTTATTATATCCTTAAGCTTCATCTGCAGTACTATCTCTCTAATATAGATACTGTAGTTGATCGTTGTTTATTTTTCTGCTGTAATAGAATAGCCGTCATAAATTTCAGTTTACTGGAACATCACACCATAAGGTAATAATTCCTTTTCAACATTTCAGTGTCAAGTTTCCTGTTCCATCTATTCTTAAAATAAAAGTATAGGAGCAGCTTGAAAATCAGGCCTAAATTCTGCACATGGACACGATGCCTGCGATGTCCATCAGTCATCTTGTCCTTACCCCAATATGTTTTGGGCCTATGAGTCTCAACCAAATCTGGCAACAAATTTCCCATCTTCTGTATGAAGGAGCAGAGAAAATGCTCCTGATGAAAGGCTGCATCTTAGGTTCACTCTTTACTACAGATGAGGAAATCAACATACAAACTCATCCTCAGGCTATAAAATCCCAGGAGAACAGGACTCTGGTGTCACTGCTAATGGAAATACTTGCTGAGTGATCTCTACAGCCCAGATCTGGGGACTGTTAGACAAATATGATTATAAATACTTATTCTGATTACAGGTTTTTCTTAACCATTTATTGCTGATAACTGTAAACTCTTCTATAGTACAAATCACTAAGTGCTCGCAGTTAAATATTTTTAAACCACAAAAGTTTACTTGCAAGTCCTGAATGAAGGTTTACTACATGGCAGCACAGCTGTTAATCCAACCAGTTCCATTCTACCTAACCATAGAAGAAACCCTGCTGGGGCAGCTGTGTCTCATTCAGCCACCATGTGTTAAACCTTCTTCCTTCACAGACGTAAGACTTTCAGGTTGTTGTTCTACTGGATTTGCTCTAAATATGCTTTAAAAGAACAAGGAGACAAATTGAAGAGACAAATTATTTTTTTTTAAGCTGCAATAAAATCTAGAGGTAGTTTAAAATGAAGATCTATGGGGAAATGACTAGATAATGCTGAAGACACTGAGAGCCTATTCACCATAGCTCAATTGGTGGAACTCAATACAGAACTTAGCTCAGTCCTCACAAATTGATAGATGAATACATTTTCCCAAAATTATTTTTATAGTACAGAATGTTGCTGTATCTGAAGTCATAAGATAGCATTTGAAAAGAAACACTTTTGTACAAATTGAATATTTTATCTATCTTTTGTAATGGTTCTTAACATAGGAAAGGTGAACATCAACTCTTGTAAGCCTTGGCACAATTCTGCAGAAAAGAACGTTTCCCTAAAACATTGCAAAAGACAAACTGCTTATAATTGTAACAGAATTTATAACAAGAGGTGAAGTAAACACTGGCAAAGCTGTTACCTGGTCTGCTTTCTCCTGCTTTTAATGCAATATAATAACCAATTGACATTACGACACAAGTCTTATGAGAAACACGAAGCTCAAATACTAAAATTGTAGATGACTGTTTCTAAACTAATCTAAGACAAAATATTATTCTTCCTGAATTAATCCTCATGAATATTTCCTGACATATTTAACACTTAGGAATTTTTCTCATTGAAGGTGACAAATTTTGCTTTTCACTAACAGAGGAAACCATCCTTGAGACTTGGAGTCATTAGAAACAAACATCTTAATGTTATCATAGGCTTCATCTGAATATATCAATCTCTTATCCTACTTTTGTTCACAGTAAACTCAGTGCATGTGCTATTATTAGATCTGCTAGTTGCATACAACCCACTACAGTAATAAGACCAAAATGGCTCTAAGAACAGTCACATTCTCCAAAATGCTTCTGTTATTATCCACTTGCAAATCTGACAAATACAAACACAAATGTAGTGGCTGAGTTCCATTTATAGACAGCAGACTGAGTCCTGGTATTTCTATTTGCTCCATTTACACCATGTTTCCCCCACAACCATCTCTCAAAATCTGGAAAAACAATGAGTGCGCTCTTCCAAGCATACCATCTGCACAAGGGATCAAACAACCCTAAAAGTAGCATCAGAGCAACTTCTGTGAGCACTGTGAGATTGCACAGATGATGCCTTTATCTGTGAGAACCACAGGCTGTAAAGAGCCCCTCTGAAAGACATGCATCCCTCTAAGAGCTTACTCATTTCTTAATGGATGAGATACATTTTTGATCATATAGATAAGAGGTAATGGCTACCACTATATTTGGGTGCCTTTTATAAATGGTTAATCCTTTCCCTGCCAGATAATGAATTAAAACCAGCTTTCTTAAATAATCAGGTTTCTCAACATTGCATGTACATTTATTTGTCATCAGAATTTTTCACAACTTCATTTAGACAGGCACTTTTTCAAATCCATCCTATCCTTCACAACTTACGAACAGTTGCCCTCCTTCTGTTGGCCTTGATCCACAGTAATATGTCGAAAATAGAGATCCATTTTTCTTGCCAGACAGGGTGGATGGTTATCTGAAGTGAAAAGTTTCATTTCCCAGCATCTTTCATTGAAACTATTGCCTGATAATTATACAGAATAGGAAGTAACCATTCATCAAATACATAATATATCAATTTATCATGGTGATTCTCTCCTTCATGTGAAACATGAGAACCAGAGTGAATCAGCCAAACTAAACTCCATCACATCAAAGCTTAAAAAAAAAAAATCAAATGGATAAAATGCATTTTCCTCATATGGCAGAATGATTGAGGCCCTATAGATGTTAAACTACCTTCTGTCATCATAGGAGATTAAAATAATCTCATATCCTTACAATTCAAGCCAGTATAAATTTACTGGCAATTTAAAATTATTAAATGTTATCTGACTGTTAAGTGTGGGTAACAAATAAGATTTTTCATTCCCATGCTACCACAGGCAATTTCGTTAAAGTAACATTTGAAAGGGAAAACCTTGCATTCCACAAACAAATCCATCTAAACAGACCCTATTAGCTGAAAATATATATGCATACATTTGCTGTAGCAATATCTAACCTTCGGCATCTCCTCAACATAAAATCATCATAAATGCTTTAGTGGATTTGTCACTTCTGGCTGGCCTAACATTACTTGACTCATACAATTACATCTTAGACCAGCTAAAAAAAATTAAAATATATTTCCTACTGTCTCGATTCTCTATTGTTGCCTATTGGAATGATGTCCACAGAGCATTTGTCATCATGTACAACAGGTGCCAAAGCATGCATAAAGACGTCATTTCTGAACAGGACACATTTTTCTGACCAGTCAAGTTGCTCATAAAGAAAACGACTTAAATTATCTGGATAAATAAGTACAAGATTGAGCCATCTGGCAGTATCTGAAATCAAGGTCTGTGGAGCAGTTTGGTCTTCGTAGGACTGATTTCTACTTAGGGAAGTACAGGAGAAGCAGTCAGAGGATAACAGTCATGCCTGCTCTGACCCTTTTTGCTACCTACCAGGAAGAGTTCATACTGGCAAAGTCACTCCCGTTCCTCTGACCATTATATCTGTGACCACTGTCTCCATCCTGTCCTTTTCCATGACTGCAGAGGGACTGGGAATGTGATAGGAGTGCAGAGAAACACATGCCTCTGCCAAACACCCTTCCCACTCTGTTTTGTCACAGGACTGTGCAGAAACTACCAAAGCTCACTTTCTCCGACAAAATGGAGGTGAGACAGATTTTAAAACTGTTTAGAGTATAGAGGTACCTGACCCCAAATCCTGCCCAGATTTACAGCAAGCTGAGGAAACAGTGGCAAGTTTTGTGTATGTCAGAACTACGTCGAACTCATAAGCACAAGTTTAGTCCAACGAATTTACAATAGTGAAGTATCACAGTCAGATTGTTTTCACATTATTTTTAGATAACCATTTACTTCTGAGGACGCGTGTTAAATGTCTAACAGGCAGCCAAGTGCAAGGGCAGGCAGAATCTCAATAGCCAAGTGAAGATATTTTATACCTTTGAGAAATAGTAACTATTCTTTTATTCTTACTACTGGATAAGAAGCAATTCTTTCTATGCTTCTCCACAATTTTCTGTGATCACGCCATTCTCACATGAAGAGGGACTTATCCCAAAGTCACCAAGTCCGGCAAAAATCTATCATGCATGTACTTTGGCTTGTATACTTCTACAAGAAAATTCACTGAGGAAGAATAAGTGTGCCTGAATAGCAGAGGTACATGACCATGCCACACAGCAAGCCACACTGGAGGGCTACCACCACTCCCAAGCATCAGAGCCAAATCTCCCTGCCCTCTTCTCACTGTGGAGGTGGGGAATCTCTTTTTAGGTCTTTCAGACATTTTACTGAACTTTGCCCACTGTCTTAGATTCAAGCCTTATTCATTTGACCTCTTATTTCCCTTTGGGTATATGTTCACTGTTAATGACAGTTCTTTATCTAACATTTTTGTTGGCTTAATAAGCGAACTACTAAGTGCTTTTAAAAAAAAAAAAGGCACAAGAGCAAGCTCGTTTCCCCAGATACCCCATTAGGGGCTCTACACAAAGAAGTAGCTTTCCTGTAGGGAGGATGCTGACACCTGAACCTACCTGAAAGACACTGGGATAGAGATTCCTGATTTTCTGACATTAATTCTTTTGATTAAAACACACACCTTCCCATGGCTTCCCGCCCTTCAGTACAAGACATTTCTGGCCTGTTATGACCTAAAATACAGTTTGTACATGAAGTACAGTACACAACCTGCTGCAGAATTTCTTCCCAAACTCCTGTTACTGAGGTATAGGAAAGCATTTAAGAAAGTGGAATTAATCATAAGAACTGCATTAGCAGTGCTTGTGTAGGACATCATCCAAAACTGATGTCAAATTCCTTTACTTCCAGGGCTTTGTTGTGCTGCTCTAATCCCTCAGCATAACAACACAAATGCTCAGGTACTAATTCTTTGTACAATTAATAATTAGTGACAAGAATTCAGCAATCATCTTTATTTTTGCCCAAGGCTTTAGTCAATTTACATTCTAAGAATTCAATAAATTATTAGAATATATATTTTTATAGTGGTTCATCCTGTAAAAGCAATGATTATACAGATAAATAATATAGTTTATACTAATACTTTTTAATAAAGAAGATATTTTGGTAAATATTTGCTGCAATAAAATTTTAAATTATTTTCTGAATATATCTATATTCCATAGAGACACACATACAAATTGTGTTTGTATACATCAGCAAGCCTTTAGTCAATTGAGTAGATCCACTGATTGATTACACAGAAGTAAAAGGATTCACAAAGTGGTGAAACAAAAACATTATTTCCTTGTCCTGATCTTCTAGACGCACTACTAAGGCCAGAGTCCCAAACTCAACAGGGATGCAAGGGGGGGGGGAACGGGACGGGACAAAAGGAGGTCATAAAGGTAAACTTTTTGTGTTACAGCTAATGGGTAAGTCTACACTAACATTTTAGCTTGGGCTGGGAATGCATTTTTGAGAGAATCCTATTGTCCCCCCCCCCCCCCCCAGCTCACCAAGTTGGGGTTCCAGCACCAAGCAGGCAGGCACACTCCCAGGGCACCCCAAAGCCACACATCAGGCTGCTGATGGGTGCTCAGTCCCACAACGAGACCACAGCCATGGCCCACAAAAAGGTGTCCCATATGCATGCCAGTACCACCCTCTTCCCACTGTAAAGACCTAGCACTATACAGATGCATCACTTCCTCGGGAAGGCACTGCCAGAGCCACCAGCATTAGCTACACCAGCACCTGCCCCAGTCCTCCTTCACATCTCATCTTGAATTGCATCTTTACTCTCACGACTTCTAACCTCCTCCTAAACTCTGCCATTAAATTTACTGTCCAGTCAAAAAAAGCCACTTTAGAAAACAGTACAAGATCCATGCTTTGTACTTATCCCCCCAGAGAATACATTGGGGATAAGTCTATTACTGCCAGGAATGCAGCAACTAAATCAAATAAGTTCAACACACTATCACCTCCAGTTTCCCATAGGCCTTTTCTTTTTAACCTAAGTCCTTCTCTCCGACCTTTCTTTCAATCTCTGGTTGTCCTTCATGTTTGCTATGCATTAAATGATTTCCACTCCCACTGGCCTCCACCCACAAATCCCTCAGACACAAGGTAGGGTATTTACTGTCACTTACATGGATGTTTTTGAGTCTCAACAGTGCATGTGTTGTCTTATGTGCTACTTCACTGTGGCAGTGATGCCCTTAAGTTAGAGAACTGCAACGTCAACTCTTAATTATACCAGCTCTTTGTGCCCTTTTAAAAGCAACTCCTGCTTCAACATCCTAACTCAGTGTTAAAATTTCATTTGTATATTGAAGGCTGATGGAACTAGTGTTCTTGTGAAAAAGGCTAGTTTGCAATATGTCTGAAGGTGGGACAGGTGACTGATTGCTCTAGCACAATCCTGGCTAGATATAGTGTGGAGATCAGTGAAACCTGAAGTGCCCTGAAGTGTCAGGTGGGGTCTCCCCCACTTCTTGCCCCAACTGTGTTTGCTCTGACAGTGGATCTCAGCCCCCTGAAATCTAAATGCCACCTTCCTTCCTTACCCTCCCCCGTCAGATCCCTGGTGATGCTCAGCTAAGGGGTTTAAGCAACTGAAAAGCTTTTCACTAATGGAAGTTTTAGATAACAGCTTCTTATGAAAAAGTAAAGTATAGCATACATTTTTACTTGTCAAGATTGTTTTGAAAAACTGAAATGAGAATTGCCATCAAGGGAGACACAGCTGCAAGATCTGGGCACAGTGACATCTTTGCCAGTTGATAAAATAAAAAAAATCTAAAATAGCAGCAAAAATAAAAGCAGCTAATAATTCCATGAAGACTTTTCTTAAAGCAAAATAATTCATTACATATTTAAATACATTTGATAATTTATTCAAGACAAATTATGAGTGTAAGCAAGAGAACAGCAGGGTGAATTCCCCTTTACTTCAAAAGAACCCTGTAATGTCAACATTTGAAGATGTTCTTTTTTCATACTTAATGAACAATTATACACTCACAGTCTAAAATGGCTTACTTTACACTAAGCAAGCCGCCTAGAAGGAAAAAAAGCGAAGTCCTCAAGAAAGTTCACTATGAATGAACTTTCATTTCACTGACTACTTGCAGCTACAAGAATAAAAGGTATCTAACTCTCCATCCGCATAAATTTATTTTGCAATAAATCTTCAAAAACATAAAGATACAAGCACCTCAGTATTGCAGTTGCACATAGCACAAAAAGCAGTTGAGCTTTCAGGATGCATTGCTTTACTTTCTGCCAGTAACATGAGGAGGACCACAAGATACATAGCTCCTTTTTGCCTCTTAGCTGTCGAAATGCAACATGAAGTACTCTAAAAATCTCCCAACTGCCTCTGGACTGAGGTAATCTTTCCAGGTTTGGATGCAGGAAGCAAAACTATTAGCATCTATCTAGAAACTTGTTATTCTTCTGGAGAGAAAAACAGTATGCAAAAAGAACACCTAAATACATAATGTAGATATACTATAGTGTACAACACTGTTGCCATAAAAGCTTAAAAAAAAATCACTGTTGCTCTGTTACAGTTTTTGCAGTTTTGTCTCAAACTATGAAGCAGCACCGGCTACCAGTGTTAGCAGATGGCAGCAGAGCCAGAGCCCTCCTGCAGATCCAGCAGGACTTTACCGCCCTCAATCAGCTCTGAAATCCAGCTTCAGGACTGCCAGGAAACAGCGTGCAAGGCCACAGATTTATACCACATCAGCTGGCTCTGAAGATTGCAGATTATTGGCTCAATAATCTACCAAGTTAATTGCTTACATGAAGAAATGTGCCATTTCTACAGCACTTTTTAATTGGCCATATAGAGTCAATATATTTATTTAGTTTCTGTTCATGGTTGTCATGGACAGTTAAAAATTAAAATTATTGGTGCTTTGGCATTCTAGAATAAGTACAATAGGTCAAAAATATGCTCGAGTGAAAAATACACTTTAACAGCTCCTGGAGTTTCAAGTCCAAAGGATTCTGCTTTAGGTGCTGTTTTCACTTTCCTAGATCAGGGAAGCATTGGACATTATTACATGGGTTGGATACTTTTGCTTAGAAATTGATGCTCTGAGCACTCAAAGTGCAGAGCTGCACCGCCTTTAAATGAAAAAATAGTTAAATTACGGCAATTTGAAGTCACACAAATGACATTGATTTCAAGGAACATTTGAGCACATACTCTGCCTTGCATCAAAGTGCTCTACTTACATTCAAATAAGCCCTCTTAAACTGAATGAAGCACAAGTTCAAGTGAATTACTGACCTGGAGCTTGAACGGTCACAAAATTTGGAATAGCATGTCCTTAGGGATTTATGCATTCAAACCACAGGAAGCTTTACATCTTTATAGGACAGTTACTGGCTTCTAAACACTACTATACTGAAAGCCTATGGTAACCTTCTTAGCAGAGCACTGTGCTACTTCAAACTTTCTAAGATACAGAGCACTAGTACAGGAGAATTTCATATTAATTTTGTGCTCTCCAGTATGTTTCATACCACTTTTGCAGATCGTGTTTCATTTTGGTGGTTTATTCCCTATATCCTTCAGTAACCTGATTTACACATCTTTTTAACCCTTTGGCAATTTCCCCGTATTTACCTATGCTAGAGTAAAACAAAAACTCAAAACACACACATCACTGTAGTTGCATAGGTTCTTAATTTACAAACATTTAGAAGGCAGACTTTAAACACACTGATGGATTTTCTCAGTCATTTCAATGTTAATTTTACTACTTCATCCAAAATACTAGTTCTCCGGTCCATTTAAGTAATTATTTTGTTGATACTGGATCTTTTCCTCAACTTCATTCCTCAATGCGTAGATGTAATTTTGAGCAGCCTATGTGGGGTTGTTTTAGAGCAGTAGCAAGCTTACTGAAACATCTAGAATTACAACTAAGGATTTAATAAAAATTTTGAAGTTTGCAAACACTAATGACTTATAGTTTAAGGTAACCTCTGGGAGATGGGACCAGTTTTCCAAAGGCAAGTTTACAGTTCCTATAACAGGATTATTTGCACTTTTCTCCTGACTGAAACGTTGCTCACAACAGGCGCCAGTAGAACACCCAATTAGATCTGGTACAGCCCAGCCTGATACGACAACTCCTATGCAAAACGTTCTCCAAAGAGTGTATTTCATTTTCAGATACATTACATTGCAGAGTCTTGCAAACTGATGTTGTGACCCAACCATACCATTTTACTGATATGATTAGAAACCTTTTTCTTTTAGTATTGTGTATTTTTCCTATCTGTCATGGAACATATCGGCATTATGCGGACTTGCATATTCCCCTTAAATGGGGCCCACCTGAAAGACTTTTGTGCCATTAACACCAGCTCAAGCTGATTCAGCCACAGTGCTGAAGTTTTGAACCTGAATGCGATGCACCATTGTAAGTTAATTTTGTTCAAGGCTGAGCAGAATCTGTTCTAGTCTGGTAAACAGTAATATAATTGCAGCCAAAGTTTACTTTTCATTTGAGAAGAGCTATGCAGTCATGAAAATATTCCATACAAACTATAATTAGGTGATATTGTGTAAGTCAAGCCACTCATGGAATAATTTAGCAAAGCCCACAGATTTTATTTGAGCCTTATGATTACTTATTACATTGCTTAATTAGCCATGAGGTATCAAGTTTAATATTGGTTCACAGTTTTCTACCCCCTAACAATTCTTTACAGCCAAAAAAATACTTACCAATGCATTTTCATTTAATAAAAAAAAAATCAACCACAAATACTCTAACTGTAATCCGTCTGTCCAATATTAATAAGACTACCACTGGAACATTGTTTTCCAGAAGAGGCATCCTACATTTTAATAAGTTTAAGAGTTTCAAACAACTTTATTCTTGTAAATATTTATATTAAGTGAAAGTGGAAATAGGATTTTTTTCCAGTAAGATGGATTTAATTACCATGATAAAGATGCAGCACATACCTGAATCAATCACTTACAAACTCAGTAAGAGCCAAACATTCTAAACAGACAATGAATCAAAGTCATTATGAATTTAGTCAAGACAGTTTGTCCTATTGTTGGAGATATACACGTGTAAGATACATTAATGTATTATATTCATAGTAACTGATTTCATATACCTTTAAAATATGAATAAGTTTTACTGTATTTATATCTAACAGAATGTGCATATCATCGTTGATTAGAAAACAGAAAAATATATGGAAATCAAAATAATTCATGTAGAGAGGTTATGAGATTGAATTCATATCCAATCTGCTGAAAAGAATTTTCATTTGAATCTAAACTCCAATTCACAATGCATAAACTATGGCTATTTATTACAGTGTTGTGTCATTTGTCACTTTTATAGAATCCACCACATTTTCCAGGCTATAAAATGCCTTAAAATTATGCAGCAATGATGTATGTTATCATTATTTTTCTTTGCCAATGTTCAGATTACATTCAGCAGCACAAAACAGGGTGATTTATAAACTGAATAAATAACAACATCCTTCAACAGTGTGTGTCTGTGGAAGCTTCATTTACTTCCTGATTCTAAACATTACATTCAAAACAAATATTTGATCAAATTAAGTTTAGAACATCTCATTGCACTGGACTGGTGCAAGTAACTGTAGAGACTGCTGAAAGAGCGTAACTTTCCAGCAAACATTTCAACAAGAGTGCACTGCTGCCAGCAACTGGCAACCAATTTCATTTACAAACAGATTCTCATTCAGAAGGTTAAAACAGCCACCATTAAAAGTCTGTATACTAGGTTCTGAATCTGAGAGTTTCTAAAGAAATGTATTCCTAAAGAAAACTATCCTTTAGTAGCAAATTTACTACAGTTCAGTCACTGTAAGTAAAGACTTGATATTTCTTTCCTTCAAAACTACTTTGATGGTTCAGTAATCTCAAACTTGTGAGCCCTTTTTAACTTTGTAGTTATCCCAGAGGGTCACTTTTGTGGAAAAAATCCTTTAGATTGTAATAAGGATGAAACCAATGAGGCTCTAGACAAATAATGAAAAGTTTATTAGGAAAAAGAGAAACTTGTAGGCCTGCCAAATCTCCATAGATGATTACAACCCCATAGAAAAGGTATTGTAATCTATTTAATAGCATGCTTCCTCCCCCTGAAAAAGTCATAACAAAGATATAAATACCTAGCATATATTCACTGGCCTCACTGCAAGCTAACACTGCTCGATTTCAGGGGATTTTTTTTTTTCTTGTAGGAATACAGCAAGTTACTCATACAAACACCACATCACACCTCTGTGCCTAGGAAGCACTTTGTGATGCTCAGGACTGGGATGCATCTACTTTCAGGCATCCACAAGTGACAGCATGGACCAGTGCAACCATTAGTCTGTTTTCCTTGAAAACAGTTTCTCTTGTTTTTATTTGAAATAGCACATTGCACATCAAGAAAGTAAAGTATCAGCTAAAAGTAAAAATACCTAAAACAACTCAGAAAGGAACCATTCTGACACCAAAAATAATTTGATTGTCTTCACATGCTAACAAGGATAATTACTAAATCACCTTACTCAATTACCAAATTGAGAACAGAAGAAAGTGGCCCCTCACAGATGAAGGTGATAAACCCTAATAATGCACACTCAACAGCAGTGGGTTCCTTCTGAGCAAGGGAAAATTGGCCCACAATTCTCTGGAGACATCACACACTAGACAGACTTTCCAGCATGAGTTTCTTAGAATAAAAATGTTTAGACGAGCTCAGAAAGGCACTCCAGAGGAAACATATGTTGTTCTTGGCTATAATGGCTGCTCTGATAATTAACTTTCACAAGGACTAAATGCATATCATTAAATATTACATGCATCTTCAAACAGTTGCTTCTAAATACATTTTTGTACATCAAGGTAAAGAGGAATTCAAATTAATTGCAACACTTTAAAGCTCATTTCTCCAACTCGCTACTTGTTCAGCATTTCCATTTAAATGACCATGCCCTTGTTTTACCTTCTGCTTTCTTGATGTGAAGTTTTTCAGAGATTATTAGGATGTCTGAAACAGGTTTCCAGAGAGCCACCTGCATCTTCCCAATAGTACCATAGGGCAGGTGGGAAAAAAAAAAAAAGGCAAGTCTGAGCCACATAGAAGAGACATGCACAAGGACATCACTCCACGGGACACCACTTGCCAGAAGTGACAGGAGGGTATTAAGAGCATTAGGAAGAGACTGAGAGAATAAGGGGGAGGAGAGAGCGAGCGAGCAGAAAGGTGAAATGAGGGAATATAGACATCAGAGGAAGAAAAGGAGGGGTACAAGTGGGGATCTCCGTGGGACAAAGATTGCCAAAAGAACAAAAAACAGCAACAGCACCATCACCTCTCCTGAAAGAATTACACAGGGCCACATCAGCATGAAATCAGAAGGGCAAAGCCAGAGAACAGCACCTGCAGTTTGGGATGCCCTACACGAGTCAGCTTCACAATGTAGTACAGTTACCTCAGTATTCCATAATTTTGACTAAGCTCCCTCAACATCTCATTTTAAAATCAAGAAAAAACACACCCAGATAATTTTTTTCATTGTCAGTATTTCTCATAGCAATAAACTTCAGTCATTCTCCACAAATTCTGGTCTATTACCAGGAAGACTACAAAATCCCACAGCCCAAAGACGACTCTCACAAATATTTGCCATCAGGAATGCTATTTTATGACTCCCGTCACTAGAAATCTGTCATTTTCCTCTACTGCATCTCCCCATGAACACAGTGTGGTGACAACACCAGGAGATTTTAGCTGCAGTCAAAGCTGTAATTTCTATACATAAGATTTCTCCTGGAAGTGATCTGTGACAACTACAGGAAGGAGATGAGTAACTTACTTCGGAGGTGAAAAAAAAAAATAAAACAGCATGTACTGTGGGGAAGGGGTAGCCCTCCATCCCATCTAAGACAGACAAAACATATCTGAAAGGCTGGCCAAAGAGATGTCATTCTAGAAATGAAGTGAGGGCCGCACAGTCATTCAAACCTTTGAAGAATTTAACCAGCAGATGAATATAGCAGATAAAATACTTCAAGTGAAGACAAGATGACAAAGGATGTGATGATGAGATGTGATGAGAAGTGTGTACAAGGACAGCTGATTGAGAGTTGGCAAGATATAACTGGCACGAGCAGAAAATGTATGGTGAGAAGAGACATTAAAAAAGCAAAAAGGCTTTGCAAAACAGAAAAGAAACTTTGATGTATGCTTCATAAGCTTATGTTATGGATACAGAGCCTGATTTATTGCCACTGAAGTACAAATCTAACTCCAGATGTTAAAGACCCAACATTCAGCATAAGACTACTGCCATAGCATTAAATACACATGGAAGACTGGGATTATTTCTGATCATTCAGAAATAAAGGTACACTTTTAACTAGAGAAGCCCCTGGCTGCCTGACCCAAAATCCAGTAATGTAAGTGGAAAGAAAAGACTCCTCATGACAACAACAGCCATTGCATCAAATGTCAAAGGTAATACCTACAATCACATTTTTGCAATGACAGAGCCCATTGCTGGCACACATGGAAGTTTTCCTACTCTAATTGTCTGATGCTCTCACAATTAGACAGAGCTGCAAGGATTCAGGTTGCCTCTCAATCCAACCACACCCACAAAAGGAAAGTGTGAATGTTCGGGAATACGCCCCTCACTACCTCACCTTCCAGGAGTGCTAAGAATAACTGCCAATCTGATCTGAGATTTCTACCACCTTCAAGTTACTCTGAGCCCTGGAAAAGTTAATCTTCACTCTCTAATCTTCAAAAAAAGACAAAAGTGACAGTAATTTTCACACCACACGAACATAGCTTAAAAGCATTTTGATGTAGCAGGATGAATCTGCTAAAGAAATGCAAACAGCTGGGTGTTTTTTATTTACTCAGAATTACTGAGACAAACCTGTTGTCCTCTCAATTTTAGGGAATACAAAGACTTTTCAAAATAGTTACATGAAGTGTTTTTGTTTTTTCCCTTTCCGAGTTTTTTTTTTTTTCCCCCACTACATGACCAGACAGTATCTCTGACAGGTCAGGACATTCCAACAGCCTTTCAAGGAAGGTGCATTAGCAACCACCCTGCAGTTTTCCCCCCCCCGGGTAGTTCAGTCAGCTTATGACAAAACTGCTGTCACAGAATAAGAAATGTGTATTTTCTTTCTTTTTTTTAACTTAAAACAGTAACTTCTGGATGCTTTTTTGCCTCCACTGGCAGTATGTTTCATAACAGAAAAAAATATCCATCTGGAATCTGACAAATACATGAGACAAACTAAGAGACAGGTGAGGACCACTAACGAAGTGGACCTTTGTGCCTCTTCATTTACTGATCCAACAGGAGCCCTAGCACCAAGTTTCAGAGCTAGGCAAAAAGTACTCCTTAACAGCAATTAATTACTAAACCTGGTCCAGCACCTCTCACCAGAATGCATTGAACCATTTCTCCACAAGACTACCATCTCACTGTCTGTATTAGCTGCCACACTGAGAAACTCAGTGATGCACTCCCAAGAGGAAAATAGCTCCTTTTCTTTTTTCCCCTTTTCAAGGCAAGTAGATAAGAGACACGGCTGAGCAGCCACAGTAATTCTATGAACATACAATACAACAACCTTCGATCAGTTGAAGAGTAGCAAGTACTTCCCATCCCCAGAGCACGATATACTTTAGATATGGAAGGCTTTACTTTTTCCAAATAGGGACTATTTAAACATAATTGAAAACATGCTCTGGAAAAAAATGTCATTATAGGTGTGGTGATCACCATCTTAGCCACCTCCAACAACTGAAGTCATGACTAGACAAGTCACACTTCTACCACATCAGCTATGCCTCAAATAACTGCTGTTTCACAAAGCACACCTTTCAGCTGAAAACCTCAGTTAATGATGGCATTAAAAAACAAAACAAAAAACCCACAAAAAAAACTCTCTCTCCCCTACATGTATGTTCTTCCACAGGAAATGGTCTTGACTTATTTCCAAATAGTACTGGATAGCTGAGAAAGTCAAATTTTAGTGTTTATCTGCCATAGCAGCACGGTTACACATCCATGTGTGCAACTTACTTCCATAGAACAAAGTCTTCCTGTTGCTTTACTTGCAGTATATCTGAAAAGCTATGAACAGACAGAAAGCTTGCCACACAATTAAAGAAAAAAAACACCTTGCCTGTCTTTTCATGTTAAACCACGACAGTTTCCTATGAATAAAACTAAAGATCTACTGAATTAGTGGAAAAATCTTAATATTTAACAGGGTAAGTATATTTTGGTAGTCCTCTTCATTTATGTATACTTTATGCAGTTTGACCTTAGAAACATGGCCTATTTTGGAAAAGGGGGAATAAAAAGTGTGAAGTGTTTTAGATTTGTAGATGACACGTAACAGTTACTTGAAACAACTTAAAGATCTCCAGTAAAGTAAGTTTTAGCCACTGGGGATGGAATGACAGTTTTATATTCAGAGAAAGAACAACAAATGAAAACAGAAATTTTAGCTATTTAACACACCTCTTTGCATTGAAGGCTCCAGGAGCAGTTAGAGACCTTGCACTATACCAAGCTTCATTACATAGTAAGAAACACTTCCATTACCTTGGATATTACAGTATGATGTTGTTTATGGTAAATGCCAAACAACAGCTGCCATAACCTAGCCTTTCTACTTGCTTTAGAAATGCTTCAGGCAAATCAGAAGACACTAAAATGCAACTCAAACCAGACTTCATCCTAAGAGGAGGTAGAAGCAGAGAGGCTGCATGTATCTATCTCAGTAATCTCTCTTGGACTCTCTATTTTAAGCATAGATTCTGTGATGATAGAAAACAGCCTCAGAAAGGTGCACTGTCTTTTGGTACCTTGTGCAGTATTGTGTGAACATGACATGGGAACAATGCTGTGAAATGTGCTCAGGGAAAAAAGCAGCCACAGTGCATGCTGAAGGCAGGTTTCCTCCTGTAAAATATTACGAAAATGATGTGCACATGAAACTCCCTCTGCTCCAGCCTTCTTATATCTGCCTTGGTATCTGTAAGTCTCCATGAACTTCCAGGAGGATATTTGAAAGCCTGGATCAAGTCTGCAAAAGGCTTAATCCACAGTCAGTGCAAAAAGATGGGGTCCACCAGCACTTCAAAGTAGGAGCCTCATTTCATTCCTAAAAACTGTCTTTTGGAGAAGCATGTCTTATCTCCTGAGGGCAGTGGCCATGTCCTACACCATGGGGCTCACCAGGTCCATGGCATGGCCAGTGGCATCAGCCTTTCACTATAGAGAACTCTGCCACTGCTGCCAAAAGACATCTCCCCCCTCTCCTTCTCCCACCCCAGCAGAAATCTGGGCTTTTTTGATAGATCAGTCTTCTGCCAAACCATGCCCTGGTCTTACTGGATGACCACACAGACCCTCCCTCCTCTGGGAGGGGTAGGGGGTTGTTCTGAGCTATGTCAGAGTAAAACGGCAGCATAACTACAGCTAAATATTTGTGAACATCTCCTTTCAGCATCATAGGCATTGATTTCCAGCAACACACAGAACCAAGACACATTTAATATATTATGATATCACATGCATATGCCATATTTTATAATAAAAACAGACTTGAATGCCAAAAGACAAAAGAATGAAGTTGTCATCTTTATACTCATGAAAATATCATTAAATATGAAAGCCACATGCAAAATGGAAAAGATGCTGATTTCCTTTATCTATTGGACATGGTGCTGATTGCTTTCAGAGTTGAGAAAAAAAAATCTGAGTCTCATGCAGCAAAACGTACTCTCCATAATCTATTACTCACTTGAGTTATAGTCATATGTCTTCCAGTAGACAGGAAAGCTGAATTGCACCGTACTGCCACCGAGAGGCACAGTCAGTTTTTACAGTCCGGATTTTCTTCATTTCAGAAGCAGCCTGTATTAAGAATTTGCCTAAAAGATATATTTAGTTTTGTTCCAGCAGCAGAATACATTAAAAAGTTATTCAATCATTTTTAAAAAATTCCTAAATTCTATCCACATAAAACTATGAAAGCAATCAACTGCCTGAGTAGATTTTAGCTATTTCAAGTTGAAGTGTGACTTCTGTTCAACATGAAGGGGCTACCCACAAAATTCTTTTTAAGATGGATTTTTTTTATCATGTCCTATAGGTGGCTAAGATCAAATACAGTGTTAACTACTTCCAGTAGTGTAGAAAGCAATTTTCTTAGTAAAAAAATACAATGATATTCTATTAATCGGAGAGTGGAAGATGAATAATTCATTAAAAGAAAGCGTGGGGTTTTTAATTGCAATTTTAATACTGTAGGCTATAAATAGATCTGAATTCAATGGCAGAAGTGTTGCTTGCTGCTATAAATTATTTTTACTTCAATCATGTTTTAGCCACTTGGAAACCAAATTATTGCTTGATAACTAGCTAAAGTGACTTGGTGCTTCTTTTAGCAAGTTGCAGCCCCTTTAATATTAATCTTTCAATGCAAGTCCTTTCCACAGTGTGATACAGAGGAGGAAAAAAATTTTTTAAATATTTGAATATGAAATAATAAAAATCAGAGCGCCCTCAGGAATCTCTCATTTTGAGAGAACTGTTTTTTACAAAAGGGAGCTACAGCATTAAACATATGCAGGTAGTTTGTAATTGCATTATTTTTGTGGTAGATCAGAAAGCCAGCACCAAACAAGCCCCACTGGATGTACAGAGGCCAGTATGTGCAGCAAAGAGGACAGGTGTAGCTGTCTGCTTCCAAGCCACCAGACACTGGAGTTCAATCTAAAGTAAAATTACCATTAAGTGGTACTGATGTAACACCTGTAACTGCTTTTTAGCCCCTTAAACACCTGAAGGTGAGGCCCTTACAGTCGAACATGTCTGATACTTGATACAGTTAATGTTTTATAAATACTACTGTAGGAACCCAATCCAGCAACTTCTTGGGGGTAATTTGGAGAGAGCAAGTGCCCATGCCATTTCCTGACCCTGTCCCTTTTCTGCCCAGAGCCCTCACCCCAGGCTCAGATAGCCCAGCTATGACTCAGGCACAGCTAAATGCCTGATTTCAGGATATCCCAGCCATGGCCAGAAGTCAGGCTGGTCTTTGCCAGGTGCTTTTCAATTGCTCTGGGGCACACACGGGGTGAAGGTTTTAAGCCCAAGACTGATCTTTGTCTAAAAGAGAGGCCATGCACCATGGAGATGATGGCAGGAGGCCAGTGCCAGGTATTGATCTGTTGCAGCCATGGGGTTTAGGGGTTGAATGCACGCACTGGGGTGAGCTGGTCCAGTGGGGTCAGATGTCACCCTCTAAAATGCAAGTACAGACCAGAGAACAGATGTGCCCAAGGGCTGGGTCTGCTTCTCGCTCCTGCTCTGCCTTGAGGCAGGAGGATGATGACAAAAGTAAGGACAGGCCCTTTATGGAGGATGTCTGAAGTGTGCATGGAGCAGCTGCTAGAGTACACAAGTGCACAGGGGACCTCGCCAGGAATTTGACACAGCCTTCAGATACATGTCGCACCTGTGGCTCTCTGGAGGCTTCCAGAAACCTTGCAATAAAGATGCAATAACGCAGTGTCCCAGACTTAAGTGATTTAATTCAGGAGTGTAAAATGCAGCTGTTATATTTTATCACTTTATCAAATACCATTAAGATTTAAAAAACAGAAATATGAAACACAGCTTTTATCCCGAAACTTAAGTGTCAGTACACAATCTCCTTCTTACCTACTCAGCTACTAACTGAAAAAGTACACTCTGCATTTAGACATAACAGCTTCAAAAATGCTTTGATAAATGCCATTAAGAAAATAGCTGGTTTAGGAGCAATATAATCTAAACATGATTCAATCTAAGTGTGGTACTGTTGCTGAATTGCTAAGAAACTTGATACCTAAAGTACCATGTTTATAATATTTCAGGATAAAATATTGCAAATGATCTTATACGTAGAACAACCAATTGATATAAAACTGAAAAGCTGAAGAAAAAATGTTAATGTAATAGTTTATCAGTTGGGGGTCTCCCTGTGTAGCATAGAGCAAGCCATCTAGACTTGTATTTTCAAATATTTATCTAACTAAATATAAAGAGAGACAGATTGGCAGCCATCCGCGTTTTTTGACAACATCCGGATGAGTTAGGTACTTAACTTCCATTGCAGTCAGCAGGAGTTAGATGCTTAATGTATCTGGATGCTTTAGAAAATCACATTAGGCACTTTACACATTTAGGTGCCTAAATATCTTTCAGTTTGTGGCCTTTAGTTTTCAAGTGCCTCAGTCCTTCTCAAATGAGAATAGCTGCATTTGTCTAATTCATAGGGGAACTGGAAAAAGCAATAAAGACTGTGAGGTGTTTGGATATTGCAGTAATGGTATATAAATACCATGGAGGAAGGATAGACTGAGGGCAAAAAAATGACTGGATGTTAGGGTGCTATCAACAATACAATACAACGCCATGATTGTGCAAGTACCAGCGAGAGAGAAAGAAGAGTCCAGGAGGTAAATGCAGAATTATTTAGCAACTTATTCAGAACAGAAGGCTGTCTACTTATTCATATGAAATTAGCAAGTGAAAAATCCACCCTGAAGATGTAGGATACTGCACCTAGGAGGTCACCTCCTGTCCCTTTTCATGAAAACAAAGAAAATACAGATACTTCAGTACCCTTCACACTGTGACAACTCTATTGTGAATCCCTCCTCATCTTTTCTATGGGTTCAAGCTTCTTGTCTTTTGCTTTAGCATCTGTACAATTCTTTTTGAATCTAATAACAAGCTCTCCATCCCACTAACAGTAATAACCATCAGAGTCACCCCCCCTCCGCCCCACTTTCCTCTCAGAGTACCTAAAAGGCAACAAACAAAACTATAACAGAGACTTGAATCTGAATATCAGGAAAATCATCCTGACTAAAGATGAAGTTTAGTCCCAAGGGAAGCAGATACAACTCCAATGAAATTTTCACTTAAGTGCTTAATATAGTCCAGTTACTGCTATCTTGTAAAAAAAAAAAATCTACTGAGAGAAGAAAAAAAATGACATCTCTTAACAAGTTAAGTCTAGGACTGGGGGAAAAAAGGAGGAAACTAGTAATAAACATACAGCAGCAAAATTCCTGTCCAGTCAGCAGAAGGACTAGAGGAGTTAAGAGGCCTTTTCCATTTCTAGATTCTGTAATTGTCATGATAAATATGCCTAAAGCTTTAGCTTGCCACAGTAGATCAAGCAAAGTATCTGAGAGATCAAAGTAACTTATACACTTAATTGTCCAATACTGTCTTAAGCATAAAATCAATCCAATCAGTAATTCACCCAAAAAATCAATTCTGCATAGAGAAAGCAGATATCCATTATTCAATAATTGTTACACAGCTACTATAAATGTACAATAAAGAAAAATGACCTTGAAAACCATCAGATACACTCCCACACCAAAGCACATCTGTTGCACAGTACTGAAGCCTTCCCTTGGTAAATTTTTTTAAGTGGAAATTCCATAAAGGCTATAATACTATTTTAGGGTGCTCATCATGGCAACCAACAAGGAGTCACCTCTGCTGATGCTAGAGCTGTCCAGCAAAATATATCCTGCTTGCTAGCTCAGCTGACTGCAGAGCCAGAAGTATGCTGAAATCCAAACCCAGAGCCATTAAGTATGCTACAACTGCAACCAGACCTTCCACACCATGCCCAGGATGACACTGGTAAGCACACTTACCAAAAGAAAAAACCAACCAGGTCAACACCTCAGCATGAATATGAACCTGCTATGGAGGTTACTTCTGAACCTCCCTGCCCTTTCCCTCATTGCTTTCCCATTTCTCTTTCCACCTCTTTGGGGTTTACATCTGCTCAGCCAGTTCCTACCTGTGGCCATGCCTGCAGTGGTCAAAACACTGCAAAAAAGATAAAACACTCTACAGGAGTCCAAATACCTGCCAGAAGCAAACCCTTCCTTTCTCCACTGCCATTCATGCCAAGACTTTCAAGATAAATCAGTGCTTTATTGTCCACCTACCATGTCTAAGTGGTCGTGTGGATCCTGGGCTGCTGAAGGAGTCAAACTCAAGAATGAATAGGAGCCCCCATCATCTAGAGACTATTCATCCCTGTATCTATTTTGGTACAAGATACTGTATTTATGTGTCCATTGGCTTCCTTTAAGCAAATAGTGAGGACAGAGCTTTGGCTTCAATCCCTCCTTGCCAGCCAGAACATCCAAGATGAAGCAGGATAGTCACAGGTCACTGTTGGTGAGAAAGTGCACACACACCACACAGTTTTACACTTGAGTAATTTCAAAATTTCCACTGGATATCTGACATTATTACAGTAACAACCATATGTATTTTTAGAGACCTTGATAGAAACTTAAGAAACCTGACTTTTGCTCTTGAAGAAAATTCTCCACTGTGATAAATCAATGTCGGCATGCTTTAGCAAAATACATAGCATTTTTTTCCCCACATGGTGTTTACTCTTTACTAGCTTGAACATGCTTTCTCCCCATTTGGTTTCTTTTGGTCTTATGCTTTCTTCCAGAAATAGACAAACATTTGTGTTCATCTTTCCTCTCTGCTCCTGGTAGCAGCACTATATCAAAGGCAGGAAAGCACATCACAAATAAATGCTATTATTACTAGAACAGTGTGAAAAATAGAGTTTCAGTTCAATGACCAAAAAAGATGAAAAATTAATTTCAGGTCATCCCAAACTGAACAAGGCCTCCGGGCCAGCAGGTTTATTCCTCTAGAGCTTCTTGGTTTTGCATTTTCAGCAGATTTTATAAGTACACTCATAATATTTATGTCAAGGCCATTAATGAATATATTAAACAAGTCTGAAGCATAACCACTCCGATTTCTTCCTGACACATTCGTTATCATAGAATGGTTTGGGTTGGAAGGGACCTTTTAAAGGTCATCTAGTTCCAACCCCCCAGCTGTGGGCAGGGACATCTTTCACTAGATCAGGTTGCTCAAAGCGCGATCCAACCTGGCCTTGAATAATTCCAGTGATGGGGCATCCACAGCATCTCTGGGCAACCTGTTCTGGTGTCTCACCACCCTCACTGTAAAAGATTTCTTCCTTGTGCCCAATTTAAATTTACATTCTTTCAGTTTAAAACCGTTACCCCTTGTCCTGTCCTGATAAAAAGTCTCTACCGTATTGGCTGGATTGGTCCACCAAACCAGCTCACCATACAGCCAGAGGAGCATTACTGGTGGTGGAGGAGCAGCGTGGGGCTTCTGAATGTGCGCCATACTGGTAACACTACACATATCACTGCAACTTTAGTCACATACCTATTTTGTTAGTTTTTCCACTGAATGCGAGCTGGGCTTGCATTTGCCTTTTCCCCTCCAGCAACATCACAACAGGGACCATCTGTCCCCTGACAGGCTGCAGACCCACACCCTCCTCTTCGGCCATTTCCCACCTCAAAGCTGAGGGGAGGACAGCATTTCCCAAGTCACGGACCATTTGCTATCCCCTCTTGTGGTTTGCCAGAAATGGCATAGGTACACACCTCAGGACCAAGGATTTCCCAAATTCCTGACATTTGGTACCACTTTCCCCGGTGCAGTGTGTGTTGGCAGCGGGGGGCTGTGGGGCCTCTGTGAGGAGAGGGCGGGGCTGCCCCCCTGCCGGACACAGCCGGTTCTGCAATGGCCCCACCACAGGGCACAGCTGAGCGCCGCCCCAGCCACACCGGTGGTGCTTCAGGGAAAAGGTAGTTAAGAAAGGGCAAAACACTGCCTGGCAGAGAGGAAAAAAGTGTGAAAAACAGCCCTGCGGCATGGAGGTCAGGCAGGGGGGAGCAGCTCCAGGTGCTGGGGTGGGTATTTCCCTGCAGCCCGTGGAGGGACCATGGGGGAGCCAGTGGACATTCCTGAAGTGCTGTGGCCCGTGGAGAGCCCACGCTAGTGAGTTAAACCACACAGCCATGGGCTACATTGACTCTTCAGTGCTGCCTCTGTGTTTATGCACATGAAGTGTTTGGGGACAAGAGCATTGATGTGAAGCTTCAAAGCTTTCCTCGAGCTCTTACAGGAACCCTCTGATCTTGAGGCGGAAAAAAACCATATATTCAGCTAATATGTGAATGAGCTGCTGATCAAGATTAAGTATATGAATGCTGAATTTTCTTTCCTTGCTTCTTCTCCCTTTCTTTCCCCTCCCTATCTCACAGGTAAATACAAGGAGGTAGGTTCTTTGTGTCACTCACCCCATCAGGTTTACATACTTAAAATACATACACATGTAACAGCTCATGAATCAGATAAGCCACATAACTAACAGTTGTCATAAGAAAAACTATTAAAAACACAACATGCATTAACTCTTTCATAATCACAAAACTTGCTTCATAAGCTTAAAAGACAACTGTAAGAATAAAAAGGCTTCACTGTACCTACTGTACATTAAAGGCCTGTATCCCACAGCAAAATTAGCTCCCAGGCGATACCTAGCATTCTTACTGTTAACCCCCAGGGGAAGGACCTTTCACTTTGTACTATTGAATTTCATTTCATTTCTATTACTATAATCAAGGTCATACAGTTCTTTCTATAGGGCATCTCAAGCCTTATTGACAATCCCTCTTAGCTTTGCATCTTCAGCAAATCATATAAGCATACTCGTATCTGTGCCAAGGTCATTAATAAATGTATTAAACATGATTGATCCCAAAACCAAACTATGGGAAGCTCCATCAAAAAACTGCTATTGCCAGTTGCTGTATCCCCACAGCCAGCTGCCCTAGCTCCACCATGAGCTAATGGTTGCTGACGTCTCCTGCACTGCACCAGCATTTGGGTTTTTCAGCCACATTAGTTTCCGATGGCTTCTTCGCTCATTGATCTGGTTTACTATGCACCTATAAGGTTATCAGTGCTGGCTACAATATTACTTACACTCTGACTTTGGTTAGGTCTTCCAGCAATTGTGAACTCAGTCCATGTAGGAATTAAACTTATTTTCCATGAACAAATCAAAACAAAAAATGGTCTTCTCTGAAAATACTAAATAGTGTTCTTTAAACTTTCCTAATCTTTATTAAACCTTTTCTCTGACATTTGTTAGATTCAACTTAAAGTAAGAAATACTTTAGGAATTTAAAAAATCTATTCAACCATTTTTAACATGCTTTCACTGAGCTCATTCTTTACAATCAACTCAATTCTGAATAAGATAAACACACATATAGTATAGCAGCATAGATCTTTCTAGAGAACTACACTGAAATTGTTGCAGACCACAGCTATTACTACAGCACTACAGGGGAGCTTTGTCCTTTCTTGGCTCCTCGCAAGGATCACTCATAAAAAACTTATGATTTTTAGCTTCAGACAGAAAGAGCAGCAGATAAATTTACTGGTATCTGCATTTGCAGAGAGTCAGGTCACAAGCTACACCAGGAGCCCAAACAGCAAACACCTCTGCCTGCCAAATGGGAGTCTCCGTCCCTACTTTCCTCAGCCATGGGGATGTTTTCCTGTCCTTTAGGTTAAAGGTGAAAATAATATTCTGAAGGTGGACTGTGTACATGCATTAAAACTTATAGATAGAGCATATTTAACCAAACTAGTAAAATAAAAGTCCAAGCCTTTGAGAGATAGGCCATCTTGATTTGGCTTTAGAGCTCTGAACTAATGAAAAATATCTGATTTTTAGAAGATATTCCAGACCAGAAAAAGAATATTAAAAAAAATCCTCATTCTAAGACTACCTGTCATTTTCAAAGTGGACATAAACTCACAGGCAGCTACACCACTTAGACACCATAAATATTTAAAGAATATCTTCCTATCATTCTGAATTATCCCACACTTTAGAGTAAAATTAACATATTATAGATTAAAGCATACATTCTGTTGAGAAAGAATACTGTAATGGAAGCTTTCACCTTCAAAACGAAAGCAAAAGTTAGAGTTTTCAGTAGATCTAACATTCAATTCTGTTATCTTTTTATTTGACCAACAACCAAAAACCAGGCACCCTGTCTCTTCAGCAGCTAGGTAATCTGACTTGGTTTTACAAGCATTTTTTTCTGAGCTGAAAGCATCAAGTTCATAGTTGCCCTTATTATCTCTCTTATCATAGACCTCTATAAGATACCATGGATAACTGGATTTTTCCTATTGCATCTGAAATACATCAATAGTAGAGACAGAAGTTTGGCTTAGCTACCAGAAACTATATTTCCTTATCACAGCATTTTTAAACACCACCCAGCCTCCATGAGCTGCATTCACAGAGTTCTAACCACATACATGCTAAAAATTATTTGCATAGTTGCATTTAAATTGGTTACTTTTATCCCTTTTCTAGTACGGTATCAAAAGACAAGGAATGTCAACCAAACAAGCCCTGAGTATCATAATTACAATCTCCTTCTTGCCTGCTCTGCACTACAGTAACACTTACCTCAGAGGTCCACAGTAAAAAATTTCACCCAAGCAGCTAGAGAAGAAAATCTTACAAGAAACACTGAATTGCCTAGGCTGCATTTTGTAGATTATTTTTCTTGAACACAAATGAAAAATAAATGTAGACTAACTTTGGGAGAGTGGAGCCTGGAAGTCAAAAAAACATGAGTCTGGTCCTACACACAGTGCTATGAATCAAGTACTTTCACTGGTACCAGCTAAGCTACAGCAGAGAATAATATAATACAAAAAACAAATTGCATCCTATGTACTCTTGTTCGTACCTTAGAAGATCACAAGTGCTCACTCACAAGCAGGTCAAACCCAGGCAGCAGCAAGTATCACTAGATTTCCAAGAAAGTTTCTGGTTCAGGGACAGCAATGATAGAATCTGGTTTTTTGCACCAAATTGTCTACTTATTACCAGCCAGACAGCTGTAAGCAGTACAGACTGTATTGGCAAATCTGCCTACCAGGAGAAAGTCTACCCTCAGTGAACAGGTCTAGAGAGAAATAGCAAAAAGGCACTGTTAAAAGGTGGTTATATTGCATGGTTTGCAAGGTGATCCTCATTAGCTAATTAAACTGATAATGTGAAACAAGGCAGCGAGCAATTTTCTGATGGGCACTCCCTGATTAGGTACAGAAGAAGGAGACACTGACTAGTAAAGCATGGTGCTAACACCTGAGTACTGCAAATGGTATGTAGTCAGAAGTTAACTATTATTTTTATTGATATACTGTCCTGGTTTCAGCTAGGACAGAGTTAATTTTCTTCCTAGTAGCTGGTACAGTGCTGTGTTTTGGATTTAGTGGGAAAATAATGTTGATAACATACTGATGCTTTTAGTTGTTGCTAATTAGTGTTTATACTAAGTCAAGGATTTTTCAGCTTCTCATGCCCAGCCAGCAAGAAGGCTGGAGGGGCACAAGAAGCTGGGAGGGGACACAGCCAGGACAGCTGACCCAAACGGGCCACAGGGATATTCCATACCATATGACATCATGCCCAGTATATAAACTGGGGGAGCTGGCTGGGAGGGGTGGATGGTGGCTTGGGAACTAACTGGGCATTGGTCAATGAGTGGTGAGAAATTGCATTGTGCATCACTTGTTTTGTATAGTTTAATTCTTTTAGTATTACTATTGTCATATTATTATCATTGTTTTTCATTCCTTTCTGTCCTGTTAAACTGTCTTTAGCTGTCTTTACCTCAACTCACGAGGTTTCTTCCCTGATTCTCTCCCCCATCCCAGGGGGGGGGGGGGAGTGAGCGAGCGGCTGCATGGTGCTTAGTTGCCGGCTGGGGTTAAACCACGACATATCCAAACAGGGTGGAAGATAAACATTTGTTGTCACAAATGAAGTACATAGGTATTCTTTGCAGATCAAAAGTACTCTTTCAGTCACTTCTTAGCCTGCCATTTGACAAATGAATGTATTTTTCAAAACACAGTCAAGTCTCCTAAACCTTAAGTCATACTTTTTCTGCTAATAATCATGGACGAAAGGTTTAACTAAAAACTTAGCAATGAGACAAATCTTATAGCCACACCACTGAAATTTCAGCCACTGCTATTATTTTTATCATTTGGCCATGCATGGATTTGAACTATAATTTGTGGCCATCAGATTCTTTTTAACTGCTAAATCAAAGCCTGTGCTCTGCACTGAAAATTAACCTGAGTAAAGTGACCAAATTTAGCATGCTTGTTTTGGCAGTCGTAGGCTAATTGTTTTGACCTTAATCTGTCATGTTTATTCACAGTGTAGCATAAAAGGGCAATGTTATTTTTTCACCTTTTAGAGCATTCTAGTGCTAGTTAATCAGGGCATCCCTCTAAATTTCCAGGTAGAAATTACTTAGGAGCTTAAAGAGTAATTCATTGAAAATAAATATTCAATTACACAGTACAAAGAGAAAGATTTTAAATTTATATTTATACTAAGGTTTTCAATAAAATTCCAGAACTATTATTTCTTAAGAAAACATTGCATGAAGGTACTAGTAACAATGTGGTACAATGCATTAAAACATTTTTAGCAGCTCTGTTTGCACAATTTCCATAATTTTGTCAACAGAAAAAAACCCACGTTTTTATTAGAAGAAATTACTTCCTTTTTTCAATCTACATGAAAGCAAATAGCAAATATATTCCCTTGTTACCACAGTTACCAGACTACTAAGTTGCCTTTACAAACTTATTCTACAAAAATAAAATAGTTATTCTTTCCCCCTTGAACTGCTTCTTTGTGTGTTCAAAGGGTGAGCAAGTGGTAAGTATTAAATGGTCTTCCCTGCTCCCTTTTTTCCCAGGGGATTGAACTACAGACACATCTATAAAACAGCAAATGCTGTCCTGCATGGGAAGAAAGAAATGCCTCAGCTAACAGAGCAAAAGCTTATCTTTCAAAGCGTTATTTCCTAAACTAACACATGTAAATCATTTCACAGAATCAAGAGGCACACCCCAATACATGAAAAATAATCGGGCAGCAAAAGCAAAGGAGCATAGCTGCCATTAAAGATTTACAGACTTTCATACAAGGGCAAAAATTGCCTGCAGAGAAGCCCACTTAAGCAATCTCTAGCCTGCTGAGACTCAAGCAGAGCCTGTTGCTCTTCTCAAAAAATACTGAGCATATGAATTTCATTGTTGGTGCCTCCCTTGAAGCTGTCAGCCAGCGAGGAGCTGCTGCAGGGCCAGGGAGATGCTATGTGTTTCCTATAGTGCTCCACAACTGCCACTAAGGAGACCTGATGCAACATGCCTGACATATGGCAATCTAACTTTCCTTTTTGTAGAAAATGTTGGAATTTCTAATGAAAAGTAAATTCCCATGTGATTTCTGTTAATTTTTGGAAAAAAATTAACACAGCATCCACACTGTAAGGCAGGGAGAACAGGAGCCCTGTAGTCTGAAATTTGGAGACAGCATGAAGGCATTTCTCCAGGAAACATTTACCTGCTCTGACGGGCTGCCCAAGGACCAGGTAGCCTGGCAGGACACTGGAAAGTCAGAATTCCTCCTGGCATTTCTCAGGGAGTGAAGTACGCTTTCCAGAAAATTCCTGCCTATCTGTACAATTCATGGGCAGTAAGTCGCACTTCTCAGCTAGAGATGTCTAATGCAGTAGAGGAATGCACATCTGTCAGGGTACCCATGGAGGAGGATTATCTGCAGCTCCCAGGTAGGTGGGTGACCTTCATGAGCCTTCTCCTCCGTACCCCTTCTTCTGCCCAGCAGAGGCTTTGCTCTCATTTGCCAGGCTAATCTCCTTGTTACACTCTTCTTTGCCCCATTCATATATAGTGAAGAAACATAATAATTACAGTAAGTTATAATAAACTCTTCTCTTGCTTTTTGAAAGGATATGCTTTTCTACCTAATAGAGAATAACTCTTTATATCATATAATGATATAAAGGTCAAAGAGTTATCATAAGGAAGTATGGAAAGTGAATCACACAGTATTTCACATTTTCAACTCCCTCTCTGATTTAAAGCCCAGCCTGTCATGATGTCTCCTGACTTCACTCAAGTCTCTTTCTATCCATTACAAATACCTACTTTACTTTTACTGATATCTCACTAAATCAAAATCTCCACAGCATTTGCAAGCTGGAAATGGTCACTTACCAACTTAAGTCTAGTGAATGTTCTAAGTATTAATAAATCAGATAATTTATACTAAAATATCCATGTATCACTTTGAAATTAATCTTAGCCTGATCACAGAGTCTGTCTCAACCTGAGAATGGCAAGGCAACATGCTGGCCTGCCAGACTTTTGGTATCAAACATTAGCCATGAGCTTCCATGGCTGTAACCAGCTTAAAAGAGCTACCATGAAAAACTGGCCAAAATTAGCATTTGCAATTTCTGCAACAGGAATGAAATGTTATGTATTAGAAGAGGGAAAAAGTGAATCCACATCTCTGCCTTTCTGCATTATGTCAGCTTTAAATCAAATCAAAACCCAGAAAGGCCTATTTTAAAGTAATTTTTCTAGAACAGGTGAATTCATGAGAATTTTATCTTGGAAACTGGAATCCTTTCAGCCCAGAGATAATTCTCTGATTTTTAATTGACTCATTAACCCTATTCCTCAAACAAAATTCAGACAGAGATCCCAAGAATACACCTACTCTCATCTCTTTCACTGGATGACTTACCATTTCATTCTATACTGATAACTGCACTTTTTAAAGTAAATTCAATTTGCATTTCCTAATGTGCACTGCAAAATGCAATGGAAGATTTGGTACTGTAGTATCTAATAACACTAAATGTGTTTTAAAATGTTGGAAAACAGGACTGGTGGATCTGTAAATAATGACTGCCACTGTTATTTTGCTCTCCTGTGCCTTGACAAAATGACCTTCATGGTTTGGTGGACTTGGCAGTGTTAGGTTTACAGTTGGACTCAATGATCTCAAAGGTCTTTTCCAACCTAAATGATTCTATGATTCATGAGCAGGTACAAATTGGGGTTATGCAGATCTATTTAATGACATCCTCACCCTTATTTTGCCAGCAAGTTTTGAGGGCAAGTTGGTGGGGTTTTTTGGTATAACTTAATTTTAGTTTATTCAGCTTCCAAATATACCACTGTAAAGTTGAAGCTAGCCAGATAAAAAAAGAGGCATCTACCTGCCCTGGCAAGACACACAGGTAAGGCAAGACTATCATGTGTCTCTGGTAAGACATATGGTAGTGTCCAGTGCTTCTTTGATCAATCTTATATTGAATCCACGCAAATGACTCAAACGAATTTCAGATTAACTTTCTAGAGAGAAAAGGACACGTTGTAGTACAAACTACAAATGTCTTGAACAGAGGTTAATCCTGTAGCTTCACAGTAACAACACAGGATGACGGCAGCAGCCACATCATGGGATATTATGTTGGCACCCCTGGTCAGAAACATAACACACTGATTACAGATAAATACACAGCAACCTATCAGAGAGTAATTTTGAAGACTATCAGAAGAACTCAGGTCCCTCTTTGGCCCCAAAATGAAGTGACTGTATTTACAGGTGTTCACAATATGCTTTAATCTGACCATTTTAATAGGTAATTAGGTAGTTCCCTGAGCAGCAAAACTGATGAAGGGGGTTTTCAGAGTTTTTTTGAGCATGGTTGTATCGCTGAATCCGAGGGAATGGAGGCCTAGTCTCATGCTCTCCTCCATGGCATCATAGCCAAAAAAATTTCTTCCTTGGGGACTCAGTGTTGTTTAATGAGGACTGAGCTCACTCTGACATTTTTCTTTCTCTGGCGGCGTTTTCTGCCCATTGGATTTAAACATGCTGACAGAATGACCATCTCCCAAGCTATGGGAAATAAAAAGCTTTGTTTCTCAGGAAAACCCTAAAAAACACAGATTTTCCAGATTTAAAAATTGTTGAATGTCACAGGTGGAATTCAAGGCAAAACATGAAATTCAGTGAGTCTAATTTTCATCTGGTTAAACCAGGGAACTCTTCACTGAGCTCAGGAGCCCCAATTTACACCAAGAAGAATAGATGCAGTACCATTTCTTTAGCTTTTTTCTACTGCTTGCTGAATGCTATTTCTATTTCAGGAAGAGTTAAAATCTAATCACCCACAGGCAGGGAAGATGATAGTGATACACAAAGACCTTTATCATTTTTTATACCAATCTAGATATGACTAAATTCTATGTATAAAAAAAAAAAGAGTGTAACCAATGAGTAATTCTCAAAACATTGGAAGGTTTTGTTTATCTAGTTTTTAAATGATGAAGTTCCATCAGAGCAGGTAAGAACAACG